>NC_068438.1:18345179-18702679 GCF_023373465.1 Oncorhynchus keta | reverse complement strand
TCATGTGTAATATTGTGTGTGTTGCTGTTTCAGTATACTACCTACACACAGTATTTTCCTTTCCAAAGCAAAGCGATCATATTCGTAAATGGAAGGCGAGCCTCCATCTTTCTCCGTTTAGCATAATTAATACCCTGGATTTCCAACTCGCCTTTTGTTAACCTCAGTAATGACAAACTGAAATGCTTTGGAGACTCTGAAGAATAACACACATGGAACAACAACAAAAAGGAGTCGACTACAAAAAGCCACAATTAGCTCATTACATTTGCTGGAAGTTTTGTAACCACATGAAATGAGAGGGAGAAGTACTTTTTCCCCTCTCTCTCTCTTTGTCTCTCTGTCTCTTTATTTCTCTATCCCTCCCTTTCTCTCTGTCTCTCTGTTTGTCTGTCTCTGTGTTCTGTTTCTTGGTGAAGGGTTCAGCGGAAGGGTTCATCTCGTAAAGACTACATCGTGAGCATTTTTATTATCGAATATCTCCCCCATAATTGAAATGGTGTGGCCTGGGTTTGTCATTTGGCAGGCGGAAGAGAGTCTTTGGAGTGTGTGTGTGTGTGTGTGTGTGTGTGTGTGTGTGTGTGTGTGTGTGTGTGTGTGTGTGTGTGTGTGTGTGTGTGTGTGTGTGTGTGTGTGTGTGTGTGTGTGTGTGTGTGTGTGTGTGTGTGTGTGTGTGTGTGGTCACCTCCTGTCCGTTTTCTGTTGCCGCTTTGGTCTTGCACTGTAAAAACACAAACATAAGAAGTGCCTTTTCACACACACACACACACACACACACACAGAGAGAGAGAGCAATCAACTTGAAGGTTTGTGTATGAGCGAGCGAAAGGTTTGTGTATGTGTGTTCAGGGCAATGTGAAAGTTTACCTCGGCAGGCCAAGCTTTTTGGACAGACTTTTAGTTTAGCAGGGTAAATCTTCATCATAGTGAAGCAGATGATGGAATCAATCCAGAACAGAGGTTGCGTCCCAAATGGCACCCTGTTCACTACGAAGTTAACTTCTTTTGACTAGGGCTCTGGTGAAAAGTAGTGCACTATGTAAGAAGATCCTCAAATCCTGTTGGTCTCTTGGTAACCTGAGTGTTGTTGAGCGGGGGACAAGGGAGTAATCACTTCTCAAAATGTAAGTCCACAAATGACCCGTCGCCATGCCGACGTCTAAAGACGGCAGGCGAGGCCGAGATGGAGTGGCGGGATGGGGGATGCAGAACGGTAGAGCCCTCTGTTTCCGTTCCTCATCACTCTGCTACTCTAGTCGTGGTTGTTTCATTTAACATGGAGTTATGAAGTGTTAGGGAACCCTTTTAGTTTTCACGTCCCTAGGCAGCAGTTGTAGAGGAAGCATGTACTGTAGGAAAGTGTAAAGCGAAGGGCAATGTTATTTCTCCCTCACCTTCTCTCTCACCCTCTCTCTCTTTCTTGCTCTCTCTCTCTCTCTCCCTCTTTCTCGTTCTTTGTCTCCCTCCTTTTCAAATCATTTATCCTGGTAATGGCCTTTTTGCATGAACTGTGCCCAAACCTAATCAAAAGCTGAATGTGATAAATGGTGCCTGCTGAAGTCGTGTGTGTGTGTGTGTGTGTGTGTGTGTGTGTGTGTGTGTGTGTGTGTGTGTGTGTGTGTGTGTGTGTGTGTGTGTGTGTGTGTGTGTGTGTGTGTGTGTGTGTGTGTGTGTGTGTGTGTGTGCTCGCGCGCACACTGAGCTGTGCAGGCCAGTGAAAGCCCTAGAGGCGGTGGAGGCTGATTGGAGGGCACGTGTGATGTGGCTGGGAGATCAAAAACATACACTTGATGAATGTGAGGCTGGCAGGAGGAGGGGGAGAGAAAAAGGGAGGGAGGGATGGATGGAGGAGGGGGGTGCCCTCTGTTCTCTGCTGCTGATCAAGGTCGTTCTTGGTTCATTAAATTCTGCCAAGAGGCTCACCCGCATAAGCAACTAAGAAATGTACACACACACACACACCCACTTGCATGAACCATCTCTACTCTTTACTGTTCCTTGTTGGAGTGAATGCAGCTTATTCAAAAGCAAGACACACATTCCCCTCACTCCTTTCACTTCACACATGACGCGGCCCAACTCTTCACCCATCTGTCCGGCTGTGTGTTTAGGGCTGGCTGTCATGCAAGGCTAACATGGCACCGAGCAGTGGGGCGAGCTCAGCATCTGGCCTTGGCCGAGGGAGCTCGGCTGGAGCAAGACTCTTACTACACGGTATAATAGTAGTGTAAGCTGGCTGTATTAGAGATACTTTTAGTCATGTAGTGTATGTGAATACCTGCTCGTTGAACATCTCATTCCAAAATCATTGTCATTTGCTACTGTAGCAGCCTCCACTCTTCTGGGAAGGCAGTTCCACTAGATGTTGGAACATTGCTGCGGGGATTTGCTTCCATTCAGCCACAAGAGCATTAGTGAGGTCAGGCACTGATGTTGGGCGATTAGGCCTGAATCACAGTGGGCGTTCCAATTCATCCCAAAGGTGTTCAATGGGGTTGACGTCAAGGCTCTGTGCAGGCCACACCGATTTCTTCCACACCGATCTCGACAAACCATTTCTGTATGGACCTCACTTTATGCACGGGGGCATTGTCATGCTGAAACAGGGCCTTCCCAAAAATGTTGTCACGAAATTGGAAGCACAGAATCGTCTAGAATGTCATTGTATGCTGTAGCATTAAGATTTCCCTTCACTGGAACTAAGGGGCATAGCCCGAACCATGGAAAACAGCACCAGACCATTATTCCTCCTCCACCAAACTTTACAGTTGGCACTATGCATTGGGGCAGATTGCGTTCACCTGGCATCTGCCAAACCCAGATTTGTCCGTCGGACTGTCAGATGGTGAAGCGTGATGCATCACTCCAGAGAACGCATTTCCACTGCTCTAGAGTCCAATGGTGGCAAGCTTTACACCACTCCAGCTGACACTTGGCATTGTGCATGGTGATCTTAGGCTTGTGTGCGGCTTGCTCGACCATGGAAACCCATGAAGTTCCCGACTAACAATTATTGTGCTGACGTTGCTTCCATAGGGAGTTTGGAACCCGGTAGTGAGTGTTGCAACCGAGGACAGACGATTTTTACACGCTATGTGCTTCATTACTCAGCGGTCCAATTCTGTGAGCTTGTGTGGCCTACCACTTCACGGCCAAGCCGTTGTTGCTACATTCTACTGGCAGTGTTTGTGTATGGAGATTGCATGGCTGTGTGCTCGATTCTATACACCTGTCAGGAACAGGTGTAGCTGAAATAGCCAAATCCGCTCATTTGAAGGGGTGTCCACATACTTTTGTATATATAGTTATGATAGAGAGAGAACCGATATGGCTAGAAAACATGTGCTTCTACACTTGCTGTTTGGGGTTTTAGGCTGGGTTTCAGTACAGCACTTTGATATATCAGCTGATGTAAGAAGGACTATATAAATACATTTGATTTGATTTGAAAACATTGTACAAGAGGCACAGTAAAGATACAATTAAAAGAGTTTGAGTATTTAACTCACATCACAGTTCCAGACACTATTGCTGCTGAAGAGCTCAGACACACAGAGAGCTCAGACACACACACACAGAGGGCGCAGACACACACACACACACTCAGAAGTAGTGTACTATGTAGGGAACTGGTGCCATTTGAGATGCAGATAAAACGGACTCTGTTTAAGTCACTGAATGTTATTCAAGGCTCTTAGTATGTTATGTGTTAATGGTATTCTACTGTTCACCAGACCTGGAGCAGTAACGTCCACTGGGCCTGACGTTCTGGAGGTGACATGAGCATATTGACACTAATGGTTCTTACAGCTCTGCTGGGCTGGTTGCCTCCCTCCTCTATCCTCCATAAACATGAGCCTAGTGAGCGTCGGTAATGTAGTGTCCACCGCACCACTGTACTGTGCTAATATAGTCAGTCACTTCCATTAGGATGGGCTCTCTATCGTATCCCTCTCATCTCCTCTTGTGGTCCGCTCATGATTCTATTAGAGAGCACCAGGTTCTGTCCTTTCTATCTGGAGCACTGTGTGTTGTTGTTGTCTGTGTGCCCTGTACCCGTTATGAATAGAAATGCCCCGCTCTTGAACAAATCTGTTTCAACAAACTAGCAGAAATTGTTCTGCCGCAATCAGCTTTTGCATTCTGAAAAGATGGTTGAGAAGCCATCATACTTTTGTTTTTAGAGACCGACATAGACACAGACATAGACACAGACAGAGACACAGACAGAGACACAGACAGAGACACAGACAGAGACACAGACAGAGACACAGACAGACAGAGACACAGACAGACAGAGACACAGACAGACAGAGACACAGACAGAGACACAGAGACACAGACAGAGACACAGACAGACAGAGACACAGACAGAGACACAGACAAAGACATAGACACAGACAGACAGAGACACAGACAGAGACACAGACAGAGACACAGACAGACAGAGACACAGACAGAGACACAGACATAGACAGAGACACAGACAGACAGAGACACAGACAGACAGAGACACAGACAGAGAAACAGACAGAGAGACACACAGACAGAGACACAGGCAGAGACACAGACAGAGACACAGGCAGACAGAGACACAGGCAGACAGAGACACAGACAGACAGAGACACAGACAGACAGAGACACAGACAGAGACCGGCAGACAGAGACCGGCAGGCAGAGACCGGCAGGCAGAGACACAGACAGAGACCGGCAGGCAGAGACCGGCAGGCAGAGACCGGCAGGCAGAGACCGGCAGGCAGAGACCGGCAGGCAGAGACACAGACAGAGACCGGCAGGCAGAGACCTGCAGGCAGAGACCTGCAGGCAGAGACCGGCAGGCAGAGACCGGCAGGCAGAGACCGGCAGGCAGAGACCGGCAGGCAGAGACACAGACAGAGACCGGCAGGCAGAGACCGGCAGGCAGAGACCGGCAGGCAGAGACACAGACAGACAGAGACCGGCAGACAGAGACCGGCAGGCAGAGACCGGCAGACAGAGACCGGCAGGCAGAGACCGGCAGGCAGAGACCGGCAGGCAGAGACACAGGCAGAGACCGGCAGGCAGAGACCGGCAGGCAGAGACCGGCAGGCAGAGACCGGCAGGCAGAGACACAGACAGACAGAGACCGGCAGGCAGAGACCGGCAGGCAGAGACCGGCAGGCAGAGACCGGCAGGCAGAGACCGGCAGGCAGAGACACAGACAGAGACCGGCAGGCAGAAACCGGCAGGCAGAGACCGGCAGGCAGAGACACAGACAGAGACACAGACAGACAGAGACCGGCAGACAGAGACCGGCAGACAGACAGACAGAGAGAGACAGACAGACAGACAGAGAGAGACCGGCAGACAGATAGACAGAGAGTTACCGGCAGACAGACAGAGACAGAGACACAGGCAGAGACAGGCAGAGACAGACAGAGACAGAGACACAGGCAGAGACAGACAGAGACACAGACAGACAGACACAGACAGACAGACAGACAGACAGACAGACAGACAGACAGACAGACAGACAGACAGACAGACAGACATATTTAGCATTTTTATTGTGGGGTGGGTGGGTGGTGGGTGATGCTGTTTGTCACCTCCTTAAACACAAGTGGTGTGATGGTCCTGGTCTAGGGATTGGTTGTGGTTGTTTTGTTGAAGTACAGCTCCCTGGTTTCTCTCTCTGTTTGTCTTTGTAGAACGGAGCAGACTGACCAGTTGTCTGGTCTTCATGTCAGTAGAAACTCTGCAGTCTCTATGGAGGCCACATATTATACTATACTTAATATACTTTGTTGTGCTTCTACAATTCTCCATCACTTTCATAATGATTTGAGGCATTTCTCCTAGCCTAGTCCAATGTTTTTGGGTTCAAAAATGTGCTTAGTGTCGCTACAGGACTGGGCCCCACACATAACTAACACGCGCACACACACACTTTTAATTTAGTTTCCTGCGGTTACCCAAGCTCAACTCTCCCTTTTCCTGTGACATGCCGGTGCATGTTAAACACGGGTTATTTATAATCTGGGCTTTCTCTCTCACACACACACGTCCTCTTCCCCTCTTAATTGTCAGTGCACATTGCTGCCGACCCTCTTCCTGTGTATCCCCCCTCTCTTCCTCAGTGGCACGTAATGGGGCTCACCCCAGACATACACACACTGGACTGCTGTGTGACTGTCAGCTGGTAGTATGAGAAAGACAGAGAGAGAGAGAGAGCAGAAGCAACCAATGAACTTTAAGCTAACAAAAGCAAAGCACTCAGTGAAGCACTGCTCTTTGTGTAGCTGATGATGTGAGAGAGTCTTAGCAAGATTGTGATCATTTCCATTTCAATTCCAATCAATTCAGAAAGTTAACCAAATTCCATTTCTAATTCCACATTTAAAATATTCCTATTTGGAAAAAATTGAAGAGAATTGGAATTTCAATGTACGTCCTAAATTGACTGGGATTTAAATGGAACTAATCCCAACCCTGACTCCGTGTTGATGTGTGTGTCTGTGTTTTGGTATGACCATTCATGTGTGTGTTTAAAGATCAGCCAGACATGCTATACCCACCACATCTCTTTCTCACACTCAGGCGGTGCATGTGGGGGGTGGGTTGGCTTGCCAGTTTGGGAGCATGATTAGTGAGCAGACAGACGGAGAGACAGACTCATCTGAGGAGGGGAGAGATGGAAGTAGACAGACGGAGAGACAGACTCATCTGAGGAGGGGAGAGATGGAAGTAGACAGACGGAGAGACAGACTCATCTGAGGAGGGGAGAGATGGAAGTAGACAGATGGAGAGACAGACTCATCTGAGGAGGGGAGAGATGGAAGTAGACAGATGGAGAGACAGACTCATCTGAGGAGGGGAGAGATGGAAGTAGACAGACGGAGAGACAGACTCATCTGAGGAGGGGAGGGATGGAAGTAGACAGATGGAGAGACAGACTCATCTGAGGAGGGGAGAGATGGAAGTAGACAGACGGAGAGACAGACTCATCTGAGGAGGGGAGAGATGGAAGTAGACAGATGGAGAGACAGACTCATCTGAGGAGGGGAGAGATGGAAGTAGACAGATGGAGAGACAGACTCATCTGAGGAGGGGAGAGATGGAAGTAGACAGATGGAGAGACAGACTCATCTGAGGAGGGGAGAGATGGAAGTAGACAGACGGAGAGACAGACTCATCTGAGGAGGGGAGAGATGGAAGTAGACAGATGGAGAGACAGACTCATCTGAGGAGGGGAGAGATGGAAGTAGACAGATGGAGAGACAGACTCCTCTGAGGAGGGGAGAGATGGAAGTAGACAGATGGAGAGACAGACTCCTCTGAGGAGGGGAGAGATGGAAGTAGACAGATGGAGAGACAGACTCATCTGAGGAGGGGAGAGATGGAAGTAGACAGATGGAGAGACAGACTCATCTGAGGAGGGGAGGGATGGAAGTAGACAGATGGAGAGACAGACTCCTCTGAGGAGGGGAGAGATGGAAGTAGACAGACGGAGAGACAGACTCATCTGAGGAGGGGAGAGATGGGAGCAGTAGTTCACGTAGGGGTCAGAGCTGCTGCTCCCTCATTTCATTTTAATTGAGTTAAGATGGGCAAATAAGAGCTCTGCTGCACACTGCACTCATTATCCATACAGGCCTGTACACACACACACACACACACACACACACACACACACACACACACACACACACACACACACACACACACACACACACACACACACACACACACACACAGAAGGCATGTACACACTCAGCAGGCACGCAAACACACACACAGGACCTGCTCACAATTAGACCACTAACAGACAGGCAGCACACAGACCACTACTTGCAACACACACACACACACACACAGCAGGCACACACACACACACAGGACCTGCTCACAATTAGACCACCAACAGACAGGCAGCACAGACCACTACTTGCAACACACACACACACACTTGTGTATTACTCAGCGACACAACCAGTCACACATGAGCGTGTTTCCACTCCAACACATGAAAACTGTACTAAAGGTTCGCATTTGATTCCCAATTCGCATTTGAGTTTCCAGTCGTCACTGCTATGACATTATATAATTAAGCAATAAGGCCAGAGGGGGTGTAGTATATGGCCAATATACCACGGCTAAGGGCTTTTCTTAAGCACGATGCAAAGTGGAGTGCCTGGATTCAGCCCATAGCCATGGTATATTGGCCATATATCACAAACCCCTGAGGTGCCTTATTGCTATTATAAACTGCTTACCAACGTAATTAGAGCAGTAAAACTAAATGTTTTGTCATACCCGTGGTATACCATGGCTGTCAACCAATCGGCATTCAGGGCTCTAACCAAGTTGGTTTGTGCATAAGGACAGCCTTTAGCCGTGGTATATTGGTCATATACCACACCCCCTCGGGTCTTATTGCTTAAATACAACAGTTACCCTGATGCCAGTCAGAGCCTGTGTATTTGTGCGTCCTAAAACTGTGTATTTGTGTGTCCTTTGTGTGTGTAGTTTGAGTCTATTGTACAGTTTCTATTATTCCTGGTTCTGAGCTGAAGCTGAGCTGGTACAGGTTGCTGTCCTGTCTCCTTGGTGCCTTGCCTCTCTTATTCAGAAGGCACCATCGCCAGCATAATGGGAAATTTAGAAGAACTGAAAGAAATCACTTTTCTTTTTCACTTGTCTTGGAAACAGTAAAAGGTTTTCCGGCCTTGGATACACTAAAGAGGTGTGTCCAGACTCTATCTACGAGGCTTCTGATAGGCAGCATGTGTCCATCACTCAGTATGACACCGCCCCCTGACAAAACAATAGCTCAGTAAAATGATGGTATGGATTTGCATGCTGCTTTAAAAAAAAAACAAAGGAGAAGAAATTTAAAACACAACTGTTTTTTGTTTTTTTTTGTGTGTGTTTTGTTTTCTGCAGGTATATCCTAAAGGAGGTCCGCTCTGCCCGTATTTATATTTATTTGTCATTTTGATTTATTTTGCTCTCCTTTTATATTCTAAAGCATGCATGTCCATTTCACCATCTCCGACCCTCCACTTCCTTTATTGATTTGCCATCACTGTGAGAGAGTGAAGAGGAAAGGCGAGAGGAGAGATGGAGGAGAGGACCACGGGCCAGCGCTGGGTGGTTGCATAGAGTACAGAGTACATACGTCTGTCTGTCTGTCTGTCTGTCTGTCTGTCTGTCTGTCTGTCTGTCTGTCTGTCTGTCTGTCTGTCTGTCTGTCTGTCTGTCTGTCTGTCTGTCTGTCTGTCTGTCTGTCTGTCTGTCTGTCTGTCTGTCTGTCTGTCTGTCTGTCTGTCTGTCTGTCTGTCTGTCTGTCTGTCTGTCTGTCTGTCTGTCTGTCTGTCTGTCTGGGTCTGTCTGTCTGGGTCTGTCTGTCTGTGCCAGCCAGCCAGCCAGTCATGAGGGTAGGACCACTAGAAGAGACCCTTTACCCCACTGTAAAAAATGCACACCGGTTGCAGGAGTCCAAAGTTGTGTTCAGGAGCCTATAGCCACAGTCGTCTCCATGTCAGCTCAGAGATTGACCCCAACATGGCCATCAGGTCAGTACAGTGTCAGGGTACTACCAGCCTGCAGCTGTATACTGTGAGAGTGAAAGTGGCCCCAGCTGCCTCTCTCGTTGTGTTCTGGAGGTGTTGTATTGCTAGATATGGGTAGGCACAGTGAACACTGAACAGCATTTGCCGTTAGGGGCTCTGGGAACAAGGCACATAATATAGTATGGCTTATGAGCAGAACATGTGTTTTTCTTTTCTTTTCTTTTTGACAAAGGCGGTGCACATGAAGGTCAGGACTATGTGGAGATGACCTCCTATGTATGAGAGTAGCGCTCTGCTCCCTCTGTCAAAATATGCCCCCGTTCCCTCTCCAACACTACACTGAGTGTACAAAACATTAGGAACACCTTCATAATATTGAGTTGCAGCCCCTTTTGCCCTCAGAACAGCCTCAATTCATCAGGGCATGGACTTTGCAAGGTGACGAAAGCTTTCCACAGGGATGCCTGCCCATGTTCACGCCAATGCTTCCCACAGTTGTGCAAAGTTGGCTGGATGTCCTTTGGGTGGTAGTAGACAATTCTTGATACACACGGGAAACTGTTGTGTGTGGAAAAACCCAGCAACGTTGCAGTTCTTGACACACTCAAACCAGTGCGTCTGGCACCTACTACCATAAAGGCACTTCAATCTTTTGCCTTGCCCATTCACCCTCTGAATGGCACACATACACAATCCATGTCTCAATTGCCTCAAGGCTTAAAGATCCTTCTTTAACCCGTCTCCTCCCCTTCATCTACACTGATTGAAGAGGATTTAACAAGTGACATCAAAAAGGGATCATAGCTTTCACCTGGTCACCTGGTCAGTCTATGTCATGGAAAGATCAGGTGTTCCTAATGTTCTGTACTCTCAGTGGACAGTCAGATGTTTTCCTCCATCTGTCCTGTTGTTAATGTCTTTATGGTAGAGATATATGCTAGCTAAGCCCCTCTCACACCCCTACCAAGAGCGCTTCTGTTTTGACTGTCGCTGACAACGTTCAAATCTATTCAGGATATTCTTCTGTAGCCGTGATATTTGTAACGTCTGTTTCCATGCTGTCCTGTGCTGTATGCACGGTAATGTTAAAATTGCTGTACACTAACATTGTTGCATTGTTTACATTACGTGATGACATTATAACACGATATTGACATTGATGGATTGTATGATATATGGACATTGTCAGTGTTGATCTGATGTTGTGTGCCTGTAGAGACATTAAAGCAGAAGGAGAAGTCTGTGTTTGTCACTTTTGTGGCGCACACGCGTAGATGAATGTGTGTGTGTGCGCATGTGTGTGCGTGTGTGTGCGCATGTGTGTGCATGCAGTCAGTGATGGGAAAAGTAGCCAATTGTCATACCTGAGTAAAATGTAAGATACTTTCATTGAAAATGACTCAAGTAAAAGTATAATTTACCCAGTAAAATAAAAGTCAAAGTCAAAAAATATTTGGTTTTAAATATACTTAAGTATCAAAAGTAAAAGTATAAATTATTTCTAATTCTTTATATTAAGCAAATGTATGGATAGCCAGGTGCACACTCCAACACTCAGACATCATTTACAGATAGCCAGGTGCACACTCCAACACTCAGACATCATTTACAGATAGCCAGGTGTACACTCCAACACTCAGACATCATTTACAGATAGCCAGGTGTACACTCCAACACTCAGACATCATTTACAGATAGTCAGGGGCACACTCCAACACTCAGACATCATTTACAGATAGCCAGGGGCACACTCCAACACTCAGACATAATTTACAGATAGTCAGGGGCACACTCCAACACTCAGACATCATTTACAGATAGCCAGGTGCACACTCCAACACTCAGACATCATTTACAGATAGCCAGGTGTACACTCCAACACTTCATTTACAGATAGTCAGGGGCACACTCCAACACTCAGACATCATTTACAGATAGTCAGGGGCACACTCCAACACTCAGACATCATTTACAGATAGTCAGGGGCACACTCCAACACTCAGACATCATTTACAGATAGCCAGGTGCACACTCCAACACTCAGACATCATTTACAGATAGTCAGGGGCACACTCCAACACTCAGACATCATTTACAGATAGCCAGGGGCACACTCCAACACTCAGACATCATTTACAGATAGTCAGGGGCACACTCCAACACTCAGACATCATTTACAGATAGCCAGGGGCACACTCCAACACTCAGTCATCATTTACAGATAGTCAGGGGCACACTCCAACACTCAGACATCATTTACAGATAGCCAGGGGCACACTCCAACACTCAGACATCATTTACAGATAGTCAGGGGTACACTCCAACACTCAGTCATCATTTACAGATAGCCAAGGGTACACTACAACACTCAGACATCATTTACAGATAGTCAGGGGCACACTCCAACACTCAGACATCATTTACAGATAGTCAGGGGCACACTCCAACACTCAGACATCATTTACAGATAGCCAGGGGTACACTACAACACTCAGACATCATTTACAAACAAAGCATTTGTGTTTAGTGAGTCCTCCAGATCAGAGGCAGTTGGGATGACCCAGGATGTTCTCTTGATAAGTGTGTGAATTTGATAATTTTCTTGTCCTGCTAAGCATTGAAAATGTAACAAGTACTTTTGGGTGTCAGGGAAGATGTATGGAGTAAAAAAGTACATTATTTTCTTCAGGACTGTAGTGAAGTAAAAGTAGAAGATGTCAAATATGAATAGTAAAGTACATGTACCCCCAAAAATGACTTAAGTAGTACTTTCAAGTATTTTTTCTTAAGTACTTTATACCACTGCGTGCAGGATGTGTGTATTGTGGATGAGAGGGAGACATCCTTGCATGATGTAGCCCCCTGGCTGTGTGTGTGTGTGTGTGTGTGTGTGTGTGTGTGTGTGTGTGTGTGTGTGTGTGTGTGTGTGTGTGTGTGTGTGTGTGTGTGTGTGTGTGTGTGTGTGTGTGTGTGTGTGTGTGTGTGTGTGTGTGTGTGTGTGTGTGTGTGTGTGTGTGTGAGACCATGTGTGTATAATGAACACAACAAGGAGAGCCAGGAGCAGAGTGTGTGCATGTGTGTGTTGAATTATTTATACTGAGGAAGGAAGGGGAGGTGGCAGGGCTTTGTTTAAACTATAATTCTCTCTGGACTCACAGGTCCTAACCTACGGTTAGTACTGTACACCCTGTTGTAGGCTCTTACCGCTACACAGCCAGCCTATGTAGACATTATAGTCCATCAGTGTGTTGTTTACATATTGGACTTTCATGTACATCTCTGTTGTGTGTGATACAGATAGACACACCATCTGTATCGCCACACTACAACTTATTACAGCATTCTACTAATAAACTATTGCCCTAACAAATGAATAAAGCTGTTTCATGTTTGCGTGAAAACCACCTGAGTAAGTGAACACAGCTAAGTCTGAGTGTGAACCGAGCATCCTGACCTGGATACTGAATGTCTCCAACCTCCAACCCAAATGAGCAGCATGTGATTCTGTTGTGCCCAGTGAGTCCCCAGTCCATTGGTCGTCCTCTCTGTCTGTCTCTCCGTCTGTCCACACACAGACCACGTCCCGTGCACACTTCCACTCCACATAGCCCCATCTCTCGTAACACACACATTATACACACTTGCACCCCTCTCACTCCACTCACCCTCACACCTGCCCTGGGGGTATCTGCCAATACCATAACATCCCGAACATTGATCCTTGAATGCAACTCATTGATCTTCAAAGTGTTTTTTGCAACACCTCTGAATGTTTGATCCTCCTGAACACACCCCAGGTCAACAACTGGCAACCGCAGTAGTAGTTTCATCTCCTCCACAGTGTCTGACTAGAAGTCTCTCTCCTGTTCACTGTTAGTTCTACTGTGTGTTCTCTTTGGCTCTCCAGCCGGCCCAATTTCAGCCATTTATCCTCTACTTTGTAATCAGCACCACAATTATAACGCAGAAATACGCAGTGATTGCCGTTCCGTGTGTATTTTGGAAGGTTCCGGTAAGCCAAAAACAATAGTAGTCCAAACAGAACGACCGTTGGGTGGACTTAAAGTATCCGTGGCCGCCCGCAAGGAGGTTGTAGCTGCTTTGAAGAGTCTGGTCCCAAATTACAGCCCTGCCATAATGAAGTATTACTGTGCAATTACCAGACAGAGCATGGAAACTGTGTTTCTCTCTCTGTCGGACACAGGGGTGAAACGGGAGGCAACGGGAGGTTGGGAGAGGGAAAGTGTCGACAGCACCAAGAGGGTGTATGTAGCTATGCTTCGTACCCTTCTCTATGGATATACACCTTGCATGTGCCTACTACAATCTGATGGTAAAGAAGGTGTGTGAATGAGGGTCCACCAGCCAGCTGTGAAAAAGTCTGTGCAAAAAAACACACTGTGAAAGAACAGGCTTGTTTGGCTGTGGGCTGCGTCGCCCTCACCTGAGGAGTCTCTGGCCTTGTGAATAATCCAACAGACAGGCCCTCATACATAATGCAGCAGCACACACATGCTGCCCCCCTCCATCCCTCCCTGCACACTGTGTGCTGGCACCACCACCCACCTCCACCTCCGCGCTAACAAGGCCTGATCCATTTTTCATCAACACCCGGTGCTTGGCCAGCCCCTTTACACATGCAGGGGGACTGGTATTTCAGGAATGCAGGTTGTCTGGGGGTTTAAAAGTTTCACTAAGAAGGCAGCCAAGGTGTGTCTTACGCCTCCTCTTCTCCTCTCTTCCTGTCTCTCTTTGTTGTTATGTTTGGCTAGCTACCGTGCTAACAGCCCTTAAAGCTGTTGATGTAGGTCAGTGGTTCCCAAGCTTCTTATAGTCCCGTACCCCTTCAAACATTCAACCTCCAGCTGCGTACCCCCTCTAGCACCAGGGTCAGTGCACTCTCAAATGTTGTTTTTTGCCATCATTGTAAGCCTGCCACACTCACACTATACGATATATTTATTAAACATAAGAATGTGTGTGAGTTTTTGTCACAACCCGGCTCGTGGGAAGTGACAAAGAGCTCTTATGGGCACAAATAATAATATAATAACCATCAATAATTTTACTCTTTATTTAGCCATCTTGCATAAAACACTTTATTTGTTAATCGAAAATTGTGAATAACTCACCACAGGTTAATGAGAAGGGTGTGCTTGAAAGATGCAGGTAACTCTGCAATATTGGGTTGTATTGGAGAGAGTCTAAGTCTTAAATCATTTTCCGCACACATTTAGTTTTCATGCTAGTGAGAGCCGAGAATCCACTCTTACATAGGTACGTGGTTGCAAAGGGCATCAGTGTCTTAACAGCGAGATTTGCCAAGGCTGGATACTCTGAGCGAAATCTGGCAGTGGCTTCTGATTTAAATTCAATTTTCACAGAACAGCTTGTTGCAATTTCGATGAGACTGTCTTGTTCAGATATCGGTAAGTGGGACTGGAGGCAGGGCATGAAAGGGATAACGAATCCAGTTGTTTGTGTCATCCATTTTGGGAAAGTACTTGCGTAATTGCACACCCAACTCACTCAGGTGCTTCACTATATCACATTTGGCATTGTCTGTAACCTTGAGTTCATTTTCACACAAAAAATCATACAATTATGGAAAGACCTGTGTGTTGTCCTTGTTAATGCAGACAAAGAAGATCACCAACTTCTTAATCATAGCCTCAATTTTGTCCCGCACATTGAATATAGTTGCGGAGAATCCCTGTAATCCTAGATTCAGATCATTCAGGCGAGAAAAAAACATCACCCAGGGCAGTCGTGTGAGAAACTCATCATCATGCCAGCGGTCAGACAGGTGAAAAACATCACCCAGGGCAGTCGTGTGAGAAACTCATCATCATGCCAGCGGTCAGACAGGTGAAAAACATCACCCAGGGCAGTCGTGTGGGAAACTCATCATCATGCCAGCGGTCAGACAGGTGAAAAACATCACCCAGGGCAGTCGTGTGGGAAACTCATCATCATGCCAGCGGTCAGACAGGTGAAAAACATCACCCAGGGCAGTCGTGTGAGAAACTCATCATCATGCCAGCGGTCAGACAGGTGAAAAACATCACCCAGGGCAGTCGTGTGAGAAACTCATCATCATGCCAGCGGTCAGACAGGTGAAAAACATCACCCAGGGCAGTCGTGTGAGAAACTCATCATCATGCCAGCGGTCAGACAGGTGAAAAACATCACCCAGGGCAGTCGTGTGAGAAACTCATCATCATGCCAGCGGTCAGACAGGTGAAAAACATCACCCAGGGCAGTCGTGTGAGAAACTCATCATCATGCCAGCGGTCAGACAGGTGAAAAACATCACCCAGGGCAGTCGTGTGAGAAACTCATCATCATGCCAGCGGTCAGACAGGTGAAAAACATCACCCAGGGCAGTCGTGTGGGAAACTCATCATCATGCCAGCGGTCAGACAGGTGAAAAACATCACCCAGGGCAGTCGTGTGAGAAACTCATCATCATGCCAGCGGTCAGACAGGTGAAAAACATCACCCAGGGCAGTCGTGTGGGAAACTCATCATCATGCCAGCGGTCAGACAGGTGAAAAACATCACCCAGGGCAGTCGTGTGGGAAACTCATCATCATGCCAGCGGTCAGACAGGTGAAAAACATCACCCAGGGCAGTCGTGTGAGAAACTCATCATCATGCCAGCGGTCAGACAGGTGAAAATGATGGTCAGTAAGGAAAACTTTAAGCTTGTCTCTCAATTTAAAAAAATAATGTGTCAATACTTTGCCCCTTGATAACCAGCACACTTGTAAAAGCGTTACATGGTTTCTGCTCATATCACTGCATAGTGCACAAAATACATGCGATTCCAGGGGCCTTGCTTTAACCATTTTCACTGTAGTGTCCAAAACGTCTTTTAAGCTGTCAGGCATTCCTTTCACCTCTCGGAGAATGCTGCAGTGTACCCAAGTGGAGTTGGGAGTAACTGCTTGCACGCACGTTACCACTCCACTATGTCTACCTGTCATGGCTTTTGCGCCATCAGTACAGATACCAACACATCTTGACCACCAAAGTCCATTTCATGTCACAAAGCTGTACAGTACTTTAAAAATATCCTCTCCTGTTGTCCTGGTTTCCAGTGATTTAGTGATTTGCAGAAGAGGATGTCTTCCTTAATTGACGCCCCCATAAACGTAACAGACATACCAGGAGCTGTGCCAGGCCCGCCATGTGATCATGCATAGAATTCACTGGCTTGTAAACGAAGCAGTAATTGTTTAAAAACATCTCCTAGGGCCTCCCGGGTGGTGCAGTGGTCTAGGGCACTGCGTCGCAGCGCTAGCTGTGCCACCACAGACTCTGAGTTCGTGCCCAGGCTCTGTCGCAGCCGGCCGCGACCGGGAGGTCCGTGGGGCGACGCACAATTGGCACAATTAGTGTCATCCGGGTTAGGGAGGGTTTGGCCGGTAGGGATATCCTTGTCTCATCGCGCACCAGCGACTCCTGTGGCGGGCCGGGCGCAGTGCGCGCTAACCAAGGTTGCCAGGTGCACGGTGTTTCCTCCGACACATTGGTGCGGCTGGATTCCGGGTTGGAGGCGCGCTGTGTTAAGAAGCAGGTTGGGTTGTGTTTCGGAGGACGCATGGCTTTCAACCTTCGTCTCCCCCGAGCCCGTAAGGGAGTTGTAGCAATGAGACAAGATAGTAATTACTAAGTAATACCACGAAACTGGGGAGAAAAGGGGGTAAAATATTAAAAAATAAAAATAAAAAAAAACATCTGCCATTTCACTGATGCGTCGTGAAACTGTTGTTTGATGAAGTCATTGTCTGTATAGTTTTTTGGGCCTTTTCCCCCAGCACTGTCCCAGCCATATCCACGGTAGCAGGAAGAATTAAGTCCTCCACAATAGTATTGGGCTTGTCTGTCCTAGCCACTCGGTAGCTCACCATATAAGACGCTTCTAGCCCCTTCTTATTAATGGTATCTGTTGCTTTTATACGTCTTACTTTATACATGTCTTACTACTTACTAATAGTCGTCTTAATTCTCGCTCCAAAAAACTCCCGTGGCTTATTTTTCAAGTTGGCATGTTTTGTTTCCAAGTGTCTGTGCAAGAGGGGGTACGCAGCTGGAGGTTGAATGTTTAAAGGGGTACGGGACTATAAAACATTTGGGAACCACTGCACTAAAGTAATACTGCGAAAAATGAAATTAACTTCCTGTCCTGAATACAAAGTATTATGTTTGCGGCAAACACATCACTGAGTACCAGTACCATATTGTCAAGCATGGTGGTGGCTGCATCATGTTATGGGTTTTCTTGTCATCGACAAGGACTAGAGAGTTATTTAGGATAAAAAGTAACGTAATAGAGCTACGCACAGGCAAAATCGGGGGGTTGAGGGTTGAATACTTATCTAATCAAGATATATTAGTGTTCATATACAGTACCAGTCAAAAGTTTGGACACATATTCATTCCAGGTTTATCTTTATTTTTACAAGTTTCTGCGTTGTAGAATAATAGCGAAGACATCAAAACTTTGAAATAACACATATGAGATCATGTAGTAACCAAACAAGTGTTAAACAAATCAAAATATATTTTATATTTGAGATTATTCAAAGTAGCCACCCTTTGCCTTGATGACAGCTTTGCACACTTTTGGCACTCTCCTAACCAGCTTCATGAGGTAGTCACCTGGAATGCATTTCAATTGGTCTAATGAATCCAAATTTGAGATTTTTGGTTCCAACCGCCGCGTCTTTGTGAGACGCAGAGTTGGTGAGCAGATGATCTCAGCATGTGTGGTTCCCACTGCGAAGCATGGAGGAGGAGGTGTGATGGGGTGGTTTGCTGGTAACACTGTCAGTGATTTATTTAGAATTCAAGGCACACTTGACCAGCATGGCAACCACAGCATTCTACAGCGAAATGCCATTCCGTCTGGTTTGCACTTAGTGGGACTATCATTTTTTTTTCAACAGGACAATGACCCAACACACCTCCAGGCTGTGTGAGGGCTGTTTCACCAAGAAGGAGAGTGTTGGAGTGCTGCATCAGATGACCTGGCCTCCACAATCACCCGACAACCCAATTGAGATGGTTTGGGATGAGTTGGACCGTAGAGTGAAGGAATAGCAGACAACAAGTGCTCAGCATATGTGGGAACTCCTTCAAGACTGTTGGAAAAGCATTCCAGGTGAAGCTGGTTGAGAAAATGCAACAGGTGGCTACTTTGAAGAATCTGAAAGACTTTTTTGGTTACTACATGATTCCGTATGTATTATTTCATAGTTTTGATATCTTCACTATTATTATACAATGTAGAAAATAGTCAAAATAAAGAAAAACTCTTGAATGAGTAAGTGTACCCAAACCTTTGACTGGTACGGTGCATATAGGTGGGGCTAAAGTGGCTAGGCAACTGGATAGATAATAAAAAATGTAGTAGCAGCAGTATGTGATGAATCAAAAGAGTTGGTGCGTAGAGGGTCAATACAGATAGTTTGGGTAGCTATTTGGTTAACTATCGTAGTCTTATGGCTTGAGGGGAGAACAGTGTCCTGTTGATTACAGACTTGGTGCATTGGTATTGCTTGTGGTGCGGTAGCAGAGAGAACAGTCTGTGGCTTCGGTGACTGGAGTCTTTGTCAATTGTTAGGGCCTTCCACTGACACCGCCTGGTATAGAGATCCTGGATGGCAGGGAGCTCGGCCCATTCATTTACTCAGACCTGTAGTGCTTGCTAGTGTATTAATAGCTCCAAGTCTTTGACACAGAGCTGTTGGCCAGTGTGCTGACTGTCATAGCTGTTTTGCTAGCGTGCTAACAGCGGTGGGGTCAGGACCCTCAGCGAGCCACGGGCCGGTGCCCTAAATGAGAACCATGCCCCATTCAGGGACGCGAGTCGGAGAGAGCAGGGTCAGCAGCTGGTGGAGGATATGGCAATCATTTATAAAAATATGCTTTCTCAAGCCCACGAAAACAAAAAAGGGCCCAAACCCAACAGCTGGGAAGGGTTGGAAGTAGCCCCAAGGCTGGCAAGTACCCCTCCAGATGGGGAGGTTAGGCCGGGGCTAGCCAGGCTGCTCCACTTAAACTTCCGATTCCCATTAAGGGAGCCCAAGATTGCAGGGGAAGGGGAGAGGAAGAAAAGCAAGGAGCATGACTGCTCTGTTTTTCACCCCGCTTAATCAAATAAAGCAGGAAGCTTCCGAGACAGAAGACTTGTGTTTATTGATATTTACGAATACACTCCTCCCCCTCCAACCTAACTTTTTTTTTTCAAAATGTGTATTTTCTCTCTCAGATATTCTCTGGAATTGTAAGCCTTTTTTTATGCTTGTCGTATATATGTCCACTGATGAAGCTGAGAATATCCTAATACATCACTTTTGGTCATGTTTTTCTTCTCTGTAAGTGTTCCATTGTTGTAAATTGAGCCACAGGGAAATTTAGAAAGAGCCCCACATCCGCTGTACTGAGAGTGATTTGCAAACGCAGGTCAATTTGTTCTAATACGGGTTGTTGTATGAAATGGCCACATGGAACAGGCTTTAAATAAGAATTGATGACCCTCTTTCCCCTCGCACTGATCAAACACACACACACATACGGTGAATTTAGGAAAGTTTTCAGACCCCTTTACTTTTTTCACATTTTGTTACGTTACAGCCTTATTCTAAAATGTATTAAATTATTTTTTCCCCTCATCAGTCTACACACAATACCCTGTAATAAATAAGCAAAATGTTTTTTATTAAAAATAAAAACTGAAATATCACATTTACATAAGTATTCAGACCCTGTACTAAGTACTTTGTTGAAGCACCTTTGGCAGTAATTACAGCCTCGAGTCTTCTTGGGTATGACGCTACAAGCTTGACCCACCTGTATTTGGAGTTTCTTCCATTCTTTTCTGCAGATCCTCTCGAGCTCTGTCAGGTTGGATGGGGTGTGTCGCTGGACAGCTACTTTCACGTCTCTCAAGAGATGTTCGGGCTCTGGCTGGGCTACTCAAGGACATTCAGAGACTTGACCCGAAGCCATTCCTGTGTTGTCTTGGCTGTGTGCTTAGGGTTGTTGTCCTGTTGGAAGGTGAACTGTCACCCCAGTCTGAGGTCCTGAGCACTCTGGAGCAGGTTTTCATCAAGGATTTCGCTGTACTTTGCTCTGTTCATCTTTCCCTCGATACGGACTAGTCTCCAGTCCCTGCTGCTGAAAAACATCAACCCAGCATGATGCTGCCACCACCATGCTTCACCGTAGGGATGGTGCCAGGTTTCCTCCAGATGTGATGCTTGGCATTCAGGCCAAATTTAATTTAATTTTACCTTTATTTAACCAGGCAAGTCAGTTAAGAACACATTCTTATTTTCAATGACGGCCTGGGAACAGTGGGTTAACTGCCTGTTCAGGGGCAGAACGACAGATTTGTACCTTGTCAGCTCGGGGGTTTGAACTCGCAACCTTCTGGTTACTAGTCCAACGCTCTAACCACTAGGCTACGCTGCCGCCAAAGAGTTCAATGTTGGTTTCATCAGACCAGAGAATCTTGCTTTTCGTGGTCTGAGAGTCTTTAAGGTGCCTTTCGACAAACTCCAAGCGGGCTGTCATGTGCCTTTTACTGAGAAGTGGCTTCCGTCTGGCCACTCCACTACAAAGGCTTGATTGGTGGAATGCTGCAGAGATGGTTGTCCTTCTGGATGGTTCTCCCATCTCCATGGAGGAACTCTGGAGCTCTGTCAGAGTGACCATCAGGTTTATTTTTTTTGGGGGGGGGTATATCAGCTTTAATATTGCAGATAGATTGGTTGCATCAATGTAAATGTCTGCATCATTTCCAATCCCCCATTAAAATAAGTGTGTCTGTATGTAATATATATATATATATATATGTATGTATGTTTTATATATACATGTGTGTATATATGTGTGTGTGTGTGTTTGTATATATATGTGTTTGTATTTACAGTGGGGCAAAAAAAGTATTTAGTCAGCCACCTATTGTGCAAGTTCTCCCACTTAAAAAGATGAGAGGCCTGTAATTTTCATCATAGGTAAATTCAACTATGACAGACAAAATGAGAAAAAAAATCAGGAAAATAGGAGTGTTAATGAATTTATTTGCAAATTATGGTGGAAAATAAGTATTTGGTCATCTACAAACAAGCAAGATTTCTGGCTCTCACAGACCTCTTTAAGAGGCTCCTCTGTCCTCCATTCGTTACCTGTATTAATGGCACCTGTTTGAACTTGTTATCAGTATAAAAGACACCTGTCCACAACCTCAAACAGTCACACTCCAAACTCCACTATGGCCAAGACCAAAGAGCTGTCAAAGGACACCAGAAACAATTGTAGACCTGCACCAGGCTGGGAAGACTGAATCTGCAATAGGTAAGCAGCTTGGTTTGAAGAAATCAACTGTGGGAGCAATTATTAGGAAATGGAAGACATACAAGACCACTGATAATCTCCCTCGATCTGGGGCTCTACGCAAGATCTCACCCCGTGGGGTCAAAATGATCACAAGAACGGTGAGCAAAAATCCCAGAACCACACAGGTGGACCTCGTGAATGACCTGCAGAGAGCTGGGACCAAAGTAACAAAGCCTACCATCAGTAACACACTACGCCGCCAGGGACTCAAATCCTGCAGTGCCAGACGTGTCCCCCTGCTTAAGCCAGTACATGTCCAGGCCCGTCTGAAGTTTGCTAGAGAGCATTTGGATGATCCAGAAGAAGATTGGGAGAATGTCATATGGTCAGATGAAACCAAAATATAACTTTTTGGTAAAAACTCAACTCGTTGTGTTTGGAGGTCAAAGAATGCTGAGTTGCATCCAAAGAACACCATACCTACTGTGAAGCATGGGGGTGGAAACATGCTTTGGGGCTGTTTTTCTGCAAAGGGACCAGGACGACTGATCCGTGTAAAGGAAAGAATGAATGGGGCCATGTATCGTGAGATTTTGAGTGAAAACCTCCTTCCATCAGCAAGGGCATGGAAGATGAAACGTGGCTGGGTCTTTCAGCATGACAATGATCCCAAACACACCGCCCGCGCAACGAAGGATTGGCTTTGTAAGAAATATTTCAAGGTCCTGGAGTGGCCAAGCCAGTCTCCATATCTCAACCCCATAGAAAATCTTTGGAGGGAGTTGAAAGTCCGTGTTGCCCAGCAACAGCCCCAAAACATCACTGCTCTATAGAGGAGATCTGCATGGAGGAATGGGCCAAAATACCAGCAACAGTGTGTGAAAACCTTGTGAAGACTTACAGAAAACGTTTGACCTCTGTCATTGCCAACAAAGGGTATATAACAAAGTATTGAGATAAAATTTTGTTATTGACCAAATACTTATTTTCCACCATAATTTGCAAATAAATTCATAAAAAATCCTACAATGTGATTTGTGATTTTCTGGATTTTTTTTCTCATTTTGTCTGTCATAGTTGAAGTGTACCTATGATGAAAATTACAGGCCTCCCTCATATTTTTAAGTGGGAGAACTTGCACAATTGGTGGCTGACTAAATACTTTTTTGCTCCACTGTATGTGTGTGTATATATATATGTATATATATATACACATACATATATATGTATATACATACACACACACACACACACACACACACACACACACACACACACACACACACACACACACACACACACACACACACAGTAGGGCATCCTTACTCCCCTCCATTCGGTGCAGTCGTCCTGTCCCCTTTGCAGAAAAGCATCCCCAAAGAATTATGTTTCCACCTCCATGCTTCACGGTTGGGATGGTATTCTTGGGGTTGTACTCATCCTTCCTCTTCCTCCAAACACGGAGAGTGGAATTTAGACCAAAAAGCTATATTTTTGTCTCATCAGACCACATGACCTTCTCCCATTCCTCCTCTGGATCATCCAGATGGTCATTGGCAATCTTCAGACGGGCCTGGACATGTGCTGGCTTGAGCAGGGGGACCTTGCGTGCGCTGCAGGATTTTAATCCATGACGGCGTAGTGTGTTACTAATGGTTTTCTTTGAGATTGTGGTCCCAGCTCTCTTCAGGTCATTGACCAGGTCCTGCCGTTAAGTTCTGGGCTGATCCCTCACCTTGCTCATGATCATTGATGACCCACGAGGTGAGATCTTGCATGGAGCCCCAGACAGAGGGTGATTGACCGTCATCTTGAACTTCTTCCATTTTCTAATAATTGCGCCAACAGTTGTTGCCTTCTCACCAAGCTACTTGCCTATTGTCCTGTAGCCCATTCCAGCCGTGTGCAGGTCTACAATTTTATCCCTGATGTGCTTACAAAAGCTCTCTGGTCTTGGCCAACGTTGGAGAGGTTGGAGTCTATTTGATTGAGTGTGTGGACAGGTGTCTTTTATACAGGTAACGAGTTCAAACAGGTGCAGTTAATACAGGTAATGAGTGGAGGAGGACTTCTTAAAGAAAAACTAACCGGTCTGTGAGAGCAGGAATTCTTACTGGTTGGTAGGTGATCAAATACTTATGTCATGCAATAAAATGCAAATGAATTACTTAAAAATCATACAATGTGATTTTCTGGATTTTTGTTTCAGATTCCGTCTCACAGTTTATCACAGTTGAAGTGATAAAAATTACAGACCTCTACATGCTTTGTAAGTAGGAAAACCTGCAATATCGGCAGTGTATCAAAAAATTGCTAAAACTATTATTATATTATTGATTATTGACTATGACTTTTAAAATCACCCAGTTTTGCTATCTGCGGCGTTAGCTCCAGGTAAATATTGCAATTATTCAGCCATTCTTGGACCTGTGACCACAAACAAGCTACATATGGACAGTACCAAAACAAATTATCTAATGACTCTCTCTTTGCAGCAGAGCTGGGAAAGTTGTATCCTCCATATATATAACATTCTATTGGTTGCAAGAATTTCGTATAATAATAATTAAAGTGAAAAATTCACATTCTTGAATCCGGCGTCGTTTTGCGAATCAATTCATAAAACATGCCATGGAATCGGTACATCGAAAATCTCTTCCCAACTATTTTATAAACTATTTTAAAGTGTACGGCACAGCTGTCAATTTTTTGGGAACCTTAAATAAAACTGTTTTTTTATTTTTATTATCACAACAGGCAAGTTCCTCCCTGCCCCCAAGGCCCTTCTCCCCTGATTGCTCAGTTTGGCCGGGCGGTCAGCTTTAGGAAGAGTCTTGCACCAGAGGTCAATTTCGAGTCTCATAGCAAAGGGTCTGAATACTTAAGTAAATAAAGTATTTCTGTTTGGTTTTTTTTTTAATACATTTACAAACATTTATTAAAAAGCTTTTTTCACTTTGCCATTATGGGCTATTTATTTAATCCATTTTAGACTATGGCTCTAATGTAACAAAATGTTGAACAAGTCAAGGTGTCTGAATACTTTACGAATGCACTGTATATACGTATACACACATGTACACACAGGCCTGGTGAGTGTATTGTGTTACTACAGAATGTTAAGGTCCTTCTGTGGCTCAGTTGGTAGAGCATGGCGCTTGTAACGCCAGGGTAGTGGGTTCGATTCCCGGGACCACGTAGAATGTATGCACACATGACTGTAAGTCGCTTTGGATAAAAGCGTCAGCTAAATGGCATATATTATTATTATTATTATTATAAAGGACTGGTGAGTGTATTGTGTTACTACAGAACGTTAAAGGACTGGTGAGTGTATTGTGTTACTACAGAACGTTAAAGGACTGGTGAGTGTATTGTGTTACTACATAATGTTAAAGGCCTGGTGAGTGTATTGTGTTACTACAGAATGTTAAAGGCCTGGTGAGTGTATTGTGTTACTACAGAATGTTAAAGGCCTGGTGAGTGTATTGTGTTACTACAGAATGTTAAAGGCCTGGTGAGTGTATTGTGTTACTACAGAATGTTAAAGGCCTGGTGAGTGTATTGTGTTACTACAGAATGTTAAAGGCCTGGTGAGTGTATTGTGTTACTACAGAATGTTAAAGGCCTGGTGAGTGTATTGGGTTACTACAGAATGTTAAAGGCCTGGTGAGTGTATTGTGTTACTACAGAATGTTAAAGGCCTGGTGAGTGTATTGTGTTACTACAGAATGTTAAAGGCCTGGTGAGTGTATTGTGTTACTACAGAATGTTAAAGGCCTGGTGAGTGTATTGTGTTACTACAGAATGTTAAAGGCCTGGTGAGTGTATTGTGTTACTACAGAATGTTAAAGGCCTGGTGAGTGTATTGTGTTACTACAGAATGTTAAAGGCCTGGTGGGTGTATTGTGTTACTACAGAATGTTAAAGGCCTGGTGAGTGTATTGTGTTACTGTTAAAGGCCTGGTGAGAATGTTAAAGGCCTGGTGAGTGTATTGTGTTACTACAGAATGTTAAAGGCCTGGTGAGTGTATTGTGTTACTACAGAATGTTAAAGGCCTGGTGAGTGTATTGTGTTACTACAGAATGTTAAAGGCCTGGTGAGTGTATTGTGTTGCTACAGAATGTTAAATTATTCGATAATATGGTGAAAAAACTTTTCTAAAGCGTTTCAGAGGCTGTGGTCTTCAAGGATTGGTCTTCAAGTGAAAAAAATGGAGCTGTTTCGGACAGCACTGGGAACCAATACAGATCTAATATGAGCCATTGCCAAGAGAAAACCTCCATCATATACAGAGCAGGCTGACATAGAAAGGGCAGGTTTCCCTAATCTTGCAACCTCTTTTCCAGAGTTGTCATTGGATCATTATAGAGAGAGGATCCTTTAATGTTTACTACTAGTATGAAGTTGTGGTGTGTGTTGCCATGTTAAACCCTATGTATGTGAAAGGGTTTCATCCCACCACGAACCCCTATTGCAATAACAAACCACGTGGAAGAGGTAGAAAGTACATTGAGCCCTGAGCCAAACCCCCTTCACTTCCTATACAAGCCCTTGGCGTAGGGAGTACAACAATTTTCCAACTTTTATTGGAATATGAAAACCCTAGAATAAATATTCCTCAGACATCCTAATGTAAAAATCATAT
The DNA here is from genome assembly GCF_023373465.1 of Oncorhynchus keta. Classification (NCBI taxonomy): domain Eukaryota; kingdom Metazoa; phylum Chordata; class Actinopteri; order Salmoniformes; family Salmonidae; genus Oncorhynchus; species Oncorhynchus keta. The sequence continues at coordinate 18,676,128 of NC_068438.1, read as the reverse complement.
GTATGGCCTTTTGAAAGTAAAGGAATTGGTATGTGGTCTATGAGAGGATGATATTATACCCACATTATATTGTTGAGAAATGTAATTGTGAGCTAGATTATAGGTTTGGATGCCAAAGCGGATGTGTACTTTCAGATATTGACATCAAAGTTTTTAATGGTATATGAAGACATGACTATTTGATATAGCTAGAGGGTAGATGCCATAGAGCTCACATCATGTTATGAAAACATGACTATTTGATATAGCTAGAGGGTAGATGCCATAGAGCTCACATCATGTTATGAAGACATGACTATTTGATATAGCTAGAGGGTAGATGCCATAGAGCTCACATCATGTTATGAAAACATGACTATTTGATATAGCTAGAGGGTAGATGCCATAGAGCTCACATCATGTTATGAAGACATTACTATTTGATATAGCTAGAGGGTAGATGCCATAGAGCTCACATCATGTTATGAAGACATGACTATTTGATATAGCTAGAGGGTAGATGCCATAGAGCTCACATCATGTTATGAAAACATTACTATTTGATATAGCTAGAGGGTAGATGCCATAGAGCTCACATCATGTTATGAAAACATTACTATTTGATATAGCTAGAGGGTAGATGCCATAGAGCTCACATCATGTTATGAAAACATGACTATTTGATATAGCTAGATGGTAGATGCCATAGAGCTCACATCATGTTATGAAGACATTACTATTTGATATAGCTAGAGGGTAGATGCCATAGAGCTCACATCATGTTATGAAAACATTACTATTTGATATAGCTAGAGGGTAGATGCCATAGAGCTCACATCATGTTATGAAGACATTACTATTTGATATAGCTAGAGGGTAGATGCCATAGAGCTCACATCATGTTATGAAGACATGACTATTTGATATAGCTAGAGGGTAGATGCCACAGAGCTCACATCATGTTATGAAACACATGACTATTTGATATAGCTAGAGGGTAGATGCCATAGAGCTCACATCATGTTATGAAGACATGACTATTTGATATAGCTAGAGGGTAGATGCCATAGAGCTCACATCATGTTATGAAAACATTACTATTTGATATAGCTAGATGGTAGATGCCATAGAGCTCACATCATGTTATGAAAACATGACTATTTGATATAGCTAGATGGTAGATGCCATAGAGCTCACATCATGTTATGAAAACATGACTATTTGATATAGCTAGAGGGTAGATGCCATAGAGCTCACATCATGTTATGAAGACATGACTATTTGATATAGCTAGAGGGTAGATGCCATAGAGCTCACATCATGTTATGAAAACATGACTATTTGATATAGCTAGAGGGTAGATGCCATAGAGCTCACATCATGTTATGAAAACATTACTATTTGATATAGCTAGAGGGTAGATGCCATAGAGCTCACATCATGTTATGAAAACATGACTATTTGATATAGCTAGAGGGTAGATGCCATAGAGCTCACATCATGTTATGAAAACATTACTATTTGATATAGCTAGAGGGTAGATGCCATAGAGCTCACATCATGTTATGAAAACATGACTATTTGATATAGCTAGAGGGTAGATGCCATAGAGCTCACATCATGTTATGAAAACATTACTATTTGATATAGCTAGAGGGTAGATGCCATAGAGCTCACATCATGTTATGAAAACATTACTATTTGATATAGCTAGAGGGTAGATGCCATAGAGCTCACATCATGTTATGAAAACATTACTATTTGATATAGCTAGAGGGTAGATGCCATAGAGCTCACATCATGTTATGAAAACATTACTATTTGATATAGCTAGAGGGTAGATGCCATAGAGCTCACATCATGTTATGAAGACATGACTATTTGATATAGCTAGAGGGTAGATGCCATAGAGCTCACATCATGTTATGAAGACATGACTATTTGATATAGCTAGAGGGTAGATGCCATAGAGCTCACATCATGTTATGAAAACATTACTATTTGATATAGCTAGAGGGTAGATGCCATAGAGCTCACATCATGTTATGAAGACATGACTATTTGATATAGCTAGATGGTAGATGCCATAGAGCTCACATCATGTTATGAAAACATGACTATTTGATATAGCTAGAGGGTAGATGCCATAGAGCTCACATCATGTTATGAAGACATGACTATTTGATATAGCTAGAGGGTAGATGCCATAGAGCTCACATCATGTTATGAAAACATTACTATTTGATATAGCTAGAGGGTAGATGCCACAGAGCTCACATCATGTTATGAAACACATGACTATTTGATATAGCTAGAGGGTAGATGCCATAGAGCTCACATCATGTTATGAAGACATGACTATTTGATATAGCTAGAGGGTAGATGCCATAGAGCTCACATCATGTTATGAAAACATTACTATTTGATATAGCTAGATGGTAGATGCCATAGAGCTCACATCATGTTATGAAAACATTACTATTTGATATAGCTAGAGGGTAGATGCCATAGAGCTCACATCATGTTATGAAGACATTACTATTTGATATAGCTAGATGGTAGATGCCATAGAGCTCACATCATGTTATGAAGACATTACTATTTGATATAGCTAGAGGGTAGATGCCATAGAGCTCACATCATGTAATGAAAACATTACTATTTGATATAGCTAGAGGGTAGATGCCATAGAGCTCACATCATGTTATGAAAACATGACTATTTGATATAGCTAGAGGGTAGATGCCATAGAGCTCACATCATGTTATGAAAACATTACTATTTGATATAGCTAGAGGGTAGATGCCATAGAGCTCACATCATGTTATGAAGACATGACTATTTGATATAGCTAGAGGGTAGATGCCATAGAGCTCACATCATGTTATGAAGACATGACTATTTGATATAGCTAGATGGTAGATGCCATAGAGCTCACATCATGTTATGAAAACATGACTATTTGATATAGCTAGAGGGTAGATGCCATAGAGCTCACATCATGTTATGAAGACATGACTATTTGATATAGCTAGAGGGTAGATGCCATAGAGCTCACATCATGTTATGAAGACATGACTATTTGATATAGCTAGAGGGTAGATGCCATAGAGCTCACATCATGTTATGAAGACATGACTATTTGATATAGCTAGAGGGTAGATGCCATAGAGCTCACATCATGTTATGAAGACATGACTATTTGATATAGCTAGATGGTAGATGCCATAGAGCTCACATCATGTTATGAAAACATTACTATTTGATATAGCTAGAGGGTAGATGCCATAGAGCTCACATCATGTTATGAAAACATGACTATTTGATATAGCTAGATGGTAGATGCCATAGAGCTCACATCATGTTATGAAAACATGACTATTTGATATAGCTAGAGGGTAGATGCCATAGAGCTCACATCATGTTATGAAAACATTACTATTTGATATAGCTAGATGGTAGATGCCATAGAGCTCACATCATGTTATGAAAACATGACTATTTGATATAGCTAGAGGGTAGATGCCATAGAGCTCACATCATGTTATGAAAACATTACTATTTGATATAGCTAGAGGGTAGATGCCATAGAGCTCACATCATGTTATGAAAACATGACTATTTGATATAGCTAGAGGGTAGATGCCATAGAGCTCACATCATGTTATGAAAACATTACTATTTGATATAGCTAGAGGGTAGATGCCATAGAGCTCACATCATGTTATGAAGACATGACTATTTGATATAGCTAGAGGGTAGATGCCATAGAGCTCACATCATGTTATGAAAACATGACTATTTGATATAGCTAGATGGTAGATGCCATAGAGCTCACATCATGTTATGAAGACATTACTATTTGATATAGCTAGAGGGTAGATGCCATAGAGCTCACATCATGTTATGAAAACATGACTATTTGATATAGCTAGAGGGTAGATGCCATAGAGCTCACATCATGTTATGAAAACATTACTATTTGATATAGCTAGAGGGTAGATGCCATAGAGCTCACATCATGTTATGAAGACATGACTATTTGATATAGCTAGAGGGTAGATGCCATAGAGCTCACATCATGTTATGAAAACATTACTATTTGATATAGCTAGAGGGTAGATGCCATAGAGCTCACATCATGTTATGAAAACATTACTATTTGATATAGCTAGAGGGTAGATGCCATAGAGCTCACATCATGTTATGAAGACATGACTATTTGATATAGCTAGAGGGTAGATGCCATAGAGCTCACATCATGTTATGAAGACATGACTATTTGATATAGCTAGAGGGTAGATGCCATAGAGCTCACATCATGTTATGAAGACATTACTATTTGATATAGCTAGAGGGTAGATGCCATAGAGCTCACATCATGTTATGAAAACATGACTATTTGATATAGCTAGAGGGTAGATGCCATAGAGCTCACATCATGTTATGAAAACATTACTATTTGATATAGCTAGATGGTAGATGCCATAGAGCTCACATCATGTTATGAAAACATTACTATTTGATATAGCTAGATGGTAGATGCCATAGAGCTCACATCATGTTATGAAAACATTACTATTTGATATAGCTAGATGGTAGATGCCATAGAGCTCACATCATGTTATGAAGACATGACTATTTGATATAGCTAGAGGGTAGATGCCATAGAGCTCACATCATGTTATGAAGACATGACTATTTGATATAGCTAGAGGGTAGATGCCATAGAGCTCACATCATGTTATGAAAACATGACTATTTGATATAGCTAGATGGTAGATGCCATAGAGCTCACATCATGTTATGAAAACATTACTATTTGATATAGCTAGATGGTAGATGCCATAGAGCTCACATCATGTTATGAAGACATTACTATTTGATATAGCTAGAGGGTAGATGCCATAGAGCTCACATCATGTTATGAAAACATGACTATTTGATATAGCTAGATGGTAGATGCCATAGAGCTCACATCATGTTATGAAAACATGACTATTTGATATAGCTAGAGGGTAGATGCCATAGAGCTCACATCATGTTATGAAAACATGACTATTTGATATAGCTAGATGGTAGATGCCATAGAGCTCACATCATGTTATGAAAACATTACTATTTGATATAGCTAGAGGGTAGATGCCATAGAGCTCACATCATGTTATGAAGACATGACTATTTGATATAGCTAGAGGGTAGATGCCATAGAGCTCACATCATGTTATGAAAACATGACTATTTGATATAGCTAGAGGGTAGATGCCATAGAGCTCACATCATGTTATGAAAACATGACTATTTGATATAGCTAGAGGGTAGATGCCATAGAGCTCACATCATGTTATGAAAACATTACTATTTGATATAGCTAGAGGGTAGATGCCATAGAGCTCACATCATGTTATGAAAACATGACTATTTGATATAGCTAGAGGGTAGATGCCATAGAGCTCACATCATGTTATGAAAACATTACTATTTGATATAGCTAGATGGTAGATGCCATAGAGCTCACATCATGTTATGAAAACATGACTATTTGATATAGCTAGAGGGTAGATGCCATAGAGCTCACATCATGTTATGAAAACATTACTATTTGATATAGCTAGATGGTAGATGCCATAGAGCTCACATCATGTTATGAAAACATGACTATTTGATATAGCTAGAGGGTAGATGCCATAGAGCTCACATCATGTTATGAAAACATGACTATTTGATATAGCTAGAGGGTAGATGCCATAGAGCTCACATCATGTTATGAAAACATGACTATTTGATATAGCTAGAGGGTAGATGCCATAGAGCTCACATCATGTTATGAAGACATGACTATTTGATATAGCTAGAGGGTAGATGCCATAGAGCTCACATCATGTTATGAAGACATGACTATTTGATATAGCTAGAGGGTAGATGCCATAGAGCTCACATCATGTTATGAAGACATGACTATTTGATATAGCTAGAGGGTAGATGCCATAGAGCTCACATCATGTTATGAAAACATTACTATTTGATATAGCTAGAGGGTAGATGCCATAGAGCTCACATCATGTTATGAAAACATTACTATTTGATATAGCTAGAGGGTAGATGCCATAGAGCTCACATCATGTTATGAAAACATGACTATTTGATATAGCTAGAGGGTAGATGCCATAGAGCTCACATCATGTTATGAAAACATTACTATTTGATATAGCTAGATGGTAGATGCCATAGAGCTCACATCATGTTATGAAAACATTACTATTTGATATAGCTAGAGGGTAGATGCCATAGAGCTCACATCATGTTATGAAAACATGACTATTTGATATAGCTAGAGGGTAGATGCCATAGAGCTCACATCATGTTATGAAAACATGACTATTTGATATAGCTAGAGGGTAGATGCCATAGAGCTCACATCATGTTATGAAGACATGACTATTTGATATAGCTAGAGGGTAGATGCCATAGAGCTCACATCATGTTATGAAAACATGACTATTTGATATAGCTAGAGGGTAGATGCCATAGAGCTCACATCATGTTATGAAAACATGACTATTTGATATAGCTAGAGGGTAGATGCCATAGAGCTCACATCATGTTATGAAGACATTACTATTTGATATAGCTAGAGGGTAGATGCCATAGAGCTCACATCATGTTATGAAAACATGACTATTTGATATAGCTAGAGGGTAGATGCCATAGAGCTCACATCATGTTATGAAAACATGACTATTTGATATAGCTAGATGGTAGATGCCATAGAGCTCACATCATGTTATGAAGACATTACTATTTGATATAGCTAGAGGGTAGATGCCATAGAGCTCACATCATGTTATGAAAACATTACTATTTGATATAGCTAGATGGTAGATGCCATAGAGCTCACATCATGTTATGAAGACATGACTATTTGATATAGCTAGAGGGTAGATGCCATAGAGCTCACATCATGTTATGAAAACATGACTATTTGATATAGCTAGAGGGTAGATGCCATAGAGCTCACATCATGTTATGAAGACATGACTATTTGATATAGCTAGAGGGTAGATGCCATAGAGCTCACATCATGTTATGAAAACATGACTATTTGATATAGCTAGAGGGTAGATGCCATAGAGCTCACATCATGTTATGAAGACATGACTATTTGATATAGCTAGATGGTAGATGCCATAGAGCTCACATCATGTTATGAAAACATTACTATTTGATATAGCTAGATGGTAGATGCCATAGAGCTCACATCATGTTATGAAAACATGACTATTTGATATAGCTAGAGGGTAGATGCCATAGAGCTCACATCATGTTATGAAGACATGACTATTTGATATAGCTAGATGGTAGATGCCATAGAGCTCACATCATGTTATGAAAACATGACTATTTGATATAGCTAGATGGTAGATGCCATAGAGCTCACATCATGTTATGAAAACATTACTATTTGATATAGCTAGAGGGTAGATGCCATAGAGCTCACATCATGTTATGAAGACATGACTATTTGATATAGCTAGAGGGTAGATGCCATAGAGCTCACATCATGTTATGAAAACATTACTATTTGATATAGCTAGAGGGTAGATGCCATAGAGCTCACATCATGTTATGAAAACATTACTATTTGATATAGCTAGAGGGTAGATGCCATAGATCTCACATCATGTTATGAAAACATGACTATTTGATATAGCTAGAGGGTAGATGCCATAGAGCTCACATCATGTTATGAAGACATGACTATTTGATATAGCTAGAGGGTAGATGCCATAGAGCTCACATCATGTTATGAAAACATGACTATTTGATATAGCTAGAGGGTAGATGCCATAGAGCTCACATCATGTTATGAAGACATTACTATTTGATATAGCTAGAGGGTAGATGCCATAGAGCTCACATCATGTTATGAAGACATTACTATTTCATATAGCTAGAGGGTAGATGCCATAGAGCTCACATCATGTAATGAAAAAATTACTATTTGATATAGCTAGAGGGTAGATGCCATAGAGCTCACATCATGTTATGAAGACATGACTATTTGATATAGCTAGAGGGTAGATGCCATAGAGCTCACATCATGTTATGAAAACATTACTATTTGATATAGCTAGATGGTAGATGCCATAGAGCTCACATCATGTTATGAAAACATTACTATTTGATATAGCTAGAGGGTAGATGCCATAGAGCTCACATCATGTTATGAAGACATGACTATTTGATATAGCTAGAGGGTAGATGCCATAGAGCTCACATCATGTTATGAAAACATGACTATTTGATATAGCTAGAGGGTAGATGCCATAGAGCTCACATCATGTTATGAAAACATGACTATTTGATATAGCTAGATGGTAGATGCCATAGAGCTCACATCATGTTATGAAAACATGACTATTTGATATAGCTAGATGGTAGATGCCATAGAGCTCACATCATGTTATGAAAACATTACTATTTGATATAGCTAGAGGGTAGATGCCATAGAGCTCACATCATGTTATGAAGACATGACTATTTGATATAGCTAGAGGGTAGATGCCATAGAGCTCACATCATGTTATGAAGACATGACTATTTGATATAGCTAGAGGGTAGATGCCATAGAGCTCACATCATGTTATGAAAACATGACTATTTGATATAGCTAGAGGGTAGATGCCATAGAGCTCACATCATGTTATGAAAACATTACTATTTGATATAGCTAGAGGGTAGATGCCATAGAGCTCACATCATGTTATGAAAACATTACTATTTGATATAGCTAGATGGTAGATGCCATAGAGCTCACATCATGTTATGAAAACATTACTATTTGATATAGCTAGAGGGTAGATGCCATAGAGCTCACATCATGTTATGAAGACATTACTATTTGATATAGCTAGAGGGTAGATGCCATAGAGCTCACATCATGTTATGAAGACATGACTATTTGATATAGCTAGATGGTAGATGCCATAGAGCTCACATCATGTTATGAAAACATTACTATTTGATATAGCTAGATGGTAGATGCCATAGAGCTCACATCATGTTATGAAGACATGACTATTTGATATAGCTAGAGGGTAGATGCCATAGAGCTCACATCATGTTATGAAGACATGACTATTTGATATAGCTAGATGGTAGATGCCATAGAGCTCACATCATGTTATGAAAACATGACTATTTGATATAGCTAGAGGGTAGATGCCATAGAGCTCACATCATGTTATGAAGACATGACTATTTGATATAGCTAGAGGGTAGATGCCATAGAGCTCACATCATGTTATGAAAACATGACTATTTGATATAGCTAGAGGGTAGATGCCATAGAGCTCACATCATGTTATGAAAACATGACTATTTGATATAGCTAGATGGTAGATGCCATAGAGCTCACATCATGTTATGAAAACATTACTATTTGATATAGCTAGAGGGTAGATGCCATAGAGCTCACATCATGTTATGAAAACATTACTATTTGATATAGCTAGAGGGTAGATGCCATAGAGCTCACATCATGTTATGAAAACATGACTATTTGATATAGCTAGAGGGTAGATGCCATAGAGCTCACATCATGTTATGAAAACATGACTATTTGATATAGCTAGAGGGTAGATGCCATAGAGCTCACATCATGTTATGAAAACATGACTATTTGATATAGCTAGAGGGTAGATGCCATAGAGCTCACATCATGTTATGAAAACATGACTATTTGATATAGCTAGAGGGTAGATGCCATAGAGCTCACATCATGTTATGAAAACATGACTATTTGATATAGCTAGAGGGTAGATGCCATAGAGCTCACATCATGTTATGAAAACATGACTATTTGATATAGCTAGAGGGTAGATGCCATAGAGCTCACATCATGTTATGAAAACATCATGACTATTTGATATAGCTAGAGGGTAGATGCCATAGAGCTCACATCATGTTATGAAAACATGACTATTTGATATAGCTAGAGGGTAGATGCCATAGAGCTCACATCATGTTATGAAGACATTACTATTTGATATAGCTAGAGGGTAGATGCCATAGAGCTCACATCATGGGTAGATGCCATAGAGCTCACATCATGTTATGAAAACATGACTATTTGATATAGCTAGAGGGTAGATGCCATAGAGCTCACATCATGTTATGAAAACATGACTATTTGATATAGCTAGAGGGTAGATGCCATAGAGCTCACATCATGTTATGAAAACATGACTATTTGATATAGCTAGAGGGTAGATGCCATAGAGCTCACATCATGTTATGAAAACATGACTATTTGATATAGCTAGAGGGTAGATGCCATAGAGCTCACATCATGTTATGAAAACATGACTATTTGATATAGCTAGAGGGTAGATGCCATAGAGCTCACATCATGTTATGAAAACATGACTATTTGATATAGCTAGAGGGTAGATGCCATAGAGCTCACATCATGTTATGAAAACATGACTATTTGATATAGCTAGAGGGTAGATGCCATAGAGCTCACATCATGTTATGAAGACATTACTATTTGATATAGCTAGAGGGTAGATGCCATAGAGCTCACATCATGTTATGAAAACATGACTATTTGATATAGCTAGAGGGTAGATGCCATAGAGCTCACATCATGTTATGAAAACATGACTATTTGATATAGCTAGATGGTAGATGCCATAGAGCTCACATCATGTTATGAAAACATGACTATTTGATATAGCTAGAGGGTAGATGCCATAGAGCTCACATCATGTTATGAAAACATTACTATTTGATATAGCTAGAGGGTAGATGCCATAGAGCTCACATCATGTTATGAAAACATTACTATTTGATATAGCTAGAGGGTAGATGCCATAGAGCTCACATCATGTTATGAAAACATGACTATTTGATATAGCTAGAGGGTAGATGCCATAGAGCTCACATCATGTTATGAAAACATGACTATTTGATATAGCTAGAGGGTAGATGCCATAGAGCTCACATCATGTTATGAAAACATGACTATTTGATATAGCTAGAGGGTAGATGCCATAGAGCTCACATCATGTTATGAAAACATGACTATTTGATATAGCTAGATGGTAGATGCCATAGAGCTCACATCATGTTATGAAAACATGACTATTTGATATAGCTAGATGGTAGATGCCATAGAGCTCACATCATGTTATGAAAACATGACTATTTGATATAGCTAGAGGGTAGATGCCATAGAGCTCACATCATGTTATGAAAACATGACTATTTGATATAGCTAGAGGGTAGATGCCATAGAGCTCACATCATGTTATGAAAACATGACTATTTGATATAGCTAGAGGGTAGATGCCATAGAGCTCACATCATGTTATGAAAACATTACTATTTGATATAGCTAGAGGGTAGATGCCATAGAGCTCACATCATGTTATGAAAACATGACTATTTGATATAGCTAGAGGGTAGATGCCATAGAGCTCACATCATGTTATGAAGACATGACTATTTGATATAGCTAGAGGGTAGATGCCATAGAGCTCACATCATGTTATGAAGACATTACTATTTGATATAGCTAGAGGGTAGATGCCATAGAGCTCACATCATGTTATGAAAACATGACTATTTGATATAGCTAGAGGGTAGATGCCATAGAGCTCACATCATGTTATGAAGACATGACTATTTGATATAGCTAGAGGGTAGATGCCATAGAGCTCACATCATGTTATGAAGACATGACTATTTGATATAGCTAGAGGGTAGATGCCATAGAGCTCACATCATGTTATGAAGACATGACTATTTGATATAGCTAGAGGGTAGATGCCATAGAGCTCACATCATGTTATGAAAACATTACTATTTGATATAGCTAGAGGGTAGATGCCATAGAGCTCACATCATGTTATGAAAACATGACTATTTGATATAGCTAGAGGGTAGATGCCATAGAGCTCACATCATGTTATGAAGACATGACTATTTGATATAGCTAGAGGGTAGATGCCATAGAGCTCACATCATGTTATGAAGACATGACTATTTGATATAGCTAGAGGGTAGATGCCATAGAGCTCACATCATGTTATGAAAACATTACTATTTGATATAGCTAGAGGGTAGATGCCATAGAGCTCACATCATGTAGTGGTCCTTCTGTAGCTCAGTTGGTAGAGCATGGCGCTTGTAACGCCAGGGTAGTGGGTTCGATTCCCGGGACCACCCATACGTAGAATGTATGCACACATGACTGTAAGTCGCTTTGGATAAAAGCGTCAGCTAAATGGCATATATTATGAAGACATGACTATTTGATATAGCTAGAGGGTAGATGCCATAGAGCTCACATCATGTTATGAAAACATTACTATTTGATATAGCTAGATGGTAGATGCCATAGAGCTCACATCATGTTATGAAAACATTACTATTTGATATAGCTAGAGGGTAGATGCCATAGAGCTCACATCATGTTATGAAGACATGACTATTTGATATAGCTAGAGGGTAGATGCCATAGAGCTCACATCATGTTATGAAAACATGACTATTTGATATAGCTAGATGGTAGATGCCATAGAGCTCACATCATGTTATGAAGACATTACTATTTGATATAGCTAGAGGGTAGATGCCATAGAGCTCACATCATGTTATGAAAACATGACTATTTGATATAGCTAGAGGGTAGATGCCATAGAGCTCACATCATGTTATGAAAACATTACTATTTGATATAGCTAGAGGGTAGATGCCATAGAGCTCACATCATGTTATGAAACACATGACTTCACTGGTCTTAATTTGAACAAAGGACCTTGATAAGCCCGCACTGTGGTGGCACGTCTTGGTTTATCAATGATGTTATTGTGACAGCTTCATTTCTGTTTCTCTCTTTCCCTGTCTCTCTGCCACTGTCTGTCTGCCCCTCTATCTCTGTATGTCTCTCTCTCTCTCTCTGTCTTTCTCTTGTCTCCTCTGTCTCTCTCTGTCCTCTGTCTCTGCCTGTATCTTGACTCAGTCTCAATATTTGTGTGAGCTCATTCTCTGACATCACCTCGGCCGGCAGCAATTTAAAAAAAAAAAACGTTTTGTTATTATAATTTTTTTAACCTTTTTTTACTAAGAACAAATTCTTATTTTCAATGACGGCCTAGGAACCGTCATTGGGCAGAACGACCTTATCAGCTCGGTGTTTTGAACTTGCAACCTTCCGGTTACTAGTCCAACACTCTAACCACTAGGCTACCCTGCCGCCCCAAATTGTGGGGGTAAGGGTGTGTGTCTTGTGACAGCAGCAGTAGACACAGTGAGGTAATCCAACCCTAGCATGGCGGCCCTCCCCCTCCAGCCCTCTGGGCCGGCTACTCACTGCTCCCAGGGTCAAAGTTCATGACCTCTAGGATCTGGTGAGGTCAGTGTCCCGGGGCTCTACTTCTCTCCCGGAACACTCCTGCTGCCCAACCCTCCCAGACATTACTGGCCCATTAGGGGAGGAAATTGAAAACATGGACCCACCCCCTACACACACACACAATGGGGGCAGCCGGTGGACGCCATTTGTAGGGTCTAAATGTAGTGTAATTAAGATGTAGCTGAGGGGGTGAGAAGGGTTGAAGGGTGAGACTCTGACGGGAGGGGAGAGCATGATGTTGATGAGAGGTCAGCGAGAGGGACGTCTAGCGCCACTCCAAGCTTCCGACAGAACATTCCCCAGGAGTGTGTTTGTTGTTGTCACTTGGGTTCAGAAAAGTAGCAGACCTTTGCACTGCACAGATGACTCTAGTATTTAGTGAATTTCTGAATTTAAAAAAACAATCATTTTTCAACTAGTTACTTTTACATGTATTTCTACACATCACCATGGATGTTCTGCAATCATTTCAGACATTACAACAAGAATGAAAACAGCTTTTCTGACCCTGGAGTTTTTAAGAAATCTGGTTCGCAATTTAGTTTGCAATTTGGCCATCACTTTAGATTAGTCCTACCCGGGCTTGTTAAACTACAGCCTGGTCTCTCCTCTCAGCACTGTAACATTAGATCCCAGGGTCCGGGACATGGAGTGTACATGTGTATAAAACACAATTTCCCAAATGGCACCCTATTCCCTATACAGTGCACTACTTTTGTAAATTGCATGTACACTGTACATTACTTTTGACCAAGGGCTTTACTCAATAGTATATAGGGAATAGGGTGCCATTTGGGATGCAGTGTGCTCTCACATCTAATGAAAGAAAGCAGCCTCCCCCTGTTCATTAGCCCCAGCCTTATTGAGTTAGTTAGAGCCCTAAACCTCTTCCCTAACCCCTAGCTGCTATTCCCTTCCCTGGGCTGTCTCATTCCCCTGCCTGGCCTACTACTGACACTGAGAGGCTGCTTACTGACACTTACCCTCTGCCCGCCTAAAGCCTGTCTCTCTTTCTCTCTCCATCTCCCTCCTACTCTCTCCCTCCCTCCATAGGAGAAACACATATTCACAATTAGAGTTAGTGTAGCAGTCACAGGAGTCTGACATGGTGGACCAGGTCAGGTCTCTGTAGTGACATGGGGGACCAGGTCAGGTCTCTGTAGTGACATGGGGGACCAGGTCAGGTCTCTGTAGTGACATGGAGGACCAGGTCAGGTCTCTGTAGTGACATGGTGGACCAGGTCAGGTCTCTGTAGTGACATGGGGGACCAGGTCAGGTCTCTGTAGTGACATGGTGGACCAGGTCAGGTCTCTGTAGTGACATGGGGGACCAGGTCAGGTCTCTGTAGTGACATGGGGGACCAGGTCAGGTCTCTGTAGTGACATGAAGGACCAGGTCAGGTCTCTGTAGTGACATGGTGGACCAGGTCAGGTCTCTGTAGTGACATGGGGGACCAGGTCAGGTCTCTGTAGTGACATGGTGGACCAGGTCAGGTCTCTGTAGTGACATGGTGGACCAGGTCAGGTCTCTGTAGTGACATGGTGGACCAGGTCAGGTCTCTGTAGTGACATGATGGACCAGGTCAGGTCTCTGTAGTGACATGGGGGACCAGGTCAGGTCTCTGTAGTGACATGGGGGACCAGGTCAGGTCTCTGTAGTGACATGGTGAACCAGGTCAGGTCTCTGTAGTGACATGGGGGACCAGGTCAGGTCTCTGTAGTGACATGAAGGACCAAGTCAGGTCTCTGTAGTGACATGGTGGACCAGGTCAGGTCTCTGTAGTGACATGGGGACCAGGTCAGGTCTCTGTAGTGACATGGTGGACCAGGTCAGGTCTCTGTAGTGACATGGGGGACCAGGTCAGGTCTCTGTAGTGACATGGTGGACCGGGTCAGGTCTCTGTAGTGACATGGTGGACCAGGTCAGGTCTCTATAGTGACATGGTGGACCAGGTCAGGTCTCTGTAGTGACATGGTGGACCAGGTCAGGTCTCTGTAGTGACATGGGGGACCAGGTCAGGTCTCTGTAGTGACATGGTGGACCAGGTCAGGTCTCTGTCGTGACATGGTGGACCAGGTCAGGTCTCTGTAGTGACATGGGGGACCAGGTCAGGTCTCTGTAGTGACATGGTGGACCAGGTCAGGTCTCTGTAGTGACATGGTGGACCAGGTCAGGTCTCTGTAGTGACATGATGGACCAGGTCAGGTCTCTGTAGTGACATGGGGGACCAGGTCAGGTCTCTGTAGTGACATGGGGACCAGGTCAGGTCTCTGTAGTGACATGGTGAACCAGGTCAGGTCTCTGTAGTGACATAATGGACCAGGTCAGGTCTCTGTAGTGATATGATGGACCAGGTCAGGTCTCTGTAGTGATATGATGGACCAGGTCAGGTCTCTGTAGTGACATGATGGACCAGGTCAGGTCTCTGTAGTGATATGATGGACCAGGTCAGGTCTCTGTAGTGACATGATGGACCAGGTCAGGTCTCTGTAGTGACATGGTGGACCAGGTCAGGTCTCTGTAGTGACATGGTGGACCAGGTCAGGTCTCTGTAGTGACATGGTGGACCAGGTCAGGTCTCTGTAGTGACATGGGGGACCAGGTCAGGTCTCTGTAGTGACATGGAGGACCAGGTCAGGTCTCTGTAGTGACATGGTGGACCAGGTCAGGTCTCTGTAGTGACATGGTGGACCAGGTCAGGTCTCTGTAGTGACATGGGGGACCAGGTCAGGTCTCTGTAGTGACATGGTGGACCAGGTCAGGTCTCTGTCGTGACATGGTGGACCAGGTCAGGTCTCTGTAGTGACATGGGGGACCAGGTCAGGTCTCTGTAGTGACATGGTGGACCAGGTCAGGTCTCTGTAGTGACATGGTGGACCAGGTCAGGTCTCTGTAGTGACATGGTGGACCAAGTCAGGTCTCTGTAGTGATATGATGGACCAGGTCAGGAGACTGATGACTGCATGACTCATCAGCAATCTGGGCTCTAGTAAAGATCAGAATTATTGAATTGGTGTGAAAATTCAGTAAATTTATCGATTGTCATAACATGTTTGTTAGTGGTGGGTTTAGAGTAAAAGTGAATGAGAACTTTCTGAGAGTGTTAGCTAGCGTCTACAGAAGGTTGTGTGTCAGTCAGTGTTCTCTCTGTGACTCCGTGTAAACAGACACCTATCAACAGCTGGCCACTTGGCTACAGAACAGCCCTGTCTTTATATAGAGAGAAGAACTACTGACCCCACCACACACACACTTAGAGTCAGGCACATACACTTACATGACCACACATACATAAACAGCCATAAGCACACATCTGCCTGACCATACAAAAATGCACACATTGTCCCTTCCGCACGCACGCTCCCCAGCCTAGTGTGCCCGCTCCCCTAGAGACAGACTGGCCGTGTTTACGGCTTTTCCGGAACTTTCACAGGAAGCGAGTGCTTCTCTCCACTTCCAACTTTGTATTTTTGCATCAACACTTGGTGGGGTTTATTTGTGCAGGACAACAGCGCTGGAGGATTTATTGCACTGTAATCTAAAGAGAGAGAGACCTACATCCCATAATACAGCGGTCAGAATGCCTGTGAGAATGTAAACTGCAGGGAGAGTCAATTATACAAATAGAGATAGCTGTGATACTCTCAATGTTCTCTGTTGGAGGACACGGTGGATTCTCTCTGGAGGCAGAGGTACTGTCTGCCTGCCAGGAAAACACTCCAAACTCATCCCCATCTCTCCCTCTTCTCTGCTCCTGTCCTCTTGACCTAGTGGCTGGTTAAACCCTGGTGTTGTACATGGTGCGTGGTCATGCCAGATTCATCTTGTGTAACACGCCTCATTCACCTCTATCTAGGATGTACAACACTAGAATACACATTACATACGCACACACACAGCTCATCCTCAACTGCTGCTGTACATCTGAGGAAAGCAGATCTGTATCACTTAGTGTTGTTGTGCTGCTTAGTTCAGCCTTTCTTTCTCTCTCACACTCACTCACTCACTCACTCACTCACTCACTCACTCACTCACTCACTCACTCACACACACACACACACACACACACACACACACACACACACACACACACACACACACACACACACACACACACACACACACACACACACACACACACACACACACACACACACACACACACACACACACACACACACACACACACACACACTCCATATCCCAGATGCCATAGGAAGTCCAACAGCTGGACATAAGCACATAAATCTGATCTGTCCGTCCCTCCACCCTGTTCATCTGTAATTATTGATAGAAGAGAACTGTTAATGCCTTGCATGTGATTCCTTCTCTCTTCCTTCTCTCTTTCCCTCTCTCTCTCTCTCCCTCCCTTCTCTCTCTCTCCCTTCTATCTTTCCCTCTCTCTCTCTCACTTCTTTCTCTCTCCCTTCTATCTTTCCCTCTCTCTCTCCCTTCTTTCTCTCTCCCTTCTATCTTTCCCTCTCTCTCCCTTCTATCTTTCCCTCTCTCTCTCTCCCTTCTATCTTTCCCTCTCTCTCTCTCCCTTCTCTCTCTCTCCCTTCTATCTTTCCCTCTCTCTCCCTTCTCTCTCTCTCCCGTCTCTCTCTCTCCCTTCTATCTTTCCCTCTCTCTCTCTCCCTTCTCTCTCTCTCCCTTCTATCTTTCCCTCTCTCTCTCCTTCTCTCTCTCTCCCGTCTCTCTCTCCCTTCTATCTTTCCCTCTCTCTCTCTCCCTTCTCTCTCTCTCTCTCCCTTCTCTGAACAGCTCATCACTCTTAAACAAGCCGTCTTTATCATCTCAGCCAAATAACTCCCCGTCCCTGAGCCCCCAAAAACAACCAGTGCAGAGAAAACTACAGCCTCCAACAGAGCATCGCACAGCCCAGCCTAACGCAGCACACTGCCCAGCCTAACGCAGCACACAGCCCAGCCTAACGCAGCACACTGCCCAGCCTAACGCAGCACACTGCCCAGCCTAACGCAGCACACTGCCCAGCCTAACGCAGCACACTGCCCAGCCTAACGCAGCACACAGCCCAGCCTAACGCAGCACACTGCCCAGCCTAACGCAGCACACAGCCCAACATAACACAGCACACAGCCCAGCCTAACGCAGCACACAGCCCAGCCTAACTCAGCACACAGCCCAGCCTAACGTAGCACACAGCCCAACATAACACAGCACACAGCCCAGCCTAACACAGCACACTGCCCAGCCTAACGCAGCACACAGCCCAGCCTAACACAGCACACTGCCCAGCCTAACGCAGCACACAGCCCAGCCTAACGCAGCACACAGCCCAGCCTAACGCAGCACACAGCCCAGCCTAACGCAGCACACTGCCCAGCCTAACGCAGCACACAGCCCAACATAACACAGCACACAGCCCAGCCTAACACAGCACACAGCCCAGCCTAACGCAGCACACAGCCCAGCCTAACGCAGCAAACAGCCCAACATAACACAGCACACAGCCCAGCCTAACACAGCACACAGCCCAGCCTAACGCAGCACACAGCCCAGCCTAACGCAGCACACTGCCCAGCCTAACGCAGCACACAGCCCAGCCTAACGCAGCACACTGCCCAGCCTAACGCAGCACACTGCCCAGCCTAACGCAGCACACAGCCCAGCCTAACGCAGCACACTGCCCAGCCTAACGCAGCACACAGCCCAACATAACACAGCACACAGCCCAGCCTAACGCAGCACACAGCCCAGCCTAACTCAGC
This sequence comes from Oncorhynchus keta, assembly GCF_023373465.1. NCBI lineage: Eukaryota > Metazoa > Chordata > Actinopteri > Salmoniformes > Salmonidae > Oncorhynchus > Oncorhynchus keta. The sequence continues at coordinate 18,656,993 of NC_068438.1, read as the reverse complement.
ACACAGCCCAGCCTAACGTAGCACACAGCCCAACATAACACAGCACACAGCCCAGCCTAACACAGCACACAGCCCAGCCTAACGCAGCACACAGCCCAGCCTAACACAGCACACTGCCCAGCCTAACGCAGCACACAGCCCAGCCTAACGCAGCACACAGCCCAGCCTAACGCAGCACACTGCCCAGCCTAACGCAGCACACAGCCCAACATAACACAGCACACAGCCCAGCCTAACACAGCACACAGCCCAGCCTAACGCAGCACACAGCCCAGCCTAACGTAGCACACAGCCCAACATAACACAGCACACAGCCCAGCCTAACACAGCACACTGCCCAGCCTAACGCAGCACACAGCCCAGCCTAACGCAGCACACTGCCCAGCCTAACGCAGCACACAGCCCAGCCTAACGCAGCACACTGCCCAGCCTAACGCAGCACACTGCCCAGCCTAACGCAGCACACTGCCCAGCCTAACGCAGCACACTGCCCAGCCTAACGCAGCACACAGCCCAGCCTAACGCAGCACACTGCCCAGCCTAACGCAGCACACAGCCCAGCCTAACGCAGCACACTGCCCAGCCTAACGCAGCACACAGCCCAACATAACACAGCACACAGCCCAGCCTAACACAGCACACAGCCCAGCCTAACGCAGCACACAGCCCAGCCTAACGTAGCACACAGCCCAACATAACACAGCACACAGCCCAGCCTAACACAGCACACTGCCCAGCCTAACGCAGCACACAGCCCAGCCTAACGCAGCACACAGCCCAGCCTAACGTAGCACACAGCCCAACATAACACAGCACACAGCCCAGCCTAACGCAGCACACTGCCCAGCCTAACGCAGCACACTGCCCAGCCTAACGCAGCACACTGCCCAGCCTAACGCAGCACACTGCCCAGCCTAACGCAGCACACTGCCCAACCTAACGCAGCACACTGCCCAGCCTAACGCAGCACACAGCCCAGCCTAACGCAGCACACAGCCCAGCCTAACGTAGCACACAGCCCAGCCTAACGTAGCACACTGCCCAGCCTAACGTAGCACACAGCCCAGCCTAACGCAGCACACTGCCCAGCCTAACGCAGCACACTGCCCAGCCTAACGCAGCACACTGCCCAGCCTAACGCAGCACACAGCCCAACCTAAACGCAGCACACAGCCCAGCCTAACGCAGCACACAGCACAGCCTAACGTAGCACACAGCACAGCCAAACACAGCACACAGCCCAGCCTAACGCAGCACACAGCCCAGCCTAACGCAGCACACAGCACAGCCTAACGCAGCACACAGCACAGCCAAACACAGCACACAGCCCAGCCTAACGTAGCACACAGCCCAGCCTAACATAAGGTAATTAGTCTCTAATTGAAATATGAAGATTGCCAGGTCATCAATGTAGTTATCTTTACATATTGTTGTAAGTTGAATTATGATATTTTTTTTATGGATGTAAAAACATGCTGATTGCCACTGATCACAATCAAGACTGTAGTGGCTGTATAATAACCCCTGGGAGTACAGGCAATTTACTATATCACACATCTCAACAATGAAAAGTCATGTATTTTATGGAAACAAACTTTATAGAAAACCATAGGTTAATCAACCAAATCTACTATGGCAAGTGATTTAGATGCACATCATCCACCAGGGAATGCCAACCTTTACCTACTTACTGTTGACAGTTAGAATTGTATAATACAAAAGATTAACTTTTGAAATGTGGTTGTGCATCAGCAGCAGCATGTCAATTAGCGCATCAGCTAACATTTGTTACATTGGTAAATTAGTCGAGCGGTCAGCTATCTAATCTTGTAGTAATCATGATCCAATTACCTACTGGGGGGCCCCCATTGATATTGTTAGTCACTCTCACTCAGCTATATTAAAAAGTCACATTTTTCTCACCACCCATGGCAAAATGAGTAGAATTGCATTACATTTGTTGTAAAATTACTAAATCTTCTCTCCACCCCATGGCATAATGTGTAGAATTGCAGGAAATTAACTCTAAGACTTCTAAATGTGTTTCTCTCAAGGTGGGGGGCAAGGACCAGCAGACTGCATGTTTGGGTATGAATGTAGGTACGCAGACCCATGAACCACTGAGGCCCCTCATTATGAGTTCAGATTTTTGGTGGCCTCGACCCCCATCAAAGTTGCCCATCCCTGCAGTAAATGATTGAAGCCCACATTTTGGAACAGTTCTGTTATTTCCACGTTCTTTCCACACTTGTCTTTTTTTCCTCCAACCTCCTCAGACAATATTTGTCATGCTGCTTGTGTATTACAAAACCCCAGAGCATTGTAACGGATACACAGAGATCCTAACAGCACTCTCAGACCAAGGCCCAGTCCCAAATACCACTCTATTCCCTACATCAGTCTTACTTTTTACCGGAGCCCTGTGGTTTTCCCTATTGGTCCTGGTTAAAAGTAGAGCACTATGTAGGGAATAGGGTGCCATTTGGGACGCAGACCAAGGCTCCGAGCTGAGTAAATATTTGGAGGGCCTCGGTTCAGAGGAGACGCTCTGCTGTAAGAAGGCCCTTGAACTCTTGGCTGTCCCACATTGAGAGAGAGAGGCTTGAGTATGCTAGCTGTGTGTGTGTGTGTGTGTGTGTGTGTGTGTGTGTGTGTGTGTGTGTGTGTGTGTGTGTGTGTGTGTGTGTGTGTGTGTGTGTGTGTGTGTGTGTGTGTGTGTGTGTGTGTGTGTGTGTGTGTGTGTGTGTGTGTGTGTGTGTCCGCTACACACCGATAAACACCCCGTGCCGTGTTCTGGCCTCTTGCGAGTGTTGTCAGGTAGAATAATACACACAGAGGATACACTCACTTGCATAAATATACTAACTGGACACGCACACACGTATGCACACAAATGTTACAACACACATGATGTATGCATGCTCATACCTAAACAGTTTACACAGACACACACCTCTACTGTACAGACTCACAGTACTCTTTATACACACATTACACTGACATTCACTCAGCAGAGCCTGTTGACAGGAGTCCGTTGTGACTGGGAGACTAGGAAGAGTGAAAATGAAACGTCTGTTTGTGATTCCCCCTCACTGTTACCCTTCCTTACAACAGCCATGGTTCTTTGAGAATGCCTCGTTGGGTGAGAGGGCGGAGGAAGGAGGGCAGGGGGAGGAGAGAGGGGGGAGTAAGGAGGGCAGGGGGAGGAGAGAGAGCGGGGAGGAAGGGGGAGGAGAGAGAGCGGGGAGGAAGGAGGAGGAGAGAGAGGGGGAGGAAGGAGGGGGCAGGGGGAGGAGAGAGAGCAGGGAGGAGAGAGTCAGTCAATCACAGCCAGGGAGAGGGGAGGAAGAAGGAGCAGAGGGGGGGGGGGCAGTATAGGGGTGAGGGACGGGTGTCGCTGCAGGGCCCGTGTGAACTTCCTGTGAAGGTGTGGAGGATGAGGCGGCACTGGGAACAGAGGCACATAAGCGGCACGCGGAGATGAGTGTCTGAGCCATGGCTTAGATGCGACTGTTTCACCCCGCCGTCCATCTCTCCATCCTTCCATCCCTACTGGCTATGATGATATTCCACCAAGCTTCACAGACCTCTCCCAGAGCAGAGGCAGAGGAGACACTGTTGTCAGGGCACTGTAAAGGCTTCTCATCTCTTTCTCTCCTCTCTCTTGCTTTGTTGTTTCTTCTTTCTCTCTTCTTGCTCCTTGAAAAGCTTCACTCGCTGTTTTATTTTTATTTTTTTTTACCTTTATTTAACCAGGCAAGTCAGTTAAGAACACATTCTTATTTGCAATGACGGCCTAGGAACAGTGGGTTAACTGCCTGTTCAGGGGCAGAACGACAGATGTGTACCTCGTCAGCTCGGGGGTTTTGAACTCGCAACCTTCAGGTTACTAGTCCAACGCTCTAACCACTCGGCTACGCTGCCGCTGTTGAGTGTGTCAGGGAGGAAGGGGGTTGATGTGGGTCACAGCACCAGGAAAAGCCTGGGTGGAAACGTCCCAGCGTGGGGTAGCTGCTTCTCACACAACACTGTTACTGTTGACGTGACCTGACCCGGGTCTGGTCCTGGTGCTGTACCGAGGTGGTGGGGAATGGGCCCAGCAGGTGGTTAGACCCACCACCTTACTGTTTCCTCTGTCACCCTTTCTTATTGTCTTTCTCTCTCTACATCTCTTTCTCTCGCTCTCTGGAGCAGAATATACCCTCTTCAGACTATAGTGTTTATCTCCTGACACTCTCTGTCATGTGGAGGGACTTCCAGCCCCTACAGTAATTCCAGCTAGACACCCAGTCATTATTTTAATAAAATGCAATTACCACCATTACTGGGACAATTGGGTTTTGTGACTGCCCTTTTCTGTACCCCTGCCCTCTCCAGCCCCCTCATCCCACCCCCACACTAGACAAATACCCTGACCGTCCCCACCACACTACTTAATGCCTTGGAGGCAGGTCAAGCCGTGGGCTGTGGGCCATGGGCCTGTAGGGAGGTCAGAGGGAAAACACACGCTGTATTGTGTTGTTTAATTCCACGTAATCTAAAGTGTTCCATGGGAGGGGGGTCCAGTGGTCTGGGGGTCCCTCTCCTCCCCTCCCTTCTCCCCCCGCTGTGGAATTTCATTAAAGTGTTAAAAGAGAGGCTTCCATTTATCATGGATGTCAGAGCCCAGTGTAAAGTGTGTTTTAAAATGTGTTTCAGTGTGGTTTGGAGAGGAGGGCCCGTTTTCCCTCCATGTGGTTTTAGGTCATGAGGGGGGCCACTGTTGTGGGACAGCGTCACACGGGGTGGTGGGGTGAGAGGCAAGCTTTTGTGCTAAGTGATATAAAGACGACCCGGCCACACTGAGCAGCCTTTGTTCTGGGCTGGGCTGCCTTTGTTCCTGCAAAATATGATTTGAGATTAGGACCCCAGGGCAGGCATCTTTTTCAATGAACCGTTTTTGTCTTTTTCTGCCAGCTATTCTAATCAGCAGGCCAGGCCTGGGAGATGACTGGGGAGAAAGACACGCAGGATAAAGATGCAGTGTTCAGGAGGAGAGTGGTTGCAAGGAAGGAATTCCAGGATCTGTCATCTGCCAGACATTAACCCCTTATCTTTCCTCCTTACACCCCCTAACCCCCTCCCCCCCACACACACACACACACACTCTTTCACCCCTCCTCTCGTCTTTCCTCCATCCACCCCATCGTCCTTCCTCTAGCCATTCTTCCATCCCCAGATTCCTTCCCGTGGTTTGGGGTGACCTCTCCAGCTCCAGATTCCTTCCTGTGGTTTGGGGTGACCTCTCCAGCTCCAGATTCCTTCTTGTGGTTTGGGGTGACCTCTCCAGCTCCAGATTCCTTCCTGTGGTTTGGGGTGACCTCTCCATCCCCAGATTCCTCCCTGTGGTTTGGGGTGTTCTCTCCATCCCCAGATTCCTCCCTGTGGTTTGGGGTGACCTCTCCAGCTCCAGATTCCTTCTTGTGGTTTGGGGTGACCTCTCCAGCTCCAGATTCCTCCCTGTGGTTTGGGGTGACCTCTCCAGCTCCAGATTCCTTCCTGTGGTTTGGGGTGACCTCTCCAGCTCCAGATTCCTTCCTGTGGTTTGGGGTGACCTCTCCATCCCCAGATTCCTCCCTGTGGTTTGGGGTGACCTCTCCATCCCCAGATTCCTTCCTGTGGTTTGGGGTGACCTCTCCATCCCCAGATTCCTTCCTGTGGTTTGGGGTGACCTCTCCATCCCCAGATTCCTTCCTGTGGTTTGGGGTGACCTCTCCATCCCCAGATTCCTCCCTGTGGTTTGGGGTGACCTCTCCATCCCCAGTTTCCTTCCTGTGGTTTGGGGTGACCTCTCCATCCCCAGTTTCCTTCCTGTGGTTTGGGGTGACCTCTCCAGCTCCAGATTCAGCCACAGAGACACACTATAATAACATGGAGGATCTTTCCAGACCCCCAGCTAGAGTACAGAGTGCTAATGTCTGGCCATGAGAATGGCCTCAGGTAGACAGGAAAGGCCTGTATGGGTGGAGTGAAGTATGATATAGAGGGAAGGGGTTAAAAAGTATGGGAGTATATACAAACAACAAGACAACGTAAATGGACATGACAAAGCCACTGCTCCGTGTGTGGATTCTTACTTAACATGGAATGTTTATGCTGTGTGAGCAGGAAGACATTTGGTGGTTCCTGATGATGAGTTCACAACAGTTCCATGTTATCTGCTGTCGTGTATCGTGGCATGGAACGATTGAGAGGCTTCGTCTCTTCTGGACCCGAGATACAGATATGGAACAGCACCTTCTCTCCTTTTTCTCTCTCAATCTGTCCCTCTCTCTCTCTCTACGAGGTGCTGGCAGCCCTGGGAATATGCCAGGCTTTCAATTCACTGTGGGAAGGGACTCGGTACATCTAAAAAGATGGGAGGGTGAGTATCACGCCTGCAGAAAATGGTCAACCTCACTCTGCTAGGGAGAGCAGCCTGAGGCATCCTGCCTGTCCCCGGGCACTCCTCTAGGGAGAGCAGCCTGAGGCATCCTGCCTGTCCCCGGGCACTCCTCTAGGGAGAGCAGCCAGAGGCATCCTGCCTGTCCCCGGGCACTCCTCTAGGGAGAGCAGCCAGAGGCATCCTGCCTGTCCACGGGCACTCCTCTAGGGAGAGCAGCCAGAGGCATCCTGCCTGTCCACGGGCACTCCTCTAGGGAGAGCAGCCAGAGGCATCCTGCCTGTCCACGGGCACTCCTCTAGGGAGAGCAGCCAGAGGCATCCTGCCTGTCCTCCGGCACTCCTCTAGGGAGAGCAGCCAGAGGCATCCTGCCTGTCCTCCGGCACTCCTCTAGGGAGAGCAGCCAGAGGCATCCTGCCTGTCCACGGGCACTCCTCTAGGGAGAGCAGCCAGAGGCATCCTGCCTGTCCCCGGGCACTCCTCTAGGGAGAGCAGCCAGAGGCATCCTGCCTGTCCTCCGGCACTCCTCTAGGGAGAGCAGCCAGAGGCATCCTGCCTGTCCACGGGCACTCCTCTAGGGAGAGCAGCCAGAGACATCCTGCCTGTCCCCGGGCACTCCTCGAGGGAGAGCAGCCTGAGGCATCCTGCCTGTCCCCGGGCACTCCTCTAGGGAGAGCAGCCAGAGGCATCCTGCCTGTCCCCGGGCACTCCTCTAGGCAGAGCAGCCTGAGGCATCCTGCCTGTCCCCGGGCACTCCTCTAGGGAGAGCAGCCAGAGGCATCCTGCCTGTCCCCGGGCACTCCTCTAGGGAGAGCAGCCAGAGGCATCCTGCCTGTCCACGGGCACTCCTCTAGGCAGAGCAGCCTGAGGCATCCTGCCTGTCCCGGGCACTCCTCTAGGGAGAGCAGCCTGAGGCATCCTGCCTGTCCACGGGCACTCCTCTAGGGAGAGCAGCCTGAGGCATCCTGCCTGTCCCCGGGCACTCCTCTAGGGAGAGCAGCCTGAGGCATCCTGCCTGTCCCCGGGCACTCCTCTAGGGAGAGCAGCCAGAGGCATCCTGCCTGTCCCCGGGCACTCCTCTAGGGAGAGCAGCCAGAGGCATCCTGCCTGTCCACGGGCACTCCTCTAGGGAGAGCAGCCAGAGGCATCCTGCCTGTCCCCCGGCACTCCTCTAGGGAGAGCAGCCTGAGGCATCCTGCCTGTCCCCGGGCACTCCTCTAGGGAGAGCAGCCAGAGGCATCCTGCCTGTCCCCGGGCACTCCTCTAGGGAGAGCAGCCTGAGGCATCCTGCCTGTCCACGGGCACTCCTCTAGGGAGAGCAGCCAGAGGCATCCTGCCTGTCCCCGGGCACTCCTCTAGGGAGAGCAGCCTGAGGCATCCTGCCTGTCCACGGGCACTCCTCTAGGGAGAGCAGCCAGAGGCATCCTGCCTGTCCCCGGGCACTCCTCTAGGGAGAGCAGCCTGAGGCATCCTGCCTGTCCACGGGCACTCCTCTAGGGAGAGCAGCCTGAGGCATCCTGCCTGTCCCCTGTTTTTAATGATATCTGCTGTAAAGTGCAGAGCGGAGAAAATGCGTCAGGAAAGGTTAAGACGGGATTTAGTCAACCTTTGTTGTTGTTTTTGCTGGGTTTAAAAAAAAATCTGGTTTAGGAATAATTGATCTGTTTTTTTTATCCGGTGTAGGCTAGATGGAAGAGCTCTCTTGGAAAGTACAGTGTGCGGTTGAAGTGAGGGATTTGTTCAAATGAAGCTCTTAAAGATCATGTAACATAAGTGGAAACAAATGTGAATGCCTTGCCATGTTCCTTCATGGGAAGCTACACAGCCCTATGCCCATTCCTAGTCTTAGCCTCAGCCCTAACTCTAGCCCAGCACCAGCCCTAACTCCAGCCCCAGCACCAGTCCCAACTCTACTCCCAGCACCAGTCCCAACTCTACTCCCAGCACCAGTCCCAACTCTACTCCCAGCACCAGTCCCAACTCCAGCCCCAGCACCAGTCCCAACTCTACTCCCAGCACCAGTCCCAACTCTACCCCCAGCACCAGTCCCAACTCTACTCCCAGCACCAGTCCCAACTCTACTCCCAGCACCAGTCCCAACTCCAGCCCCAGCACCAGTCCCAACTCTACTCCCAGCACCAGTCCCAACTCTACTCCCAGCACCAGTCCCAACTCTACTCCCAGCACCAGTCCCAACTCTACTCCCAGCACCAGTCCCAACTCTACTCCCAGCACCAGTCCCAACTCTACTCCCAGCACCAGTCCCAACTCCAGCCCCAGCACCAGTCCCAACTCTACTCCCAGCACCAGTCCCAACTCTACTCCCAGCACCAGTCCCAACTCCACCCCCAGCACCAGTCCCAACTCTACTCCCAGCACCAGTCCCAACTCTACTCCCAGCACCAGTCCCAACTCTACTCCCAGCACCAGTCCCAACTCTACTCCCAGCACCAGTCCCAACTCTACTCCCAGCACCAGTCCCAACTCCACCCCCAGCACCAGTCCCAACTCTACTCCCAGCACCAGTCCCAACTCTACTCCCAGCACCAGTCCCAACTCTACTCCCAGCACCAGTCCCAACTCTACCCCCAGCACCAGTCCCAACTCTACTCCCAGCACCAGTCCCAACTCTACTCCCAGCACCAGTCCCAACTCTACTCCCAGCACCAGTCCCAACTCTACTCCCAGCACCAGCCCTAACTCCAGCCCCAGCACCAGTCCCAACTCTACTCCCAGCACCAGTCCCAACTCTACTCCCAGCACCAGTCCCAACTCTACTCCCAGCACCAGTCCCAACTCTACTCCCAGCACCAGTCCCAACTCTACTCCCAGCACCAGTCCCAACTCTACTCCCAGCACCAGTCCCAACTCTACTCCCAGCACCAGTCCCAACTCTACTCCCAGCACCAGTCCCAACTCTACTCCCAGCACCAGTCCCAACTCTACCCCCAGCCCCAACTCTATCCCCAGCACCAGTCCCAACTCTACTCCCAGCACCAGTCCCAACTCTACTCCCAGCACCAGTCCCAACTCCACCCCCAGCACCAGCCCCAACTCCATCCCCAGCACCTACCCAACTCTACTCCCAGCACCAGTCCCAACTCCAGCCCTAGCACCAGCCCTAACTCCAGACCCAGCACCAGTCCCAACTCTACTCCCAGCACCAGCCCTAACTCCAGCACCAGCCCTAACTCCAGCACCAGCTCTAATTCCTGCACCAGCTCTAACTCCAGCACCAGCCCTAACACCAGCACCAGCCCTAACTCCAGCCCTTGTCCAACCAAATCAAAGACTAAGATCTAACCCCTGCTCTAACCTTAAAGGAAAAAGTCCACCCCAAAAATATATATATATATGTTTCATTAGTCCACTGTTGATACATATGAAAAAATGCATTATCATGATGATGTGGCAAGAGCCACTTTGTTTCTAGAAAGTCCAATATCTTGAAAACTTGACTGCTGAAATGTAAAACATTTTGGGACTCTATCAACAGTGGACATTTTTTTTTCTCCTTTAAACCACAACCCAAGCCTTCACCTCATTCTCAGCCCTAGCCTTAACACCAGGCCAACCTAGTCAAACACTAAGACTTAGCCTCTACTCTAACCTTAGACCAAAATCACTGCCCCAGACCGAATAGGAGATGTGAGAGAGGTCCTGGGCTTCCTAGCCCCCTGTCCCTGGCTCTGTCCCTGGCTCTGTCCCTTGCTCTGTCCCTGTCCCTGGCTCTGGCTCTGTCCTTGTCCCTGGCTCTGTCCTTTTCTGTTGCTCTGTCCTTGTCCCTGGCTCTGTCCCTGGCTCTGTCCTTGTCCCTGGCTCTGTCCCTGGCTCTGTCCTTGTCCCTGGCTCTGTCCCTGGCTCTGTCCTTGTCCCTGGCTCTGTCATTGTCCCTGGCTCTGTCCTTGTCCCTGGCTCTGTCCTTGTCCCTGGCTCTGTCCCTGGCTCTGTCATTGTCCCTGGCTCTGTCCTTGTCCCTGGCTCTGTCCTTGTCCCTGGCTCTGTCATTGTCCCTGGATCTGTCCCTGGCTCTGTCGTTGTCCCTGGCTCTGTCCTTGTCCCTGGCTCTGTCCTTGGCTCTGGCTCTGAGCGGTGTGTAGGAGGCCGAGCTATGCTGGCGATCTGTTTTACATGGCAATGAATGATGGTCAAAGAAACCATCTCCTGTGTCAAAGCACCCAACAAATATGCCTTTCTCACGGGCTCGGCCAGGCCAGGAGAAGTGCCCCTTTGTCGCGGCAGACGCACATGCTATCAGCTTCCCTGTATCTCTATAAAATATGCCCCATTGTCCCAGAAGCCAACTCCGTGTACTCCAAACCAGCAGCATTCCTGAAGTACACCCCCCCCTCCCCTCCCTCTTCTCTCCTCCCTGCCTCCAGCCATTCTTAGGACTCACTCCTTCAATCCTTCCCTCTTCCATCAGTAGTATCAGTGGAATGCTTTCTCAGAGAGAAAGGAGGGGGAGACAGCCTAGCATGTCTGTCCTTTCTGTCCCTCACTGCTACCCGTAGGGGGCAGTATTCCTGTTGTGGTTAACCGCGTGTCTCGTCACCACATCGTGCCGTAAATAAAAGACAGTGAATCCCCCAGTGCCTGGTGAGCCGCTTCCATTTGTGAGTGATGGGGAGCAGCTTGTTCACTCTGCCCAGGGCATTGCCAGCCTAGTGGGAGGTGATTTGTTGTGTTTATCTCCTTGGCATACATCTCTCCACACACACTCACACACACACACACACACACACACACACTCTCTCTCTCTAACAGAACATAGATGGAGATCTGAAACAGAACACACTCCCCCGAGGAGCGGTGGAGGTTCTGTTCTGGGGTAAATATGGTTAATCAGAAGAAAAACGAGGTAGTGGGAGTCTATTTTAAAAGTGTATTGCTCTTTTCACGGTGTTGCTAATGTTGGATTGTTTTTCATCAAGGAGCTATTTACTTGAGTCCAGCTTGTAGTGTGTGTGTGTGTGTGTGTGTGTGTGTGTGTGTGTGTGTGTGTGTGTGTGTGTGTGTGTGTGTGTGTGTGTGTGTGTGTGTGTGTGTGTGTGTGTGTGTGTGTGTGTGTGTGTGTGTGTGTGTGTGTGTGTGAGTCTGAGAGAAAAGCCTGGCCTTCCTGCAGCCCTGATGGCAGAGAAAAGCATGTATTTCTAGGTATGTGAAAGCTGTGGGTCTCTACACACTTCTGGGATGGATTATGTCGTGCCTTTGGAAAAATAGAAACCCACCGACCGACCAGAGACAGCTATTTGGACCACTTAAGTTAGCTCCCAATTGTAAACCATAAAGGCAGTGTCTTTTTCCCTCTCTTTTCCTAGGGTGTCCTTGTTACTCCCAGTGCTGGGTTTTGGTGTGTTGGAAACTGAAATGCAAGTCAGGTGTCTGGAGAAAGTGTATCCCCCATGCAGGTCCTGTTCTACATGTGTTGTACAAGGCCACTATCAGACCAGAACTGTGGTGCTTCATCCATGCTATTGTCTAACACGACTACAATGCTATCCTGCTACTCCATCCATCCTCTAACTGGCACTGTGTCTGCATACTGTACACACCACCACTGACTGTCTGCATACTGTACACACCACCGCCTAGCAGTAAGCCCTCTGATGATGACGTCAGCATCATGAACCTTCCCTAGTCCCAGTCTTAGCCTTATTCCCAGCCTTAGTCTTAGCTTTAGCCCCATTCTTAGCCTTAGCCCCAGTCTTAGCCTTAACCCCAGTCTTAGCCTTAGCCCCAGTCTTTGCCTTAGTCGTAGCCTTAGCCCCAGTCTTAGCCCCCGCCTTAGTCTTAGCCGCAGCCTTAGTCTTAGCCCCAGCCTTAGTCTTTAGCCCCAGCCTTTACCTTAGCCCCAGTTTTTGCCTTAGCCCAAGTCTTAGCCTTAGCCCCAGTCTTTGCCTTAGCCCCAGTCTTAGCCTTAGCCCCAGCCTTAGTCTTAGACCCAGCCTTAGCCCCAGTCTTAGCCCCAGCCCCTGTCTTTGCCTTAGCCTCAGTTTTTGCCTTAGTCTTAGCCTTAGCCCCAGTCTTAGCCACAGCCTTAGTCTTAGCCCCAGCCTTAATCTTAGCCCCAGTCTTAGTCTTAGCCCCAGCCTCAGTCTTAGACCCAGCCTTAGCCCCAGCCTTACCCCAGCCTTAGTATTAGCCCGAGTCTTTGCCTTAGTCTTAGCCTTAGCCCCAGTCTTAGCCTTAGCTCCAGTCTTAGCCTTAACCCCAGCCTTAGTCTTAGTCTTAGCCTTAGCCGCAGTCTTAGCCTTAGCCCCAGTCTTAGCCTTAGCCCCAGTCTTAGCCTTAACCCCAGTCTTAGTCTTAGCCCCAGTCTTAGCCTTAGCCCCAGCCTTAGTCTTAGCCCCAGCCTTAGTCTTAGCCCCAGCCTTAGCCCTAGCCTTAGCCCCAGCCTTAGCCTTAGCCCCAGCCTTAGTCTTAGCCCCAGCCTTAGCCCCAGTCTTAGCCTTAGCCCCAGCCTTAGTCTTAGCCCCAGCCTTAGCCCTAGCCTTAGCCCCAGTCTTAGCCCCAGCCTTAGTCTTAGCCCCAGTCTTAGCCTTAGCCCCAGCCTTAGCCCCAGTCTTAGCCTTAGTCTTAGCCCCAGCCTTAGTCTTAGCCCCAGCCTTAGCCCCAGTCTTAGCCTTAGCCCCAGCCTTAGTCTTATCCCCAGCCTTAGTCTTAGCCCCAGTCTTAGACCCAGCCTTAGCCCCAGTCTTAGCCCCAGCCTTAGTCTTAGCCCCAGCCTTAGCCCCAGTCTTAGCCTTAGCCTCAGTCTTAGCCTTAGCACCAGTCTTAGTCTGAGTCTTAGCCCCAGCCTTAGTCTTAGCCCCAGCCTTAGCCCCAGTCTTAGCCTTAGCCCCAGCCTTAGTCTTATCCCCAGCCTTAGTCTTAGCCCCAGCCTTAGCCTTAGCCCCAGTCTTAGACCCAGCCTTAGCCCCAGTCTTAGCCCCAGCCTTAGTCTTAGCCCCAGCCTTAGCCCCAGTCTTAGCCTTAGCCTCAGTCTTAGCCTTAGCACCAGTCTTAGTCTGAGTCTTAGCCCCAGCCTTAGTCTTAGCCCTAGCTTCAGCTTCAGCCCTTAGCGTGCACACACTCACACTCTTCACATACGCTGCTGCTTCTCTGTTTATTATTTATCCTGATTGCCTAGTCACTTTTACCCCTACCCACATGTACATATTACCTACCGCGTACCCCTGCAAATTGACTCTGTACTTGTACTCCTTGTATATGGCCTCATTTTTGTTGTTTTATTGTGTTACTATTTAATATTTTTTTAGGTCATTTGTCTTTTTAACTCTGCACTGTTGGGAACGGGCTCATAAGTCAGCACGTCACGGTAAAGTCTACACCTGTTGTATTCAGCTCATGTGAGAAATAAAACTGGATTGATTTGATTAACCCCTGCCCCATCCCCAACACCAGCCTTAGCCCCTCTTACCTGATCAGTATCAGTTAGACTGAGCCCAACACTAACCCCTCTGATGATGAAGTCAGCACCATGACCACTACAGTCCTAATGGAGTCTTCCCTGTCTTTGTCCTTAACCATCTATTCCCATCAATTATTCAGCAGGGAAAGGAAAGCGTTTGAGTGTGTAACACTGATCCACTGCAACTGAACAATCTATTCTGCACTGCGGTGTGAGTCTTGAAATACTGCCTACTCAGGCAGACCACTCTGTAAATGAGCAGTATACTAAGGAGACGGTTGTTTTAAAGATGTTAAATATGCGGAAGACGATGTAGCTAGTCTGTGGAAGATGATGTAGCTAGTCTGTGGAAGACGATGTAGCTAGTCTGTGGAATAGGATGTAGCTAGTCTGTGGAAGACGATGTAGCTAGTCTGTGGAAGATGATGTAGCTAGTCTGTGGAAGACGATGTAGCTAGTCTGTGGAATAGGATGTAGCTAGTCTGTGGAAGATGATGTAGCTAGTCTGTGGAAGACGATGTAGCTAGTCTGTGGAATAGGATGTAGCTAGTCTGTGGAAGATGATGTAGCTAGTCTGTGGAAGACGATGTAGCACACTTGGAGTTTGCCAAACGTCACCTAAAGGAATCTAGGACCATGAGAAAGATTCTCTGGTCTGATGAAACCAAGATTGAACTCTTTGGCCTGAATGCAAATACATCTGGAGGAAACCTGGTGCCATGGTTTTCAGCAGCAGGGACTTGGAGACTAGTCAGGGTCGAGGGAAAGATGAATGGCACAAAGTACAGAGAGATCCTTGATGAAAACCTGCTCCAGAGCACTCAGGACCTCAGACTGGGGCGAAGCACACAGCCAAGACAATGCCGTAGTGGCTTCGGGACCAGTCTCTGAATGTCCTCATGTTGCCCAGCCAGAGCCCGAACTTGAACCCGATCTAATATCTTTGGAGAGACCTGAAAATAGCTGTGCAGCAACACTTCCCATCCAACCTGACAGAGCTTGAGAGGATCTGCAGAGAAGAATGGGAGAAACTCACCAAATATAGGTGTGCCAAGCTTGTAGCGTCATCCCCAAGAAGACTCGAGGCTGTAATCGCTGCCAAAGGTGCTTCAACAAAGTACTGAGTAAAGGGTCTGAATACGTAAAATATCTAAATGTGATTTTTTTATTTTATACATTTGCAAAAAATTCTAAAAACCTGTTTTTGCTTTGTAATTACGGGGTATTGTGTGAAGATTGATGAGGCAAATCAATTTTAGAGTAAGCTTCTAACTTAACAAAATAGGGAAAAAGTCTGAATACTTTCCGAATCCGCTGTATGTAAGAGGATGTAGCTACAGTAGCATATGGAAGAGGATATAGCTACAGTAGCATATGGAAGAGGATATAGCTACAGTAGCATATGTAAGAGGATGTAGGTACAGTAGCATATGTAAGAGGATGTAGCTACAGTAGCATATGTAAGAGGATATAGCTACAGTAGCATATGGAAGAGGATATAGCTACAGTAGCATATGTAAGAGGATGTAGCTACAGTAGCATATGTAAGAGGATGTAGCTACAGTAGCATATGTAAGAGGATATAGCTACAGTGTCATATGTAAGAGGATGTAGCTACAGTAGCATATGTAAGAGGATATAGCTACAGTAGCATATGGAAGAGGATATAGCTAAAGTAGAAGCTATGTAAGAGGATATAGCTACAGTAGCATATGGAAGAGGATATAGCTACAGTAGCATATGTAAGAGGATGTAGCTACAGTAGCATATGTAAGAGGATGTAGCTACAGTAGCATATGGAAGAGGATATAGCTACAGTAGCATATGGAAGAGGATATAGCTACAGTAGCATATGTAAGAGGATGTAGCTACAGTAGCATATGTAAGAGGATATAGCTACAGTAGCATATAATATAAATAATAATATATGCCATTTAGCTGACGCTTTTATCCAAAGCGACTTACAGTCATGTGTGCATACATTCTACGTATGGGTGGTCCCGGGAATCGAACCCACTACCCTGGCGTTACAAGCGCCATGCTCTACCAACTGAGCCACAGAAGGACCACTATATGGAAGAGGATGTAGCTACAGTAGCATATGGAAGAGGATGTAGCTACAGTAGCATATGGAAGAGGATGTAGCTACAGTAGCATATGTAAGAGGATGTAGCTACAGTAGCATATGTAAGAGGATGTAGCTACAGTAGCATATGTAAGAGGATGTAGCTACAGTAGCATATGTAAGAGGATGTAGCTACAGTAGCATATGTAAGAGGATGTAGCTACAGTAGCATATGTAAGAGGGTGTAGCTACAGCAGCATATGTAAGAGGATGTAGCTACAGTAGCATATGTAAGAGGATGTAGCTACAGTAGCATATGTAAGAGGATGTAGCATATGTAAGAGGATGTAGCTACAGTAGCATATGTAAGAGGATGTAGCATATGTAAGAGGATGTAGCTACAGTAGCATATGTAAAAGGATGTAGCTAGTATGTGGAAGAGGATGTTGTATGTGTCAGGAGGTACGAGGATAGGGGGGAAAGGAAGCAAAGGCGTAGTGAAAGGAAAATAGAGATACAAATGGTAACATCTTAGTGTCAGAGTTGATCAACGAAACAGGCCGATAGCAGTTGGTGTTGAGGGCTATGAGTCCACTAGAGAAATACAGACCATGTGGAGGAGCCTGTCTGTCTCGGTCTGAGAGAAGGTTGAGTGGATGTGAGAGGAGACGGGACAGAGGGCAGGGTGAGTGATGCTAATTGAGATTAGCGCCTGGTGCTCTAAATTGACACAGGCTGCATGGGCTGCCCAGCAGACACACACACACTCCCAGAGACTCCCAGGCTGTCAGACCTAGGCAGCCTTGTGTTTTTTTCCTTCCTGGGGGGCGGCAGGAAGGATACTGAATGGACGAAAAAATGACAGAAGAATAAGAAAAGAAATAGCCAGAGGAAAAGTGGCTGAAAATAGCAATGATCCTGAAATGGAGAAAAATAATAAAAAAATATCCTTCCTTGTCTTTTCTTTTCTCCCCTCAACCCTCACTTTCACTGGACTGATGGAACCAGACTTCCCATTAGTTCAGAATAAAATCCATAGGGTTTCCCCTGAAGAAGGGCCCAGCTTGGGATGCCTGTGAAAGTCAATTAGATCCACACTGACGGAGGCTACATCCTAAATCAAACCATATTCCCTATATAGTGCACTTCTATATAGGGAATATGATTCCATTTGGGACGTAGCCTCCGTCAGCTAGTGCCCTATATAGAGAATAGGGTCCCACAGGCTTTTGCACCCTGTTCCCTGACAGACCACCCGACAGACCCTGGACTAACTGTGTGAAGAGGGTGGGGGGGTTAGAAGGGGGGGTATTAGATCTATGATCTGAGAGTGCTGTATTGAATATTTTATTGACTGTCTGCTTGCCCTGTGCTGACCTGCCTGACATGCTAACTCCTGGGCCTGCTGGAGACGCCACGTCAGTTCACATCAGAGCAGCCGGTCGTGAGTCTCCCAAAGCATTTCCTGTGAATAAACTCTGGCACAGCGGGGAGGGGGACCAGAACTAGACCACGGCAGCGAGGGAACACTGGTGCACTCCAGACCAAGACAGACACATTCGTACGCGCACACATGTGCGCTCAAGCACATGCATGTACACACACTCACATGCACATAAACACACGATACACACACACAATCTTTCTCTCATCTGCACAGACAGAGACAGACAGACACAGTACAAACAAACACACTCTCCCTCTCAAGGACTGGTGAAAGTGTCGGCCTTAAACCTTCTGTAAATTGCGTCAACTCTGGCCACATGTCCGCTTCATGTACCTGGAATAGTGGGACTCACTGACAATGTTGCTGTTGCGCACTGTTTCATTGCTCATTTGTGACATTCCAATTGTCACTTAACTTCCTTTACATTTCAAGATCATTTTGAACAAGAATTTGACCTCTCCCCGTCTTCCAATCTCACTCTCTCCTCCTCTCTCTCTGCCCCCTGCCTTCTCCCCCTCCTCCTCTCTCTCTGCCCCCTGCCTTTGCCCCCTCTCCTCTCCCTCTGCCCCCTACCTTCTCCCCCTCCTCCTCTCTCTCTGCCCCCCTACCTTCTCCCCCTCCTCCTCTCTCTCTGCCCCCCTACCTTCTCCCCCTCCTCCTCTCTCTCTGCCCCCTGCCTTCTCCCCCTCCTCCTCTCTCTCTGCCCCCTGCCTATGCCCCCTCCTCCTCTCTCTCTGCCCCCTGCCTTTGATCCCTCTCCTCTCCCTCTGCCCCCTACCTTCTCCCCCTCCTCCTCTCCCTCTGCCCCCTGCCTTTGCCCCCTCCTCTTCTCTCTCTGCCCCCTGCCTTTGCCCCTCCTCCTCTCCCTCTGCCCCCTGCCTTTGCCCCTCCTCCTCTCCCTCTGCCCCCTGCCTTTCCCCCCTCCTCCTCTCTCTCTGCCCCCTGCCTTTGCCCCTTCCTCTCTCTCTGCCTTTGCCCCTCCTCCTCTCTCTCTGCCCCCTGCCTTTCCCCCCTCCTCCTCTCTCTCTGCCCCCCTGCCTTTGCCCCTCCTCCTTTCTCTCTGCCCCCTGCCTTTGCCCCTCCTCCTTTCTTTCTGCCTTTGCCCCTCCTCCTCTCTTTCTGCCTTTGCCCCTCCTCCTCTCTATCTGCCCCCTGCCTTTGCCCCTCCTCCTTTCTCTCTGCCCCCTGCCTTTGCCCCTCCTCTCTTTCTGCCTTTGCCCCTCCTCCTTTCTCTCTGCCCCCTGCCTTTGCCCCTCCTCCTTTCTCTCTGCCCCCCTGCCTTTGCCCCTCCTCCTCTCTCTCTGCCTTTGCCCCCTCCTCCTCTCTCTCTGTCCCCCTGCCTTTGCCCCTCCTCCTTTCTCTCTGCCCCCCTGCCTTTGCCCCTCCTTTCTCTCTGCCCCCCTGCCTTTGCCCCTCCTCCTCTCTTTCTGCCTTTGCCCCCCCTCCTCTCTCTCTGCCTTTGCCCCTCCTCCTCTCTCTCTGTCCCCCTGCCTTTGCCCCTCCTCCTTTCTCTCTGCCCCCCTGCCTTTGCCCCTCCTCCTCTCTCTCTGCCCCCTGCCTTTGCCCCTCCTCCTTTCTCTCTGTCCCCCTGCCTTTGCCCCTCCTCCTCTCTCTCTGCCTTTGCCCCTCCTCCTCTCTCTCTGTCCCCTGCCTTTGCCCCTCCTCCTCCTCTCTCTGCCCCCTGCCTTTGCCCCCTCCTCCTCTCTCTCTGCCCCCTGCCTTTGCCCCTCCTCTCTCTCTGCCCCCTGCCTTTGCCCCCTCCTCTCTCTGCCCCCCTGACTTTGCCCCCTCCTCCTTTCTCTCTGCCCCCTGCCTTTGCCCCCTCCTCCTTTCTCTCTGCCCCCTGCCTTTGCCCCTCCTCCTTTCTCTCTGCCCCCTGCCTTTGCCCCTCCTCCTCTCTCTCTGCCCCCTGCCTTTGCCCCTCCTCCTCTCTCTCTGCCCCCTGCCTTTGCCCCCTCCTCCTCTCTCTGCCCCCTGCCTTTGCCCCCTCCTCCTCTCTCTGTCCCCCTGCCTTTGCCCCCTCCTCTCTCTCTGCCCCCTGCCTTTGCCCCCCTCCTCTCTCTCTGCCCCCTGCCTTTGCCCCTCCTCCTTTCTCTCTGCCCCCTCTGCCCCCCCCTCTTTCTGCCTTTGCCCCCCCTCCTCTCTCTCTGCCTTTGCCCCTGTCCCCCTGCCTTTGCCCCTCCTCCTTTTCTCTGCCCCCTGCCTTTGCCCCTCCTCCTCTCTCTCTGCCCCCTGCCTTTGCCCCTCCTCCTTTCTCTCTGTCCCCCTGCCTTTGCCCCCTCCTCCTCTCTCTCTGCCTTTGCCCCTCCTCCTCTCTCTCTGTCCCCTGCCTTTGCCCCTCCTCCTCCTCTCTCTGCCCCCTGCCTTTGCCCCCTCCTCCTCTCTCTGCCCCCTGCCTTTGCCCCTCCTCCTCTCTCTCTGCCCCCTGCCTTTGCCCCCTCCTCCTCTCTCTCTGCCCCCCTGACTTTGCCCCCTCCTCCTTTCTCTCTGCCCCCTGCCTTTGCCCCCTCCTCCTTTCTCTCTGCCCCCCTGCCTTTGCCCCCTCCTCCTTTCTCTCTGCCCCCCTGCCTTTGCCCCCTCCTCCTCTCTCTCTGCCCCCCTGCCTTTGCCCCTCCTCCTCTCTCTCTGCCTTTGCCCCTCCTCCTCTCTCTCTGTCCCCTGCCTTTGCCCCTCCTCCTCCTCTCTCTGCCCCCTGCCTTTGCCCCCTCCTCCTCTCTCTCTGCCCCCTGCCTTTGACCCTCCTCCTCTCTCTCTGCCCCCTGCCTTTTCCCCCTCCTCCTCTCTCTCTGTCCCCCTGCCTTTGCCCCTCCTCCTCTCTCTCTGCCCCCTGCCTTTGCCCCCTCCTCCTTTCTCTCTGCCCCCTGCCTTTGCCCCCTCCTCCTCTCTCTCTGCCCCCCTGCCTTTGCCCCCTCCTCCTCTCTCTCTCTTCCCCCTGCCTTTGCCCCCTCCTCCTCTCTCTCTGCCCCCTGCCTTTGCCCCTCCTCCTCTCTCTCTGCCCCCTGCCTTTGCCCCCTCCCCCTCTCTCTCTGCCCCCTGCCTTTGCCCCCTCCTCCTCTCTCTCTGCCCCCCTGCCTTTGCCCCTCCTCCTCTCTCTCTGCCCCCCTGCCTTTGCCCCCTCCTCCTCTCTCTCTGCCCCCCTGCCTTTGCCCCCTCCTCCTCTCTCTCTGCCCCCTGCCTTTGCCCCCTCCTCCTCTCTCTCTGCCCCCCTGCCTTTGCCCCCTCCTCCTCTCTCTCTGCCCCCTGCCTTTGCCCCCTCCTCCTATCTCTCTGCCCCCTGCCTTTGCCCCCTCCTCCTCTCTCTCTGCCCCCCTGCCTTTGCCCCTCCTCCTCTCTCTCTCGCACCTCATTACTGGCGACATGGACCTGTACTTCCTGATGCGCCACACCCAGGTGGTAAGGGTAGGCAACAACACATTTGCCACACTGATCCTCAACAATGTGGCCCCTCAGGGGTCAAGCACGACTCCAACACATTTCCCGACGGCACAACAGTGGTAGGCCTGATCACCGACAACGATGAGACAGCTTATAGGGAGGGGGTCAGAGACCTGGCAGTGTGGTGCCCGGACAACAACCTTTCCCGCAATGTGAGCAAGACAAAGGAGCTGATCGTGGACTACAGGACAGGGTGGGCCAAACAGTCCCCCATTAACATCAACGGAGCTGTAGCTGAGCGGGTCGAGAGTTTCAAGGTCCTTGGTGTCCACATCACCAACGAACTATCATGGTCCAAACACACCAAGACAGTCGTGAAGAGGCCACGACAATACCTTTCCCCCCTCGGGTGACTGAAAAGATTTGACATGGGTCATCAAAACGTACTACAGCTGCACAATCGAGAGCATCCTGACCGGTTGCATCACCACCTGGTATGGCAACTGTTCTGCGTCTGACCGCAAGGCTCTACAGAGGGTACTGCGAACGGCCCAGTACATCCCTGGGGTCAAGCTTCCTGCCATCCAGGACCTATATACTAGGCGATGTCAGACGAAGGCCTAAAGAATTCTCAAACACACACTCACAAACTCCACGGGAAGAATCTCCAGGAATGAAGCAGCCCCTTCATTGACTACACACACGCACCCCAAATCCCCTGACCTGTCACAAAGAGGAGAGGTCCAGTCACCCAAGTCATAGACTGTCCTCTCTGCTACCGCACGGCAAGCAAGACCGGAGCACCGAGGCTCCTTAACAGCCATAATACTGCTGAACAATGAATCAAATGGCCATCTGGACTAATTACATTGACCCCCCACACAGCTGCTACTTGCGGTTTATTATCTATTCATAGTGGCTTTACCCCTACCTACCTCGACTAACTTATATCCCCGCACATTGACTCGGTACCTGTACCTGTACCTGTTGTATTCGGCGCATGTGACAAATAACTTTTGATTTGATGGTCTTTCGAATGTGTTAAAAGTCAGTCAGGCAGAAACGTCAGCATCGAACTTGCTGCTCTCACAGAGCTCTTTACTTTTTCATGAAGATGACACTGGCTCTCATCTCAGCGGACAGGGCTTCTGACCAGAGACTAACTACACTGATCCTTCGTCAGAGAAGACAAAGAAGTACGTATTATGAGCATACGGAGACACATCTGATATAGATATGGGTATGTCTGACCAGAGAGGACGTAGTGTTTATTATACTGATCCTGGGTCAGAGCCTCTTCATCTCATTCTCCTAGGTCGTCAACATAGTCATTAGAGCCTTCCCACTTACGGCTCACATTCACAAAAACATCCCTTCTCTGATTCTCTCTGTTCTTGTTCCGTCTTTCTTCTCTCTTTCTCTGGCCTGCTCTCTCTCCCTCTCTCTGAATGACATGAAAAGGCTATGCAGTGATGCCAACCCTGAAGAACCACCTGCCTGTCACAAAGAGGAGAGGTTGGGGTTCCACAACCTCTGGCCTTGTTTGTTTGCCTTACACTGTCATCCACTGCCTTACATGATCATCCACAGCCTTACACTGTCATCCTCTGCCTTACACTGTCATCCTCTGCCTTACACTGTCATCCTCTGCCTTACACTGTCATCTACTGCCTTACCCTGTCATCCTCTGCCTTACACTGTCATCCTCTGCCTTACACTGTCATCCACAGCCTTACACTGTCATCCACAGCCTTACACTGTCATCCACAGCCTTACACTGTCATGCACTGCCTTACACTGTCATCCAATTGCCTTACACTGTCATCCACTGCCTTACACTGTCATCCACTGCCAAAACTCTACCCGCCAATCGGTCCATAGAAATGCTTTAAAAAAAACATTATTTTTGAAGGGGTTATAGTTTAAGTTTTCAATTATTAGTCACGCCAGAGCACATTGCCAGACCCCATGCTGTGTGTGACGCTGTGACCCACGCCTGTCCAACACACACACACACACACACACACACACACACAGACACCCTCAGGCTCTCCTCCACACCACGCTTCCTGTCCACATCGATCACTCTCTGGCATTGCCGCCACACAATGTCTCCATCTTTTGTCCTTCCTCCCTCCAAAGCCTGTGTTAGACAGAGTGGTGGTGGTGGGGGGGGGGCTCTTGATAGTGAAGAGGACCCCCAGTGTTGCAACTTGTAGCTCGAACAAAAAAACGGAATATGACCGGGTGTCATCATGTGTGTGTGTGTGTGTGTGTGTGTGTGTGTGTGTGTGTGTGTGTGTGTGTGTGTGTGTGTGTGTGTGTGTGTGTGTGTGTGTGTGTGTGTGTGTGTGTAATACTGAATATTGTCTAATATGGTTGAGTTAATAATAACTATAGTTCCTATACACTGAGATTCAGCAACTGTTGAATGGGAGTTGAGTAGTTTGAAAGGAGCTTCTTTTGTGACAGGAGGTAATGGGGATACTGTAGCAGTGAATTACACTCTGCCTAGCCTGGCCTCGAATATATACACACACACACTTGGGCTGGAGAGGTTTTTCCCCTCCCTTTCTGAAACATGCCAGACAACAGCATTCCTCACTCCTTAGGTGTTTTATCCCACACCACCAAAGTTGTGAAAAGACATTAAAAAGGGCTTCCTTAAAACGATTCCTGAACTTGGCCATGTACTTCTCCTCGCGGCTATATTAAATAAATAAAACGCAGGCTCGCCTTGCCTCCTCTGAGACAGAAAGCTTTCTATGGGGGCCAGAGAGGAAGAGCGCGTGCTGAAAGGGTCACTATAATCCCACCGTTAAAACACTGCAAATGTAATTCAGCCCAGAGGGTGGAACTTTAAAAGTGCAGTGTGTGTGTGTGTGTGTGTGTGTGTGTGTGTGTGTGTGTGTGTCCGTGTGTGTGTCCGTGTGTGTGTCCGTGTGTGTGTCCGTGTGTGTGTCCGTGTGAGTTTTTAAAAGGATTTTAAAGGTTCGGAGGGTGGTCATGAGAGCGCTAACGGTGAGCTACTCTCTCTCTCGCTCTCTCTCTCTCTCTCACTAACTCTCTCTCTTTCACTCACTCTCTCTCCCCCCATCCACTCCTCCTCCTCCATTCTTCCCACATCCCCTCTTTGCTCTAGGAGCCTCCATGAAAGTTTGATGTGGATATTAGCTTGTTGCTCATCTTGCACCTTGCTGTTTATAGTATTGACAGCAGCAGTGAACTGGCTGTGAGGCAGATAGCATCGCCAAGCCACTCCAGCCCTCCCTCCTCCTCTCCTCCCTGCATCTCTCGGTCTGTCCGCTGACAACATTAGAAGTGTTTTTACTGGGTTTTAATGGCCGGGCCGTCCTCAGTACTACAGCCCTCTCCCTCCACCTCCCTGACGTTGGAAATAGCTGTTGTGAAAAAAAACTATGCCTGATGGGAGATGACATGCCCTTCTCTTTCTTTCTTTACCTCCCTTCACTCTCTTCTTCCTCGCTGGCGCTGCCACAGCTCATGTGACTGACTGAGAGGAACTAAGGGCTGCCCCCTGACAAGGCCATGCCCCTTACGGACTGGATCCCCTCCTTCCCCCAGTTCGCTCTCTCTCTGTCATTGTGAATGGGGTCCTGTGAAACAGTGTGTTTTGTGTGTGTGGTGCTAGAGGTGGGTAACGCTCATTAGCAGAGTTTAGCGGCACACAGGGCAGGCTGAATGGGGGAGCTTGTTGCCACACAATGGCTCTGTCCCCCCCTGAGGAACTGTAGGCTGTATGCCCTGGCTCCACGCTGATGCCAAACCTCCCCTTTCCTCCCTCTACTCCCTCCAATCCTCATCCCCCAAAACCAATTGCTCTCTCTCTCCTTCTCTCTTTCTTTACCTTGCTGTCTCTTTCTTTCTCCCTCTCTCTTTCTCCCTCTCTCTTTCTCCCTCTCTCTTTCTCCCTCTCTCTTTCTACCTCTCTCTTTCTCTTTCTCTTTCTCCCTCTCTCTTTCTCTTTCTCCCTCTTTCTCTCTCCGTGTTGGGTTTGAGGGAATAGACAGATGTCCTGCAACAGCTTTTGTGGGTGTGTGTGTGTGTGTGTGTTTCAGAGATCAGACCAAGCTGTCCAAACTGCTCATCAGATGAGGTCATGTGGCATCCCTGCCCCCCACTTACAAGGTCACATGTCCCACACACCCACAGTGACTCAGTGTCATACACACAGCATCCCCAACAAGCACACTATTATCCAATAAGCAGCCACCGGATAGAACATATCAGATCCAATTGACTCTCCTGCTGGCTTTAAGACAATTCATCAGCCACTGATTAGGAATGAAAGCAATCAGTGTTTTAGGCAGGCAGGGAGAGAGGGAGAGATTGTGTGGGTCAGGGGTGGATGTAGGTAGATCAGAGTGTGTGTTTCTTTGATTCTCTTAATCAATAGTGGTGGGAACCATATGCATTTAACGTTAGTGGTCCGGACCAGTATTTTAAACTGAGTATTATGATCAACCATCTACACTGAACGAAAATATACAGAGCTGTTGCCAGAGAATTGAATGTTAATTCCTCTACCGTAAGCTGCCTCCAATGTCCTTTTAGAGAATTTGGCAGTACTTCCAACCGACCTCACAACCATAGCCCATGATAAATCTCATTCTGATTGGCTGGGCCTGGCTCCCCAGTGTGTGGGCCTATGCCCATGGCTGCACCAGTCATGTGAAAGCCATAGATTAGGGCCTAATTCATTTTTAATTTGACTGATTTCCTCATATGAACTGTAACTCAGTCAAATCTTTGACATTTTTGCATGTTACTTTTATATTTTTGTTCAGTATATGTTGATAACATCATAATAATAATAATAATATATCAGCAGCTTTTATCCAAACAATTTGCAATCATGCATGCATACATTTTTCCCATGGTGGCACAGTGGGAATCAAACCCATGACACCTTGGGTTGCAAGAGCCATTCTCTACCAACTGAGCCACACAGGATCACATGTTGTAGCAACTATATTTATCAACTTTTCCTGTTAGTAAGCTAATCTGAAATGATATTTTATTGCTTTCCTCTGTACAGAACAGTAGAACTAGCTGTCCATTTTCCCTGCAGCCATTTTCCCTGTCATCCACAGTGCTTGGAGTCCATTTTGTGTCAGAAGCACTCCCAGTTTCCCCAGAGTGGTGGTGCTTGTCCTCAGGTGCTGAGGTAACACCTAGGCACTTAGGTCCATAACAGGGTCCTCTCACACTGTGGCAGAGTGTGGAGGGTAGAGGTGCTGGGAGCTCACAGCCACTGAGGGAAGAGGGAGGTGTCACTAGACCTGTCTGCAGCCTGTCAGCTATCTCAGTATGATTCACACACACAGGACTGTGAGAGTGTGTGTGGGGAAGAGGGAGTATCTGTGTGTGTGTGTTTGTTTGTTTGTTTGTTTGTTTGTTTGTTTTAAGGCCAAGGGCCGGAAGGCAAAGTCTTCATCACACTCAACCCTATCGCACCAATCCGGACATCCGTGACAAATTCAATTTATATACTCTCTCGCTGCTAATTTAATTTCACAACTCAATTGTGTTGTTCCGGGGTGATGTCATTGCTATGGTCTGTTACTATTGGGTGGTTCTTCATTGCTGTTTCTGAGGACTCTTTTTGGACACGATCTGGGACTTTATATTCATCATCATATGAGTTGAGCTGAAGAACTACCCTCAGTGGGATCCTCTCCTCTTTTCTCCTTTCCTCTCTGCTCGTCTCCTTACAAATCCTCTCCTCACTCCTCTCCTGTTCTCCTCTCTGCTCGTCTCCTTACAACTCCTCTCCTCACTCCTCTCCTGCTCTCCTCCTCGTCCTCTCTGCTCGTCTCCTTACAACTCCTCTCCTCACTCCTCACCTCTCTGCTCGTCTCCTTCCAACTCCTCTCCTGCTCTCCTCTCTGCTCGTCTCCTTCCAACTCCTCTCCTGCTCTCCTCCTCTTCCTCTCTGCCTCTTCTCCTCCTCGTCCTCTCCTGCTCTCCTCCTTACAACTCCTCTCCTCACTCCTCTCCTGCTCTCCTCCTCGTCCTCTGTTTTCCAGCAGTGGGATCAAAAGGTCAGGTACGTGGAACGATCACACCCTCTCATCCCTTATGGGATACATTACTGCTTCTCGACAAGGACTGTGAAAGCACACTCAAAAACACACACACTATGTCTTGGCAGTGTGAGCTGTGTTAATGTCTCCAGCAGCAGTAGTATCACCCTCAGGTAGCATGTCTACTCCATTAGCTCTATGTAGCACTACAACGGGTCAGTGTTGTCTCTCCTCCCCATAGAATTGCTGAACTATCCCAGGCATCCCGTGAACCCTCTGGCCATCTAATATGAACCCTGTCCGTCTTAGCTGAGGTGGCTATAATTCTCTTTTCAAGAAAACGTATTATAATAGGGTCAGCAGTCTTTCCTCCATAGAACTTTATTTCACCTTTATTTAACCAGGTAGGCTAGTTGAGAACAAGTTCTCATTTGCAACTGCGACCTGGCCAAGATGAAGCGTAGCAATTCGACACATATAACAACACAGAGTTACACATGGAATAAACAAAACATAGTCAATAATACAGTAGAACAAAATAAAATACTATATACAGTGAGTGCAAATGAGGTAAGATAAGGGATTTAAGGCAATAAATAGGCCATGGTGGTGAGGTAATTAGAATATAGCAATTAAACACTGGAATGGTAGATGTGCAGAAGATGAATGTGCAAGTAGAGATACTGGGGTGCAAAGGAGCTAAATAAATAAATACAGTATGGGGATGAGGTAGGTAGATAAGATGGGCTGTTTACAGATGGGCTATGTACAGGTGCAGTGATCTGTGAGCTGCTCTGACAGCTGGCGCTTAAAGCTAGTGAGGGAGATATGAGTCTCCAGCTTCAGAGATTTTTGCAGTTCTTTCCAGTCATTGGCAGCAGAGAAGGAATTGGCATTGGGGGTGACCAGTGTGATATACCTGCTGGAGCGCGTGCTACGGGTGGGTGCTGCTATGGTGACCAGTGAGCTAAGGCAGGGCTTTACCTAGCAGAGACTTGTAGATGACCTGTAGCCAGTGGATTTGGTGACGGGTATGGCGTCGAGTAGTGTATGGGGCTTTGGTGACAAAACGGATGGCATTGTGATAGGCTGCATACAGTTTGTTGAGGAGAGTGCTAGAGGCTTTTTTATAGATGACATCACCGAAGTCGAGGATCGGTAGGATGGTCAGTTTTACGAGGGTATGTTTGGCAGCATGAGTCAAGAATGCTTTGTTGCGATGTAGGAAGCCGATTCTAGATTTAATTTGGGATTGGAGATGCTTAATGTGAGTCTGGAAGGAGAGTTTACAGTCTAACCAGACACCTAGGTATTTGTAGTTGTCCACGTATTCTAAGTCAGAGCCGTCCAGAGTAGTGATGCTGGACGGGCGAGCAGGTGCGGGCAGTGATCGGTTGAATAGCATGCATTTAGTTTTACTTGCATTTAAGAGCAGTTGGAGGCCACGGAAGGAGAGTTGTATGGCATTGAATCTCGTCTGGAGGTTCGTTAGCACAGTGTCCAAAGAGGGGCCAGAAGTATACAGAATGGTATTGTCTGCGTAGAGGTGGATCAGAGAATCACCAGCAGCAAGAGCAACATAATTGATGTATACAGAGAAGAGAGTCGGCCCGAGGATTGAACCCTGTGACACCCCCATAGAGACTGCCAGAGGTCTGGACAACAGGCTCTCCGATTTGACACACGGAACTTTGTCTGAGAAGTAGCTGAGAAGTAGTTGGTAATCCAGGCGAGATCTGTTTGTTAACTTGGCTATTGAAGACCTTAGAAAGATAGGGTAGGATAGATATAGGTCTGTAGCAGTTTGGGTCTAGAGTGTCACCCCCTTTGAAGAGGGGGATGACCGCGGCAGCTTTCCAATCTTTGGGAATCTCAGATGATACGAAAGAGAGGTTGAACAGGCTAGTAATAGGGGTTGCAACAATTTCAGTAGATACTTTTAGAAAGAGAGGGTCCAGATTGTCTAGCCCGGCTGATTTGTAGGTGTCCAGATTTCGCAGCTGTTTCAGAACATCAGCTATCTGGATTTGGGTGAAGGAGAAATGGTGGGGGCTTTGGCAGTAGAAGTGGTCCGGATATTGTCTCCCAGGAGTGAGCCGGGAGATAGCCCCAGGCTAGTTGGTGCTTGCTCCGGGACGGAAACGTTAGCCAGGAGTAGTCAACCCGAGTTGCGGTTAGCTAGCTGTGATGATCCAGATGAAAAGGTTCAGAGTTTGTGGTAGGAATTCGGGGATATGGAGAGAAAAATAGGTCCGGTATGCTCTGGCTTAAAACGCGTTGTACGAACTGGCAAGAGATTTTTGAGCTAAAGGTTAGCTGATGACCGCTAGCAGTAGTTAGCTGACTGATAGCTGGTAGCTAGTTAGCTAGCTAGCTTCAGTTGAAGTATTCCAGTTTGGTGGTAAATAGAAATACCTTAGCAAAGGAAAAAACAGATACACACCACATTGGGTGAGGCAGGTTGCAGGAGAGTATTTTGAAGTTGAGGTTTAGGAAAAAGACATATACACATGGGACGAGACAAGACAAAGACGTCTGACTGCTACGCCAACTTGGATGGCTACTGAACTATCCAAGGCATTTGGTGAACCATAGTAGTATCTGTCTAATATGAGCTGGTTATAATTCTCTTTCCAACAAAATGTATGCCGTAATGTAAATCAGTGGGCTAAGAGTTTTTCCTGACCCTGTGACCGGACTACAGAGTTTTTCCTGACCCTGTGACCGGACTACAGAGTATTTCCTGACCCTGTGACCGGACTACATAGTATTTCCTGACCCTGTGACCGAACTACAGAGTATTTCCTGACCCTGTGACCGAACTACAGAGTATTTCCTGACCCTGTGACCGGACTACATAGTATTTCCTGACCCTGTGACCGGACTACAGAGTATTACCTGACCCTGTGACCGGACTACATAGTATTTCCTGACCCTGTGACCGGACTACAGAGTATTACCTGACCCTGTGACCGAACTACAGAGTATTTCTTGACCCTGTGACTGGACTACAGAGTTTTTCCTGACCCTTTGACCGGACTACAGATTTTTTCCTGACCCTGTGACCGAACTACAGAGTATTTCCTGACCCTGTGACCGGACTACATAGTATTTCCTGTAGAAACAGGAGCACATCGGTCCCAGGATATAAAGGACTGAAGCTCTGATAGTCTCTTATATTTCCGAAAAGTTGAGTTGTGTCGACAAAACATCGGACACATGGGGTCTGTGATTCTGAAAACCACTGCTGTGGTGTCACCTTTGATCAGGAGTAACGTCAGGATTTTGAGAGGATGTAGTGGACCTTTAAAGACCCAGGTCTGGGCCAGGGTCAGTTCCTGGCTCTACTCCCAGAGAGCAGAGGGAGGGCTGAGGTAGAATAGGGGCAGAGAAGGGGGAGGAGGGGGCGCAGTAAGACTTTGATCCCAGGACCTTGTCATCTTTATGGGGGTGTTGAGAGGAGGAAACCAGGCCAAGAGAGTAGACTATCACACGCTACCAGGCCCGCTCCCTGTGTGTGTGTGTGTGTGTGTGTGTGTGTGTGTGTGTGTGTGTGTGTGCGTGCGTGCGTGCGTGCGTGGTGTACACTGTACAAGTTGGCACAAAACACACACCACATGTGCTAGCCGTCTAGCCGCCCCTTACGACACCCCCCCAGCTCAGCCCACCCCAACCGCCTTGACCTCCTGACCTCTCAACTCTACTTGAACCTTTTAGAAAAGTCCTCACAGAACCACTGGTCCCGGGTCACTGGAAACGTCAACACACACAATGTGTGACTACACCTTACAGTGAGAGAGAGCTGGGCCTGCTGTTGTGTAAAAAGATGTTAGCTAGCTGGGTGTGCTAGAGGCTTAGAGATGGAGGTAATAAGCTTACATGTCAGGCCTGTTGGTTAGCTAACGGCCAACACTGCTGTGTGTGTGTGTTCTCTGCTCTCCGTGGCAAAACAATGGCTGATTATCCCACTACTCAAAAGGAATGCTCCGACTACACTACTGGTAAACAGGGTGCAGGAGTTGGTGCTGTGTGTGTGTGTGTACACACTGGGTGATAGTGTGATAGTAGATTAATCTCTGTGGATGATGTTTTAAATCAGGTTAGGTGATTTGGGGGGTGTGTGTGTGTACTCAATGAAGGGGCTGCTTAATTCCTGGAGACACTTGAGTATGTGAGTGTGTGTGCGGTGTGCAAAGCTGCCTTCTAGCCCAGGGCAGTCTCTCTGTTATTATCACTCTTCACTGGACACACACTGCAGGCTGTGGCGCTAAGAGCTCTACCACTATAAAGGACAGAGAGAGGGAAGAGGGGAAGGATAGAGGGAGGGTATAAGACCAGATGTACCCATTCTGTATGTCACGTGTGTGTTTGTATATGTGCCAGTGTGTTTATTCTCGAAAAGAAAGTGATGAACTAAATCACACTGTGACCGTATAACTCACTTGATATTCTTTGGAATGATCTCAATATGAAATGTGTTTTTCTCTCCTCTTGTCTCGTTTCCTCTCCCCCTGGGGCCCGACCGTACCACTACTCAGTTAAGACATGAATATTCACTAATACATACTGTAACGGTTTTGACTTGAGGTTATTATTTATAGGGGTGCCAGGTAGGTTGTGCCTACCAGAGAAAACATTGGTTTCTCCTTTTAGTTTGGGAGGGAATGAGTCCCATCTGGTCCGTCAAGTCTACACCAATACAAAGGACTTATGTCAGGATGGTCAGGATGGAAATAAACTTTTCATAAACCCTTAACACATTGGAAAGAACTTCAAAAACAACTATATTATTTTGCGTGGGTTGTATTAGCAACAACAATGATTACACACACACATATAATAATATCACAATGAGTTCTGGTTCCTCCAGAAATGTCCTGTACCTCGGGCCTAAAAAGAGTCCGGCCCGGTAAAGGAGTTCAGGGAACTCAAGTGACTTCTGTCACGCAATGTTTGTCGGTTCATTCAGTGTAGCATAAACCCAGTATTAATCATACAATCAATATAAAAATTATTTTACCACAGAACTTTAAAGTGTATCAACTCTTACTAAGTCCTCAACTACAACTAACTACATAAATCAACACCGTATACATGACGTCAAAACAAATACCGTATACAAAAAGATTGTAGTCAGTCGGTCAGTCAGACAATCCAATCCGCCAATAGATCTCCAGCTGAGAAAGGCCACGAAGAACGGAGAGGTGTAGTCCACGGACGCAAAGAGTGGATCCGATCCTGGTAAACTCTATTAGGCTACAAAACACACGTTTAACGGCAACAAAACAACGGAATAGAGAAGCTTCGGGAACTGAGGGTTGAACACATCCTCAGTCACGTCTCCATCACAACCCCACTTTTGCGCAGCTGATGTTGGCTATTTAATTGGGAATTAAAGGGAAAGAGCCCTATTGGAAGGAGAAGCACTGAGACGGTTCAGAAAAATTTGGGGCCGTCACAATACACACCCTGTTAGAATGCCTGTAGTGTCAAGTACTATGTTTCAGCGATTTGTTTCACTTGTGTGTTTTGAGTACAATCATGTTTGAGTGTGTGATCTACAGACACGTCTGATGATACGAGAACACTCCCAGATCTAGCAGGATGAATCCTTTGCTTTGGTGGTGGGGGAGGAGGAGGAGGAGAGGAGAAGGAGAGGGTGTCATTTAGCTGTAGTCTCTCGTTCTCGCTCTCCTTTAAATAATGTTGGCTGAAGGGGCTGTAGTCTGTAAATGAAAGGTGATCTCTTTCTGAGTGAAACTTCAAACAGACAACAGCTGCTGGCCTGCCAGGGTCAGCCGCCGGTCAGTGTGTGTGTGACTGGATCGTGTTCTTCATGTTGCGACCTCTCTTGACATGTCTGCGTGATATTATCTCTCTCATCGTTATATGTGTGTCTGTGCATGTGGGGTTATCTCTCCCATTATCATGTATGGTTTGTGTGTGTTCTCTCCCATCATCACATACCATATGTCTCCTGGAAGAGGGGGAGGAGAGTTGGATGAGAGGAGGTGGAAGAGGATAATGATTGAGGCTGGATGTGGTGTCTGTAGCAGGGAGAGGTGGTGAAACCATGGGGAGAGAGAGGGAGACGAGAACATGTCTGGTTTTGGCATGTGGAGGGAGGCTAGCTAGCCCAGTTGACTCATTTGGATTGATGGGCAGTTGTAAGGGGGGGGTAGTTTGGAGGTCACCCCTGTGTAATTAAAAGCACATTACTTATTTACTTACACCTATTGCTCACACCTTTACAGTCCTCTCAGATCTATGCAGTAGAAGATAGAGGGTAAGGATGTGCCACCAGGCTCAGAGCCAGCCTGTAAGGGCCTCCTGCTACGGCCTCCCGCTGGCTAATATGCTTCCTCGTTATAAACCCTGCTGTTATAAACCAGGACTAGGGGGTTAACACTGGGGGCTAACCGCTAACCCTCCAAAGTGACCAGTAACCTGATCCCGCCTGGCCCACCTCGGGGCCCTTTGGGCTGGGGGAGATCAGGGCCTAGCCCCCCTCCCCTGGTTCTCTCTGGGTGCCAGGCCTTGGACCTGGGCTGTGACAGCCTAGAGATGGATAGTAATCCCAGCCAACCCTGATGTTATCACATGGTGATAGGACTACAGTACCGGTTAGACTATCACTGCAGTGTGGCTGCAGGTAGTGTAGGGAGAGAGACAGGTGTCATAGAGAGAGACAGGTGTGGAGTGTGTGTTTGTGTGTGTGTGTGCGTGTGTGTGTGTGTGTGTGTGGGTGTGGGCGGGAATGTGTGTGTGTGTTTGTGGAAGCGGGAGTGTGTGTGTTTGTGTGTCTTCCCTCAGCAGCAGGATTAAAAGCTTGGTTTGGACAGTTTGGACATTCTTATTATTTTTTGTCTTTTTGGGTGGGTTAATCTGTTGCCCGCGGTGATAATCTGGCGGAGTGTGACAAAAAAAGAGAGGCATGAACTGAATATGAAAACAGCTGGATGAGCAGCTATCAAATGACCTTGGAACACTGGCCTGTGCAAAACATTACAAAGGCCCAGGGACAGACACAGAGAATACGTTCCAAATGGCACCCTATTCCCTATATATAGTGAAACTACTGTTGACCAGGGCCCATAGGGCTGTGGTCGAAAGTAATGCACTATGATACAATGAGAGAGAGAGAGCACTTTTCTCTCCTCTTTCCTCCCTCGTTCCCCAGACTTCACCCTTTCAGAGAGGGTGAAGAGATTTGGAGAGATTTCTCCTCTTTCTGTACACTTCTGCTATCTGTTTCTTCGTTCACTCCTTTCTTTAAAAACGATCCGTCTTTGGACTGTATGGTAACACTCAACACTTGTGAAAGAAATCACACAAAACAACTTGACAACTTTTTTTGAGACTAAAAAATATTTCTGAAAGTAGTTTGAACCACTCCAAAGAGCACCATCAAACATCCAAGCAGTGCTCCTAACTTTGCCTTTGTTCTCCTCCTTGCACTGTCCCCCTCCCCAACTTTAATTAACTTGCCTGCTTGTCTGAGTCTGGAGGCTTTAGCCTCTGACAATAACCCTACCTGCAACAAGTGCCTAAGAAAGCCCAGGCACAAAGAGAGAAGATTAGCCTGACATTGTCCCTATGTTAGTCTTATTATGACAGTATTAGACTGGACTGGAGAGGCCATTCAGCCCCGGAATCAGGCTTTCAGCGTTCCGGAGGCCAGGGGCCAGCTGGTTGTCTGGCTGCTGCCATTAGCCTCCAGAGTAAGGGGTTCACCTTTTGAACATACTTCTCATGAGTAGAGAAATACCAGGACAAATCCCCAGGTCATAATTGTGTGTGTGTGTGTGTGTGTGTGTGTGTGTGTGTGTGTGTGTGTGTGTGTGTGTGTGTGTGTGTGTGTGTGTGTGTGTGTGTGTGTGTGTGTGTGTGTGTGTGTGTGTGTGTGTGTGTGTGTGTGTGTGTGACTCCTACTTATAATCATAGGAAGTGTGTTAGTCAGATGTGGTTGTTGTTTTAGGGGGGCTGTCATAAGTCTCTGACATTGACTAGAGATCTGGCACTCCTGTTTCATGTCTCTGGGAGAGCTTATTAATGTCTCTTCTGTGTGTTACCTGGTAAGGGACATTGGACATAAGTTAACTCTGCAAGGACTTGTTTCCTCTTCTTCCCTTTCCTCTGGTCTTCAACTTCTCTTCTCCTCTGCTCTACTCTCTTCTGGTCTTCAACCTCTCCTCTTCTCTTCTCATTTGCCAAAAGGGACACACGTTTGCCCAGTCATTTAAGATACAGAATGCTTTAAAGAACCTTTAAAGCATCACAGTGTCCCTCTCTCCCCATAACCTCTCAGGGATCTGAGCATCAGAAAAACATGAGGGAACCAATTTGATGGCAACCCCATTAAGGGGTATGTCGTCTCTAAAAACCACTCCACTAGAATATCACACAATTAGTAACAAAGGCCCTGGTACACTTTGATCAACCAACAGCAACATGGAACCTCTTAACTAGATATATCATCTCCGCTATCTATCCACCGCTCAGTAAACTGATTCTCCAGGACCTGTTGAAGGATGGATGGAGATTTTTCTACACTAAGTGCTTAGGTCCAATGAAATGTGGTGTATCTCCCAAGGAACACCCTATTCCCTATATAGTGCACTGCCTTTGGCCAGAGCCCAGTGGGCCCTGGAATAGGGAATAGTGTGCCATTTGGGATACAGCCATGGTCCTTTCATGTGAGGCTGTCTCGGGTCGAGATTACAACACATTAACATGGGTTTGTTTAGAGGGTCAGTTAGAGATGGGAGCCAAACGTAGGCCACACATAAAAGCGAGCGGGAGAGAGAAGGATAAAGATGGAGAAAACAGCTGGGGAGAAAAAGGTAAACAAAGGATAGAGAGAGGGAGAGTGGGAGAGCAAAATCTAAATCAGTCAACAGACTACGAGAGGGTATTTCCGAGTGTGTGTGTGTGGGGGAGTGGGAAAGAAAAGGGTTGCAGAGTAACTTGGTCAGGCTGACTCAGGGGTCTAGCTGTGTGTTTAGTGGAGGAAGTGGACGTGCTAAGATTGTTATGAAAGACCGAGCATATAGGAAGTAGCACTTAGTGGGGTCTCTGTGAATGACTGCCAGGTCAGGAAGCACAAGTGTGAGACTTGGCCCCTGCTCTGACACACACACATACACACACACACATACATACACACACACTGCAGCTATACAGTCTGTAGGGAATGTGATGACTGTGGACCCCCTGGGGATACTCAGCAACATACTTGGTACTCTCTTTCGCTCCCTCTCTCTCCTCCTCTTCGTCTTTCTCAATCCTCCTCCTCTTTCTCACCATTCCCTGGCCGTTCACATAACCCAGGCCTCCAGAGAGGGGGAGGGAGGGAGGGTGAGCAAGAAGGAAGAGGATGAGAGGAGATGAGGGGGAGGGGTGAGAGGAGATGAGGGGGAGGGGTGAGAAGAGAGGAGGAGGAAGGGAGGGGGTAGGATAGGGCTCAGAGGGCAACAGAGTCGGCTCCCTGAAATAGCCCAGGGTAAACAGAGGCTAGCCTGAGAACCAAACATCAGCCCTGGTCCCTGTGCCACAGGCTGTTTCCCAAATGGCACCCTATTCCCTATATAGTGCGCTACTTTTAACCTGGCCCATAGGGAAGCAGCCACAGTCAGCCATTTCTACTCTGCTATGGGGGCCACCGGGGGACATTTCTCACGGGGAGAGTCCAGGGGGAACCAGTGGTAACAGGATAAATCACACACATCACACCAGTCAGTCACTCTACTCTAGGATTGGTGTGGATTTCTCTCTCCCTTAGTCTAATTGTGTTTCGCAATATATTGCATATTATAATATGGGTGGTTCGAGACCTGAATGCAGATTGGCTGATAGCCGTGGTATATCAGACCTTATACCACGGGTACGACAAAACATGTATTTTTACTGCTCTAATTATGTTGGTAAGCAGTTTATAATAGCAATAAGGCGCCTCAGGGGTTTGTGATATATGGCCAATATACCACAGCTAAGGGCTGAATCCAGGCACTGGCCTTATTGCTTAAATATACACCTTACACACACATGGGCCCCTGTTTGAGTACTGATGTGTGCCTGGTTTGAAGAGCATGAGGCTCTACCTGACCTTTCTGTGTCTGTCTGCTCTGCTCACACACGTTTACACACACACACAGTAGTGTGTGTTTGGTGTCTAGCTGCTTCTGCTGGCATGAGCGCAACTCTCTTATTAAAGGAGAGAAAGTGTTTGTGACACCTCTGGTCTGGTCGGCTTGGCTAGCTGTCCCACTGTCTCCTCCACTCTCCTCACATCAACACACACACCTCGCCTAAGAGGGTCTGCCATGGCAAAATCAGTATCTGTCCCGACACCTAGGGTGTCACACGTGGCAATTAATTCCTCACCAGACCCTCCCCGAACACACTTACTCTGCTACACACACACTATGCAGGTGATTCAGTCTTGGACACATTCTTGCACACGCCGGTGTACCCACACATTGATTGTCTGGGTGTTGGGTGGCTGTTAGGGGCTGTTCCACCTGGGTCCAGGCAGTGTATGTGGGCAGGGCGGTCCTCTAGGGCTTCTCCTCTCATTAAAGAGATCTGGTCAAAGAGAGGTGATACCCAAGGAGGACCAGGACCAGCCCTGGGAAAGGCAAGAAGCTGAGGTGGGTGATGTGACAGAGATAAGAACGTTTGAGAAAGTGAATGAGGAGAGAGAGAGTGAGAAATATTGTTGGAAGCTGGTCAAAGCCCTGAGAAAAGCCTGGACCCTCTGGCCTGGGTTTGGGAGGCCGGGGTGAGGGAAGGGGCCAGGGATGGAGGGCAAACTGGGTGACAGAGGGGATTGCCGCAGGGTGGGAACGCAATGTCTTGCCAGGCTGTACTCCCACGGGACCTCCGGAAACACACGCACGGCTCTCTTCCTGCCTCAGGTCAGGCCCCCTATTCAGCTTCCCACCGATCAGGGTCTTTCTTTCTGTGAGTGACAGAGCGAGAAAGAGAGATGGAGAGAGATTAAAATTAGGCTCAGGCTTGTACTCTGGCTACTACACTGGCCCTCCATCAATCCCCTCCATCCCTCTCCTCCCCCTCCCTCCATCCCTCTCCTCCCCCCTCCCTCCATCCCTCTCCTCCCCCCTCCCTCCGTCCCTCTCTTCTCTCCTCCCCTCCCTCCATCCCTCTCCTCCCCCCTCCCTCCATCCCTCTCTTCTCTCCTCCCCCCTCCCTCCATCCCTCTCTTCTCTCCTCCCCCTCCCTCCATCCCTCTCCTCCCCCTCCCTCCATCCCTCTCTTCTCTCCTCCCCCTCCCTCCATCCCTCTCTTCTCTCCTCCCCCTCCCTCCATCCCTCTCTTCTCTCCTCCCCCTCCCTCCATCCCTCTCTTCTCTCCTCCCCCTCCCTCCATCCTCTCTTCTCTCCTCCCCCTCCCTCCATCCCTCTCCTCCCCCTCCCTCCATCCCTCTCTTCTCTCCTCCCCCTCCCTCCCATCCCTCTCCTCCCCCTCCCTCCATCCCTCTCCTCCCCCCTCCCTCCATCCCTCTCTTCTCTCCTCCCCCCTCCCTCCATCCCTCTCCTCCCCCCTCCCTCCATCCCTCTCTTCTCTCCTCCCCCCCCTCCATCCCTCCATCCCTCTCCTCCCCCTCCCTCCATCCCTCTCCCCCCCCCTCCATCCCTCTCCTCCCCCTCCCTCCATCAATCCCCTCCCTCCATCCCTCTCTTCTCTCCTCCCCCTTCCTCCATCCCTCTCCTCCCCCTCCCTCCATCCCTCTCCTCCCCCCTCCCTCCATCCCTCTCCTCCCCCTCCCTCCAACCCTCTCCTCCCTCCATCCCTCTCTTCTCTCCTCCCCTCCCTCCATCCCTCTCCTCCCCTCCCTCCATCCCTCTCTTCTCTCTCTCTCCCCTCCCTCCATCCCTCTCCTCCCCCTCCCTCCATCCCTCTCCTCCCCCCTCCCTCCATCCTCTTCCCCTCCCTCCATCCCTCTCTTCTCTTTCCCCCTCCCTCCATCCCTCTCCTCCCCCTCCCTCCATCCCTTGTCCTCTTCCCCTCCCTCCATCAAATCCTCCCTCCATCCCTCTCTTCTCTCCTCGAGGTGCAGTGGTTTCAAATCAACAAAGACAGAAGAGAAGAGAGAGGATAACTTTTTAAAATGAAATGTAGCCCAGCTCAACCAGTAGTAGTAGTTGAGGCAAGGGGAAGTAGGTAGGGAGAGGGTGTGTTTTTGTCTTTGTGCATAATGTATGTGTGTATTTGCATCTGCAAGCGTGTGTGTGTGCACGTGTGTGTGTGTGCGCGTCAGCTTCTGTGCATCTGTCTATGCGTGTGTGTCTCCAAGGTCTGAACTTTGCCTGACCCCCCAGCTCTGCTTTTATGATGTCGCCAATTTCATTTGAAAGGCTGAATCATGACTGCCGCTCCTCCGAGAGACAATTAAATGCCAGTAGGAGCAGATACCACCTTGACTACCTCCCAAATGGCACTCTTTTCCCTATATAGTGCACTACTTTAGACCAGGGCCCTGGTCAAAAGTAGTGCACTATAAAGGGTATAGGGTGCCATTTGTTACCCATCCCCTCGTATACTACATCCCAGACGCACTACCTGGGGTTAGAACAATATTTACCCTCCGAAATGTTCTGTTCTAGCACTCTATCTGATGCCACTCACACTCTAACCTCACAGGTAGCACACAGTGTTTGAGTGAGTGAGTGAGTGAGTGAGTGAGTGAGTGAGTGAGTGAGTGAGTGAGTGAGTGAGTGAGTGAGTGAGTGAGTGAGTGAGTGAGTGAGTGAGTGAGTGAGTGAGTGGTGAGTGAGTGGTGAGTGAGTGAGTGAGGTGAGTGAGTGGTGGTGAGTGGTGAGTGGTGGTGGTGGTGAGTGAGTGAGTGGTGAGTGAGTGAGTGGTGAGTGGTGGTGAGTGAGTGGTGAGTGGTGAGTGAGTGAGTGAGTGAGTGAGTGAGTGAGTGAGTGAGTGAGTGAGTGAGTGAGTGAGTGAGTGAGTGAGTGAGTGAGTGAGTGAGTGAGTGAGTGAGTGAGTGAGTTTGTAAATTGCTAGTTGGTCCATCCAACCTAAGTAATGCTAGAGGAAACACTGAAGGCACTGGTTTGTGTTTTGGTCAAATCATTGCTCATGTGGTATCTTTGTGGACTTGCACTGTGTTTTCTCACCGTAGGATTAGACAGGAGTTAGAAACGGCCAGTGGTATTATGACTGGACTTTCCTACACTGTTATGCTGTCTATGTCTT
The DNA here is from genome assembly GCF_023373465.1 of Oncorhynchus keta. Lineage (NCBI taxonomy): Eukaryota > Metazoa > Chordata > Actinopteri > Salmoniformes > Salmonidae > Oncorhynchus > Oncorhynchus keta. The sequence continues at coordinate 18,616,997 of NC_068438.1, read as the reverse complement.
TACACATGATGCTAGTGAATTAATGGTGTGGGCCCATATCTGCTGTGTCAACGTGAAGAGATAGCAGGAATCTTCTCCCATTTATCAAACCATATTTCACAACCCTGAAGAGATGGATGTGGACTCTACTGTCACAGGGTCATGTGGGCTGTGTGTGCGCTCTCCCCTCCAAATCAAATCTTATTGGTCGCAGTCACATATTTAGCAGATGTTATTGCAGGAGTAGCGAAATGCCTGTGTTCCTAGCTCCAACAGTGCAGTAGTATTTAACAATACACAACAATACGCACATCTAAAAGTAAAATATAAATATAGATGTATATGATGGGATGTATAGACATTATGGACAGTATATGGATAGAATATGTATATGTATATGTAGTATATCTGTAGAATACGTAGTATATGTACAGCCATAGTTAAATAGAATAGGCCTTGACTAGAATACAGTATATGGATAGAATATGTAGTATATCTGTAGAATACGTAGGGTAGAATACTATATTTACAGCAATAGTTAATAGGTGAGAGGTGTTTGTATGTGTCTGCAGGCATAGGATTACTGCACCACAGTATATGAGTACTGGACTTGAGTGTGTGTTTGTGTGTGTGTCGGGGGGACGCCAGGCTGTCTCAGGCAGGGAGGCCCTCCCCAGCACCAGAGAGGCAGGAAGAGAGATACTATAAATCAGAGCAGATTACAGAGAGAGGAGGAAGGAGAGAGAGAGAGACAGCTGGACCGCTCCACTGCACCACAGACTCCTCTGGTTAATGTCTCAGACCTACTGTAGCACTGCAGTTCACCTAGACCCTGAACCAGACCTACCTCTACCGCTGGGCCCAGACCCAGGCCTAGACCCAGCGCTGCTAACCTATCACCTATCCACTGTTTTAGCACTATCTCCCAACCCTGTCTCCTGTACTGTCCTAGCACTATCCCCCAGCCCTGTCTCCTATCCCCCAGCCCTGTCTCCTATCTCCAACCCTGTCTCCTATCTCCAGCCCTGTCTCCTGTACTGTCCTAGCACTATCCCCCAGCCCTGTCTCCTATCCCCCAGCCCTGTCTCATGTCTCCTATCTCCAGCCCTGTCTCCTATCCCCCAGCCCTGTCTCCTGTACTGTCCTAGCACTATCCCCCAGCCCTGTCTCCTATCCCCCAGCCCTGTCTCCTATCCCCCAGCCCTGTCTCCTATCCCCCAGCCCTGTCTCCTATCCCCCAGCCCTGTCTCCTATCCCCCAGCCCTGTCTCCTATCCCCCAGCCCTGTCTCCTATCCCCCAGCCCTGTCTCCTATCCCCCAGCCCTGTCTCCTATCCCCCAGCCCTGTCTCCTATCCCCAGCCCTGTCTCCTGTACTGTCCTAGCACTATCCCCCAGCCCTGTCTCCTATCCCCCAGCCCTGTCTCCTATCCCCCAGCCCTGTCTCCTATCCCCCAGCCCTGTCTCCTATCCCCCAGCCCTGTCTCCTGTACTGTCCTAGCACTATCCCCCAGCCCTGTCTCCTATCCCCCAGCCCTGTCTCCTGTACTGTCCTAGCACTATCCCCCAGCCCTGTCTCCTATCCCCCAGCCCTGTCTCCTGTACTGTCCTAGCACTATCCCCCAGCCCTGTCTCCTATCCCCCAACCCTGTCTCCTATCTCCAGCCCTGTCTCCTGTACTGGGGATTATTTGAACAGTTAACCCCCTGCCTCTCCTCCATGCTCCCCTCTTTATTACATTTCCTGTGAAATAAGAGAGAGAGAAGATCATCTTTCCAGTCCTGGAGGGAGGTAGCAGAGGGAGAAGGAGAGGGATGGACTGACAGGAGTTTTAAAGGGTGTCTGTTGGTTCACAGCACCACTGAGGAAGCAAAATCCACTGACCTGGCTGAGAACTGTGTGGATCGTTAAATTGGTATGTAGTTGTAATTGCGTATTACAGACCACAAGAAACCATCTGTGTTGTTGAAATGTTGTTAAAGTCCAAGTTGATTAGTATTTAGTTAGCCAATATAAAGATCCTATGAATACTCTTAAGAAAATTCACATTCAAGTCCATCACTCATTATGTTCTAAAAACTCACTTAATTTTAATAAACCATTTATCAATGATTTTTTTGTCTTTTTCTAATTATTACATACCAGTTTCCACAATATATTTATTTTTTCTTGATTCTTTATCTGATTTTAATTTGGCCATCCCTCATTGGGACAGCAAAGAAGGGATTTGTTGTGTTTCGACTACAACCTTCAAATGGCACCCCTATTCCCTACATAGTGCACTACTTAAAAGGGCTCTGGTCAAAAGTAGTGCACTATATAGGGAATAGGGTGCAATTTGGGATGCAGACAGGGTCACTGATCCACATAATCTCCCTCCAAATCGCCGTCTGAAAGTGATGGTTTCACTGTTATTCTTTCCTATTTTAGGGCAATGAAAGCCTGTGATGTTATCTTATAGCTTGCCAACATTCCCATTGTCTCTCATTCTCGCTCTCTCCATATTTTTGCATTTAATTGTGTTTTGACAACTTTTTCTTTCCGTCGAAAGTCAGTTATAGCTTCCAGTCCTGTGGTAAGGATAGCTTCTAATGACGGCTGAAAGATGGCCGCCATGAATCTCTTACAGAAACCATGAGGAAATCCTTTGAAAAGAGGGAGCCAAGGCAAGCACTAGGACTGCGTCACAAATGAAAACCTATTCCCTACATAGTGGACTACTTTTGACCAGGGCTCATAGAGCTTAGGGTGCCATTTGGTACACAGCCTAGGACTGGTGACCTTGTTTTTCCCTTACGATGCCTGGGTTTAAGTCTTTATATTGTACAGTACAAAGCTCCCAGTTTCTCTCCTGAGCCCTGTTTTACAGTGGAGACTACAGCCTTGGTGTGGCTCCTTGGCAGCCATGTTGGGGTCAGTGTTAAAACAGTGGAGTAGCTAGTTATACAGCAGGACCCAGCTACTGTATAAAAGGCCATGGGAAAGACACACTGGGACCTGTCACTGAGAGATGTCAAATGTCGTCAAATTTCTCACGCTTTTTTTCCCCTTCTTCCTTCATTCGCTCTTCCTCTTTCTCTCTATTTTCCCCTCATTTGGTCTTAGGGAAAGTATTGATCCCTCTCTTCCCAAAGTTATTTATAATTGAAGATAAACAACGAATGTGCAGTTTCCATGGGAACTGTCTGAATTAGGGGTAGCCTGAAATTTTTTTTTTTTTTTGTATACATATTTTTCTTGCATGCAAGTCCTGTGAATATGCAAGGGAGCGAGGGAGGGAGGAAGAGGAGGGAATGGAGGGAAGAGGAGGGTAAAACATGATACTAGTGTCACCAGCGAGCAAGTGGAGGGAAACGTGGGGGAAGTCCAGCTTTACCCCAGTGAGCTGAGCGTTACACATTCTGTTATTATCCCTGGACTTTGCGACAGCTCTGACCACTGAGAGGACCTCTAACACACACACAACCCTCCCCACTCATTCACACACATTCACTGTCCCCCTAAGGCCAGGTCATTCCCAAGTCTTATTTCTGTTACACTTTATGGGAATGCTTAAATGTAGCTATGGCAGGGAGGGCAGTTCTAATAATCAAAGCCTTCACACACAGTAAGCTATGCCGTGGCTTCCCAGTCCAGTTCTAGGTGGTCTTGTGGCATGCTGTCACTCTGGGTTGGCGGTGCCATGTTGGATCCACACAGGTCGGGTGGCAGGGCACAAGCTGTCCAGTAAGAGCCTGTGCTAAAACAAGAAGTTACTTTTGCTCTCTTTGAAACCCTACAGTTTCTACATTTGAAGCACTGTCTGGCCTGTGGTGTGAGTTGTGTGTTTTTATTTCCTCAGAGAGATCTAAGGTGATGAGGTGTTAAAGATATCTTTGACACATGAGTACTACACCCTCTCAACCTCCTTCGGCAGACACACCAACTGTGCCTGTGGTCGTCATCCCCCATGGGGTAAAACTGTCACCACGTGGAGTGTTCTACTGATTAGGCTGGGATTTGTGTGTGGACCACCCAAACCATGCCACGTGTGTGAGGTGTGAGCGGACAGGTCTGTCCCACAGGCTGCAGTGGACACACAAGCAGTGGTTTAAGCGCTGGGAGACTCAAACTGTGAGCACCCTAAGTCTCTTCATTTTATTTTTTGTATTTTTTATTTAACTAGGCAAGTCAGTCAAGAACAAATTCTTATTTACAATGACAGACTAGGAAAAGTGGGTTAACTGCCTTGTTCAGGGGCAGAACAACAGATTTTTACCTTGTCAGCTCAGGGATTCGATCTAGCAACTGGCCCAACGCTCTAAACACTAGGCTACCTGCCTCTAACCACTAGGCTACCTGCTGCCCCATGCGAAAGAGGGGAGTGATGTGGAGACTTACTCACTGCAAATCAGTCAATCGTGGAGAGGAGGATGAGGAGAGGAAGATGAGGAGGATGAGGATGAGGAGAGGAGGATGAGGAGAGGAGGATGAGGAGAGGAAGATGATGAGGAGAGGAAGCTGGGGAGAGATTGAGCTCTTAGGAAGTAGAGGTGAAGTCCACACACACACTGCACACACTGCTAAAGAAAACCACTCATATATCTAACATGTCATCAACTCCCACTGTTTGGTTAGTACTATGGCTGGTTTACACTCACTGCTACTGAAGTACTCCCCTCCATACCCCCACCTGACTGGGGGCTTAAAGTGTCTGTTTGTTTTGTGATTGTGTGTGTGGGGGAAGGCAGTATCTGTCTGTGAGTTAGTGTGTCGGTCCCTGTCTTGGATGAGGGCTAAGCCCACCATTGACTCAGGCTAGACAGAGTGGGCCAGTCTAGGCACACACACACACTTCAGTAACCACTCAGAAAAATTCCACTGTCTTAGGCGCTGATCCTTTGTGTGTGTGTGTGTGTGTGTGTGTGTGTGTGTGTGTGTGTGTGTGTGTGTGTGTGTGTGTGTGTGTGTGCGTGTGCGCGTGCGCGTGTGTGTGTGAGAGGAGACTTCACCTCCTACTGGTATTCCTCCCATGTCTCCCTCTATCCCTCCTTTTACCGTTCCCTAACTCTCACTGTCTAGAGGAGAGGTGTTTGGAGTCTCAGACACTTTTCCTCTGACCAAACCAGAGCCATTAGTTAGATGGTGTCTGTGTGGAGGAGTGTACTGTGCGTGTGTGTAGGAGTTTACAGTGTGTGTGGAGGAGTTTACAGTGTGTGTGTGGAGGAGTGTAAACTGGGTTTGAAAGATGAGGTGGAAAATCGTCAACATTTTGTGGGGAGATTTTTTCCCCTCTTTCTCCCTGATGTTTCTGTATGAGAAAAACACTAAGGTAAATGCCAGTACTTATCACCTAGGTGCATTCGTTTATCTTGCTTTGTAGAACCTCTACGGTATGTACACCCAACCTATTGTTTTTATCTTTCTTACCAAACTGTGAGACAAAATGAATTCTCTATGCAACACTCCCTGTTGCACAGTCATCTCAAATAGTGAAATATGTCATAGTTGGTTCACAGAGAGGATGGTTTGGTCTTGTCTGAATTACGGCGACATTAGTTTAAATAATAATTATCCTCTACATCGTTCTGATGACCAGCATAAATCTCCGTTGGCCGAGGCCACAGAGCAATAGGAAACAGACGGTACATTCTGCTGAATCCCAAATGGCACACTATTCCCTATGTTGTGCTCTGGTCAAACGTTGTACACCATGTAGTGAACAGGGCGCATTCCGGGTAACTGTAGTTCTCTAGGATCAAACAGGAGGGAGTGTTCAGACCAGTGAATCTCTCCTCGGAAGGAGGAGACATGCAGCAGTCAATGGGCTAACTCACATCAGATGTTCCTTTCTTTGTTAATTCATATCAAAGTAGAAATGCTTACTAGCAGTAAGGAGTGAGCTTAGCTCCCGCTCCATTCATTTCCAGAGAACAGTTCACTTTGAAGTTTAACCAGTGGAATTTGTGGCATTTTCCAGGGTTGTTACGTGAATGGATGGACCGTCTCATCTGTCTGTGTGTGTGAGACTAGTGTTCCACTTTAATCATGTTTACGTACTGCTTTACTCATCTCATATGTATATACTGTATTATATTCTGCTGTATTGTAGTTAATGCCACTCCGACATTGCTCGTCCTAATATTTATATATTTCTTTATTCCATTATTTTACTTTTAGATGTGTGTATTGTTGTGAATTGTTAGATATTACTGCACTGTTGGAGCTAGGAACACCCGCAATAACATCTAATAATTTTGTGTATGTGACCAATACGATGTGTGTGTGTGTGTGTGTGTGTGTGTGCGTGTGCGTGTGTGTGTGTGTGCGCGTGCAGGGGGATGCATATAAACATTTATATTGCATGCGTATAAACATTTATATTGCGTTAAAAGAGTGATGTTTAAGAGAGACCAAGCTTTTCTCACAAAAGCTTTCTTGTGATTCATCGCAGGTCTTGATCTCAGGGTGTTTTTTCTCCCATCAGCGATGTTGGTACCAGCTAATATGAGACTGGCCAGACAGACTAACGCTCTGTAGGAGAGACATGGCTTGTGTCCCAAATGGCACCCTATTCCCTACATAGTACTACTTTTGACCAGGGCCCATAGTGTGGTCAAAAAGTGTACACTATATAGGGAAATAGGGTGCCATTTGAGTTGCATCCATGGTGAAAATTGGCCTCCTGACATTTACTGCTGTAGCGTGACATTATTGTGCTGCTGACTCTGTTTTCAAACAGAAAGGAGCAGCCTTGTAAAGTTCAACTTCTGCTTTATGGCCTGGGCCAGCACTCCTGTGGATATGAAATTCCAGGGAGAACGACACTGGAGTGGGTCTGTGTCCCGGCCCAGGGAGAACGCCAGGGGAGTGGGTCTGTGTCCCGGCCCAGGGAGAACGCCAGGGGAGTGGGTCTGTGTCCCGGCCCAGGGAGAATGCCAGGGGAGTGGGTCTGTGTCCCGGCCCAGAGAGAACACCAAGAGAGTGGGTCCGTGTCCAGGCCCAGGGAGAACGCCAGGGGAGTGGGTCTGCATCCCGGCCCATGGAGAACGCCAGGAGAGTGGGTCCGTGTCCCGGCCCAGGAGAACACCAGGGGAGTGGGTCTGTGTCCTGGCCCAGGGGAGTGGGTCTGTGTCCCGGCCCAGGGGAGTGGGTCCGTGTCCCGGCCCAGGGAGAACACCGGGGGAGTGGGTCTGTGTCCTGGCCCAGGGGAGTGGGTCCGTGTCCCGGCCCAGGGAGAACACCAGGGGAGTGGGTCTGTGTCCCGGCCCAGGGGAGTGGGTCTGTGTCCCGGCCCAGGGAGAACGCCAGGGGAGTGGGTCTGTGTCCCGGCCCACGGAGAATGCCAGGGGAGTGGGTCTGTGTCCTGGCCCAGGGGAGTGGGTCTGTGTCCCGGCCCAGGGAGAACGCCAGGGGAGTGGGTCTGTGTCCCGGCCCAGGGAGAACACCAAGGGAGTGGGTCTGTGTCCCGGCCCAGGGGAGTGGGTCTGTGTCCCGGCCCAGGGAGAACGCCAGGGGAGTGGGTCTGTGTCCTGGCCCAGGGAGAACGCCAGGGGAGTGGGTCTGTGTCCTGGCCCAGGGGAGTGGGTCTGTGTTCTGGCCCAGGGGAGTGGGTCTGTGTCCTGGCCCAGGGAGTGGGTCTGTGTCCTGGCCCAGGGGAGTGGGTCCGTGTCCTGGCCCAGGGGAGTGGGTCTGTGTCCTGGCCCAGGGGAGTGGGTCTGTGTCCTGGCCCAGGGGAGTGGGTCTGTGTCCTGGCCCAGGGGAGTGGGTCTGTGTCCTGGCCCAGGGGAGTGGGTCTGTGTCCTGGCCCAGGGGAGTGGGTCTGTGTCCTGGCCTAGGGGAGTGGGTCTGTGTCCTGGCCCAGGGGAGTGGGTCTGTGTCCTGGCCCAGGGGAGTGGGTCTGTGTCCTGGCCCAGGGGAGTGGGTCTGTGTCCTGGCACAGTGGAGTGGGTCTGTGTCCTGGCCCAGGGGAGTGGGTCTGTGTCCTGGCCCAGGGGAGTGGGTTTGTGTCCTGGCCCAGGAGAGTAGGTCTGTGTCCTGGCCCAGGGGAGTGGGTCTGTGTCCTGGCCCAGGAGAGTGGGTCTGTGTCCTGGCCCAGGGGAGTGGGTCTGTGTCCTGGCCCAGGGGAGTGGGTCTGTGTCCTGGCCCAGGGGAGTGGGTCTGTGTCCTGGCCCAGGGGAGTGGGTCTGTGTCCTGGCCCAGGGGAGTGGGTCTGTGTCCTGGCCCAGGGGAGTGGGTCTGTGTCCTGGCCCAGGGGAGTGGGTCTGTGTCCTGGCCAGGGGAGTGGGTCTGTGTCCTGGCCCAGGGGAGTGGGTCTGTGTCCTGGTCCAGGGGAGTGGGTCTGTGTCCTGGCCCAGGGGAGTGGGTCTGTGTCCTGGCCCAGGGGAGTGGGTCTGTGTCCTGGCCCAGGGGAGTGGGTCTGTGTCCTGGCCCAGGAGAGTGGGTCTGTGTCCTGGCCCAGGGGAGTGGGTCTGTGTCCTGGCCCAGGGGAGTGGGTCTGTGTCCTGGCCCAGGAGAGTGGGTCTGTGTCCTGGCCCAGGGGAGTGGGTCTGTGTCCTGGCCCAGGGGAGTGGGTCTGTGTCCTGGCCCAGGGGAGTGGGTCTGTGTCCTGGCCCAGGGGAGTGGGTCTGTGTCCTGGCCCAGGGGAGTGGGTCTGTGTCCTGGCCCAGGGGACTGGGTCTGTGTCCTGGCCCAGGGGACTGGGTCTGTGTCCTGGCCCAGGGGACTGGGTCTGTGTCCTGGCCCAGGCTGCTTGGGAATGTTTTGTCTTTTCACAGTTATCCTTTTTCAGTTAATGACTGTTCACATTGACACATCAGCCAGACAGACACTGTGTAAAAACCCCTCCTCTCTCTCTCTCTCGCGTGCACATTCTCTCTCTCTCTTGCTCTGAGGTGTAATGCAATCTATCCTTGGTAAAGGGCCTGACAGGGCTGGAGCCGTGTGTATGTGTGAGATTGCTCTGGTCTTTGGATGCAGTGTGAGCATGGTTTGAGTGGAAGCAGAGCCCAGGTCTGGTCTTCATCACAGAGAACTGCCCAGGGCCAGACCTTCTACCACTACCAGCAGCCCAGGGGTGGGTGAACAGGGACTCTTGCAAATACACTAACTACATATTCTAACATTTTGAAATCACCCCCACATTGCAATAGGTAGACAAATGCAACATTAGTATGATATCACGTCTGACTAGAGTTTAGTACCTCAAATACAGCTAAGCTATCTCAACAATGGGCTGTGGCTGTTGACGTGCATTGCATCTGTATGTGAGTGTGTTGAGCTGTCAGAGGTCAGCAGTGCTGTCTGGTGAGAGCTTTGCCGTGGCCTTCAGCAGAAACAGGGGAGTTGGTTGTGGATCAGGGTGTTAAATCACCAGCCCTTTTTCACCCAGCATGTGTTGATAGGTCCTATATGAATACTGGTCCAACAGTAGCTCTGCAGCTATCCAGCGTGTGTGTCTGCGCGTGTGTGTCAGTATGTACTAGTAGGTGTTTGCATGCAATTTGTTTGGGGGGCTCATCTCAGCCAGCCAGTCAGTCCAGTTTGGGTGAGAAGGGGCAGGGCCAGATAGGGCCACGAGGGGTTAATGTTGTACTCACGCCAGCCTAGCAGGGCTGAGCGCAAGCAGGGATTGGGGTCTGTGGGTGTTGGGGTGACCCACTAGTCCAGAAAGTGCCTCTCTCCTCGTCTCTTCTGTTTGTCAGCTTGCCACTAGCTAACCCCCCCTAGATGTCGAGGCTAGGGTCGTGATGGTTGGGGGGAGGGCAGGCTGTCACCGGTTCAGGTAGCCCACGCACATGCCTGTCGCTGTGGGGACTGAGAAGGATGTGATATTCACCCCTCCACCCCATCTTGATGACGGTTTGGGGCTCCCCTTGAAAAATTCAGGACATGTTTTTCAGGCCCTGCCAGGAGTGTCAGCAGCAACACTGACACACACTCACATTTGTTATCTTCATATGGGTTTAAATAACCCCCCCACCCCCTCAGACCCCCAAGCCTATCTGAATGTGGGTTTAGGGCCAATCCTCAGTCCCACGCATGTCCAACCCCCTGTCTGTGGAAGATGAGCCGGTCCATCCCTGTGTGACCTCATGGACAGTGGTAATCCATCAGGAGTGGGGAGGGAACTAGCAGCAGCAGCGCCTCTGGAGGATGTTGTGTCTGGGTGGAGTTGTTTCTAAGGGGTCAGCAGTCCTGTTGTCTCTGTGTCGCCTCAGACTCCCACTGGCCAAGTTATTCTGGTGCTTTCCACACAACATCTCTTCCAGGAACACTGCAGCTGACTCATCTCCAACCCGCTATGGGAACACTGTGTGTGTGTGTGTGTGTGTGTGTGTGTGTGTGTGTGTGTGTGTGTGTGTGTGTGTGTGTGTGTGTGTGTGTGTGTGTGTGTGTGTGTGTGTGTGTGTGTGTGTGTGTGTGTGTGTGTACCTCATGTCCACAGAAACAATTTGTCTTGATCTGTAACTGTCTTTTTCCCAGTGCAAATTTGAGGCACCACATTCACATACCGCTGTAATATCACTGGATATGGTTATGCTCTGTGATGATGTAATATCACTGGATATGGTTATGCTCTGTGATGATGTAATATCACTGGATATGCTTATGCTCTGTGATGATGTAATATCACTGGATATGCTTATGCTCTGTGATGATGTAATATCACTGGATATGCTTATGCTATGTGATGATGTAATATCACTGGATATGGTTATGCTATGTGATGATGTAATATCACTGGATATGCTTATGCTATGTGATGATGTAATATCACTGGATATGCTTATGCTATGTGATGATGTAATATCACTGGATATGGTTATGCTATGTGATGATGTAATATCACAGGATATGGTTATGCTCTGTGATGATGCAATATCACTGGATATGCTTATGCTCTGTGATGATGTAATATCACTGGATATGCTTATGCTCTGTGATGATGTAATATCACTGGACATGTTTATGCTCTGTGATGATGTAATATCACTGGATATGCTTATGCTCTGTGATGATGTAATATCACAGGACATGCTTATGCTCTGTGATAATGTAATATCACTGGATATGCTTATGCTCTGTGATGATGTAATATCACTGGATATGCTTATGCTCTGTGATGATGTAATATCACTGGATATGCTTATGCTCTGTGATGATGTAATATCACTGGATATGGTTATGCTCTGTGATGATGTAATATCACTGGATATGGTTATGCTCTGTGATGATGTAATATCACAGGACATGTTTATGCTCTGTGGTGATGTAATATCACTGGATATGGTTATGCTCTGATGATGTAATATCACTGGATATGGTTATGATCTGTGATAATGTAATATCACTGGATATGCTTATGCTCTGTGATGATGTAATATCACAGGACATGTTTATGCTCTGTGATGATGTAATATCACTGGATATGGTTATGCTCTGATGATGTAATATCACTGGATATGGTTATGATCTGTGATAATGTAATATCACTGGATATGCTTATGCTCTGTGATGATGTAATATCACTGGATATGCTTATGCTCTGTGATGATGTAATATCACTGGATATGCTTATGCTCTGTGATGATGTAATATCACTGGATATGCTTATGCTCTGTGATGATGTAATATCACAGGACATGTTTATGCTCTGTGATGATGTAATATCACTGGATATGCTTATGCTCTGTGATGATCTGAATCATCAGCCATCCCAAAAAATGTCATACTGTCTATAATCTGGATACTATACTCAGTGTCTGGACCACCTTTATATCGACTGATGTTACTCCCTAGATAGTGTTTTCTAGAACACGACATTTGAAGCTCTTTAGACTTCACATCCATATTGTAAAAGAAAACATTAACTTTCTCTGTGTGTAGTCAGGGGACTGATAGTAGTTCCCTGAGCCCTAACATTACCCAGTAGGGTGAGTGGATCACATATCAAAGCTTTTAGGCCATATGGCAAATCTTTGGAATAATCAATTCTATTTGACGTTCAGAAACAATGAATTTGCGTTGCAAATGGCTCCCTATTCCCTATATAGTGTACTACTTTTAACCAGGACCCATAGGGCTCTGGTTAAAAGTAGTGTACTATATAGGGAATAGTGTGCCATTTGGTACGCACACTGATAGTGTTTGGGTTGCCTTAGGAAATATGTCCCAGCTTCTGTTGATAACTCCATACTTCCTGATTCAACTGAATGAGCTCAGGTTGAGGACTGAATAATCTGGGTTCTGAATGTTCAATACTTGCATGGAGGTTAAGACAATGACAACATAGAAACAGCAGAATGGCTACTGGCAGGGTGTAGAGGGTTGTGGGATGGGAATGGGAGGGGGTGAGTGGCGTCAATGCGCTTCATCTCGATCTGGGATCTGGAGCTGCCACTGTTTTGCCACACACACACACACTCTACATACACACACATACTGGGAATGTATTGTTTTGCACAAGGCTTTCTCCGATTAAGGATCCTTCTGTGGCTTTTGGGCTGTACAGACGAGCTTTAACAGCAATGTTTGTGCGTGCATGCTTGTGTGTCTGGTGTCTGAGAGAGCTCGGGTGGGGCAAGGCAGCATGAACCGGAGACCCCCAGAGTGCTCGTTGTGCTAATAAAACAGCAGGCCTATCGGACACCCAACACCCCCGATCAAACCCCATTACATTAAGGAAATATTACACCTCACACTGCCAAGGGCTAGGACTGATGCATTTACAAGGCAAGGCATTAGTGTGTGTGTGTGTGTGTGTGTGTGTGTGTGTGTGTGTGTGTGTGTGTGTGTGTGTGTGTGTGTGTGTGTGTGTGTGTGTGTGTGTGTGTGTGTGTGTGTGTGTGTGTGTGTGTGTGTGTGTGTGTGTGTGTGTGTGTGTGTGTGTGTGTGTGTGTGTGTGTGTGTGTGTGTGTGTGTGTTAGCCGTGAAGAGTTGTATCTGTTTACCTCCGGTGTTGTCAGGACTTTGGCGGTCCCTTCACAATACACTGACTCTGTCCTGTCTGTAGATGCCCAGGGTTATATTGATTTACAGGCCTGCGGATCTACTCTGGCTGATGTAGGCAGCATATCATTTGTTTGATAGTTCACTCTTTGTTGTCATTTTAGCCTGCTGGAATACTTGTATGAATGAGCATTGTCATTGCTCTTGACCTAAGGCAAGCCCTTTGACCTTCCAGATCTCGTGTGTGTGTTCGCCCCAACACCTTTCATTTGTTTTTGTTTATTAGATGAAACGGAGGTGAGGCGCCTTCAGCTCAGTGGGGTAAAAATTGCGGCACATATTCTGCTTTTCTATCGCGTGTGCAATGATGACTGATTGGAAGAAACGGTTGTTGTTTGCAGTAACTTCTTAGTTGTTGTAATATCTCAAACAGACGTGGTCCACCATTTCTAGAATCAGAGAGAGAAAAGTAGGAAGGCAGGGAGGAAGAGGGGGGGAAGGATTGACAGCTAAACACAAGGATTACCTTCCTCCTTTCCAGAGAGTAAACTAAAAAAGGTTCAATGTTTACCCATTCACGATCAAGCTTCTGCCTGGACCTTGCTCGATCATAGAGCAGCCTCTGAAATTGACGAATACAGTAAAGTAATCCGACATTCAAACTCATATCTTGAAAAATCAAACTAATATCATTTTGGTCCATGTCCTACATTAGCTACTCCCTGTTCTATGTCATCTCTGTCATTCCCCGGTCCAGAAAACTGACCTACAAACCTCAGGGAGGGATTGATACTGCAGCTAAATCAAACCAATATATCTGCTATTACGTGAACACAAACATTCCGGGAGGACATTTGAGATTCACCATCACCATCACCACCGCCAAGGGAGGTTAACTGGGTTAAGAATCTTAGCGGCTCTGAAGCCTTTTGGAGCGATTCCTTATTAATCTCTCTCACCCCCATCACATCCCCCCCACCAAGACATTATCGCCAGGTTTAGGCGGATTTACCTCGCCAGATAACACGACCAGATCAAAACAGTCAACCCCCCATCCCTACACACACACGCATCCTCAGTCCCAACGCCACTGCCAGACAACACAACAAGGTTATTATAGTTTGTGGGGGGTTTTCTATTACATAGTTTAATGATTTTTATTTGATATTCAGTTTAGTTTCAGTTAGTTTTCGGATCAAACTGGGTTTATTTTTAAGTTTTATAAAAACATTTTAATTTCATTTGTATATTATTTAGTTTCAGTGTTAGGGACAGAAAGTAGCTGTGTTGTTGGCATTTATGTGTTAGTAAAGTTTTTGGGGATTTGACTTATTGTCAATATGGGGTATTAATGTATAAGGTGCTAGGTTAGGTTTAAAGGTAGACTCAGCGAGATGATGAAGACGCACCAAGTAAACAGTAGTAGTGGGTCAATTTCCGCAAACAACCTGGAGCTCTGAAGCTCGAGGCTAAACCTATTCCGCTGTTTTGGTCCTGTAGCTACCAGGTTGTAGTAGACACTCTGTGTGACTGTGTGAGAGCAGAGTCTTGCATCGCGCTCATCTCAATGGTCGTGTTTCTCTGCTCAGTCGTTGCTGATGCCTACCAGATCTTACAACACCTGGAGAGGTTTTTACGTATCGGTTAACCACATCATGGTCGTGTTTCTCTGCTCAGATGTTGCTGATGCCTACCAGATCTTACAACACCTGGAGAGGTTTTTACGTATCGGTTAACCACATCATGGTCGTGTTTCTCTGCTCAGTCGTTGCTGATGCCTACCAGATCTTACAACACCTGGAGAGGTTTTTACGTATCGGTTAACCACATCATGGTCGTGTTTCTCTGCTCAGATGTTGCTGATGCCTACCAGATCTTACAACACCTGGAGAGGTTTTTACGTATCGGTTAACCACATCATGGTCGTGTTTCTCTGCTCAGTCGTTGCTGATGCCTACCAGATCTTACAACACCTGGAGAGGTTTTTTACGTATCGGTTAACCACATCATGGTCGTGTTTCTCTGCTCAGTCGTTGCTGATGCCTACCAGATCTTACAACATCTGGAGAGGTTTTTACGTATCAGTTAACCACATCATGGTCGTGTTTCTCTGCTAAGATGTTGCTGATGCCTACCAGATCTTACAACACCTGGAGAGGTTTTTACGTATCGGTTAACCACATCATGGTCGTGTTTCTCTGCTCAGATGTTGCTGATGCCTACCAGATCTTACAACACCTGGAGAGGTTTTTACGTATCGGTTAACCACATCATGGTCGTGTTTCTCTGCTCAGATGTTGCTGATGCCTACCAGATCTTACAACACCTGGAGAGGTTTTTACGTATCGGTTAACCACATCATGGTCGTGACTGACTGCACAGTCCACGACTTGACAAGCAATTAGTTGATGCATGTCTGAGCAGGGGAACAACCAATATCTGCGGTGCTGCTCGAAGCAATGTCATTTCACGACTTTTATTGAGTCAATCTCTGTGACCACCAGATTCAGAAGCTTGAAAACCCCATTAGATTTTTTGACCAAAATTGAGAAAAACAACTAAAACTGTACATAATTCATGATTGTTTTATTTGATTTCGTTTGTTTTGGAGTCAAAGATAATAGTTTCAGTATAGTTTTAGTGTTTCAAAGGGGTTTGTTAATTTTATTTCAGTTTACTAAATAGATTTTTCATGATTCGTTTTTCTTTTCTGTTGCATTTGACTATGACAGGAACTTTCCTCTATCTCACCTCAACTCTTTTCTCCTTCCCTCGCTTTTCTTCTTCCCTCGCTTTTCTTCTTCCCTCGCTTTTCTCCTTCCCTCGCTTTTCTCCTTCCCTCGCTTTTCTCCTTCCCTCGCTTTTCTCCTTCCCTCGCTTTTCTCCTTCCCTCGCTTTTCTCCTTCCCTCGCTTTTCTCCTTCCCTCGCTTTTCTCCTTCCCTCGCTTTTCTCCTTCCCATCGCTTTTCTCCTTCCCTCGCTTTTCTCCTTCCCTCACTTTTCTCCTCCTCCTTTACTTCCCGCAAACTCTAGATTAGGGAGCCAACTAATCCTATATATTGTAAAAATGTTTTCTTACTAGGCCTTCTCACCAAATGACCCAATTCCCCCCTCCTCTTTTGTTCTGGTCATTGGTCAGTGATACATTACACATGCACAACATCTGATGAACAAGTGTAGTGGCCTAAGATTGTTGGTCACATCATAAGTAGTGAGATACTGAAGATATGTGTGTGCGTGTGTGTAGTCTAAACTGTGTGTGGAGGAGTGGCCATGTGTTTACGTGAGGGACTGATTAGAACGCCTGAGTATCTTCTAGAACGCCTGAGTATCTTCTAACAGCCCACACACACACACACACACACACACACACACACACACACACACACACACACACACACACACACACACAAATTGAGTCAAAGTCTCTCTCTCTCTTAGTCTCTGTCTCAATACGTGTGTGCTCATCAACACGTCATTTTAGCATGTTTTTCTGCTGTATGGTTGCATGTTGTTTTTTCTCCTTCCTGCTCTGCCATTAATACCTGGGGGGGAGGTGTGTAGTGTGTTATATGTAACAGTCTGGTATTGACAGTTGAATTGGTAGCCTGTATTATTGTGTGTGAACTGTCATCTGTCTCCCTACCCTGGGTCTGGGTCCTGTGTAAGGCTCTTAGAGGGATAATCTGGGCTCTGCCAGGGGTCTTACATCGCCCGCCCAGACCAGGGGTGTCGGGAGGATCAGGACGAGGCGCGAAAAGGACAGGATAGCACACACATCGACACCCGCCCCGGCTCTGAGGATCGGGGGAGTGGGTTATGATATTTCTTCATTTCTTTATTTTTGTACTTTTTGGATTATGTGTGTATTGCTAGGTGTTACTGCACTGTTGGATCTAGAGACATAAACATTTCGCTGCACCTGCAATAACATCTTCAAATATGTGTACGTGACCAAAAACTTTGATTTGATTTTGAGTTTCAGCGCTGTATGCATGCGTGTGTGTATGGGCACTTGGGCTTGGAGGGTAGACTAGTGTGTGTGGACTGTAGCTTACTGAGTGAAGGAGGGGGGGGGGTGTATTTGGAGCGGACCCTCCTTGCTCTGTCTTGACCTTAGAGCCATCAGGCCCCTCAATGAGCCAGCGTGTCTGTGAAATGCACTTTATTATTGGTTAATCTGCCCACAGTGGCAGCCCTCATTTCACATTGGATTCCAACCCCGTGGAGTGTGTGGAGTGTGTGTGTGTGTGTGTGTGTGTGTGTGTGTGTGTGTGTGTGTGTGTGTGTGTGTGTGTGTGTGTGTGTGTGTGTGTGTGTGTGTGTGTGTGTGTGTGTGTGTGTGCACCGTGGGTCCGTGCCTAATTGGACAAATTTGCACAGCGGGGGTGGAGGCACAGGCATGGTGGGAGATTGATATATGGACGCTGGAGACAGAGTGCAGACACACACTAAATACTCTTGCACACCATAAGTATTTGTGATGCATACACACATCACATACATTCACAAATGCATACTATATACACACAAACACACACACACACTCCACGCCACTAATCTAGCCCTAACCAGAGAGAATGCGTTGGCAGTATAACGGTTATTATATGCTTAGTGTTGTGCTCATACCCAATATCTGAGATTAGCTACGTAATCAACTCCAAACTTTGAGCCCATTTGGTGAGTTTTTCTGTCTATAGCTGGCGTCACCATTTCTATTGGGACATTATCCTGAAAGTGATGAAGTATGTTGGTTGCGGTGTGTGTGAGGGAGGGAGAGGGAGAGAGAGAGAGAGAGAGAGAGAGAGAGAGAGAGAGAGAGAGAGAGAGAGAGAGAGAGAGAGAGAGAGAGAGCTGCTAGACCCAGAGCTTTAATCAGGGTTTTTGGCGAGGGGTGAGTTTGTGATGTGTGCAGAGCCTTAAGAGCAGGTTTGAACCCACACTGTTTCATCAAGCCCTCGCGATTCGCTCATATTTGGACCAAAAGCCACCACACTCACAACCAGCTGGTTTCCAGCCCTAGACCCTAGAGTTAGGACTGTAAACACACAGTACACATACATACAGTTTTACATGCAGACACAAACACACACACACAACATATACTATATACACCATATATATACACACACACAAAAAGACCACATAATGGGCCATTTCAGCACCCAGACCACAGCTAATAGAGTAAATGACAGGGGAAGGCTGTGAGAGGGTGTGTGTGCTCGTGCGTGTGCGTGCGTGAGACTGTGTTTGTTGTTGTTTTCCCCACACAGCTCTGGCTCTGTCCCTGGCCAAACACTCTTTGATGTGTGTGTGACAGTGTGAGGCAACCCACAGACTCTCAGGGCCAGAACCTCTCCCTCCCTCTCTCTCTCTTTCCATCCCTTCCTTCTCTTCCTCTCTCCATCCGTTGCTCTCTTGGTCTATCTCTCCTTGTGGCTGCGGGGGATGACAAGGCACACTGCTGTTTCACTGTAGGACCCTGCAGCTGCCTAAAACACACACTCACACACTAACACACACATATGGGTCTGGTTATCTCACCCCAGTCCTCTGGCCTACTCTGTTTCTCTCTCCCTCTGTTTCTCTCTCTCTCCATCTCTGTTTCTCTCTCTCTCCCTCTGTTTCTCTCTCTCTCTCTCTCTCTCTCTCCATCTCTGTTTATCTCTCTCTCCCTCTGTTTCTCTCTCTCTTTCTGTTTCTCTCTCTCTCCCTCTGTTTCTCTCTATCTTTCTGTTTCTCTCTCTCTGTTTCTCTCTGTCTCTATGTTTCTCTCTCGCGCTGTCTCTCTGGGAGGATATGACATCATTCCTCCAGTGACCTGGCTTCCCTGTAAAGCAGGAGGATGTCTAATACAGAGATTTTAGATTTAAGCCCTCAAAGGTGTTTAGACTGTGTGTGTGTGTGTGTGTGTGTGTGTGTGTGTGTGTGTGTGTGTGTGTGTGTGTGTGTGTGTGTGTGTGTGTGTGTGTGTGTGTGTGTGTGTGTGTGTGTGTGTGTGTGTGTGTGTTTCTCCTTGGCAACAAAATATACTCTAGTCTATTTAATTAATTTATATCACTGACATCCTCAACCATTGAGACCCAGTAGCACCCTTAGACAAAGCTACACACACAGACACACACACACAGAGGGGACATGCCACTGCTACATTCTCCATGAGGACAAGTAAACAGCATACATCTGGACTGAATCTTTCTTCCATGTCTTTGCCAAGAAGCTTCTATTTAATAAGTATTACTTAACAGAACTGTCAGAGACATAACCTAGTCTTCTAGGTAGATGGAAGACGTTGTGTGGTTTCAGGAGAGGCACAGCTCATTGGCTCTCTCAATGGAGGCTATCTCCTGCACTTTGCGCCACACACACACGAAAGTACACAGTGCAACGTTTTCTTTCATTTCATCTTGGCTGTGACTTCATGAAATGTCAAACCAGCACAGCCGATCTAGTTCGTTTTCCACTCCGTCTCTCTCATACACGTGAACAAACAGGCTATGTTGATGTATGTGTTGTTGCTGTGTACACATGCACAATGTGTGCTGTGCATGTGTGTAGTCTCCATTGTTGTTCAAGACTGTCGCCCAAACAAAATGGTTGACGTATCCACGTTGCACCGGACTTGTTGTCCAACCCCATATGGAACCAGTTTATCCACGATGACTTCTCTCCATTTCGGGCTCTTTGAAAATGTTGCTACTCCCCAAAAACAATATTCCCTTTGTTTCTATGTTTTTATGTTTCTTTCTTTTTAATGTCTGTCAGAAAACTTTAAATAAGCCAGCCAGTTAAGAATTACTT
Organism: Oncorhynchus keta; assembly: GCF_023373465.1. NCBI lineage: Eukaryota > Metazoa > Chordata > Actinopteri > Salmoniformes > Salmonidae > Oncorhynchus > Oncorhynchus keta. The sequence continues at coordinate 18,597,289 of NC_068438.1, read as the reverse complement.
GCAGAAAGTTAATGCAGAAATATAATATGGCGTGTTTCTCAACCTGCTGTGTTGCTAGAGTGTGTGTGATGTTGATGCCAGGGGATAAATCACAACAGGTGACTGATGCTTTTGGCCCATTACAGATTTTTGAAATAAGAACAATGCTTATGTGTTTTATAAAATGACCATTGTGTGTGTGTCTGTGTGAGATTTATGTAAGTAAACGTGTGTGTGTGTGTGTGTGTGTGTGTGTGTGTGTGTGTGTGTGTGTGTGTGTGTGTGTGTGTGTGTGTGTGTGTGTGTGTGTGTGTGTGTGTGTGTGTGTGTGTGTGTGTGTGTGTGTGTGTGTGTGTGTGTGTTATTGGCCTATATGCTTTGGCAGGTCATGAAAGAGAACCACTGATTACACTCCCAGATGTCACACACACATCACTGCTCACCGCTCCTCTCTTTAAAGTGAGTGTCCGGTCTGTGTGTAAGGGGGTGGGGGGTAGATATCTACTGTCCCTTAGCCCTTTGTACTTTAGCAGCTCCCTAGTCCCTCCAACACACACACACACACACACACACATCACCCCATGCAGATTCCTCCTGTGTGTCTAACCCACTTAGCTCTAAAAATACCTTGACCGTGACATCGTCTCAGCTTACAAGTCAACCATTAAATCCTAAAATTAGGCCATTATCAAAACTAACTTCAGATCAGTATATATTGGCAACTGGTGGTCAATGTCTATGACTGCGTCCCATAAGGCACCGTATTACCTCTATAATAGGAATTTCCAGATGAAACAAAAGGAGACCAGTCGTTGATAAAGTGTGCCTCCGGGAAAACTATATTTTGTGTGGTATGCAATCGGGTATATCTATAATCATAAACTTGTCAAAGGCATTTGACACTGTGGACCATACTGTCTTGGTGCAGAGATTGAAGTGTGTTGGGATTACTGGTCATGCTCTGGAGTGGTTTGAGCTGCCTGTTAAATAGAACCCGGTGTGTGGTTGGAAGTCAGACTCCATAGAGTTGTGCTCAGGTGTGCCTCAAGGATCAATTTTAGGTCCCCTGTTTATTATCTAGATGAACACCATTGGGAGACAACACTGTTCTCTATTGAAGTGGCAGCAGTTTGACGTTGGCTTTTGAAAAAGCTCAAACAGCTTTTGCCATCATTCAACAGAATCTGTTCGATTTGAAGTGTTGTAAATTCCTCCAAAAACAAAATGCAAGGTATTTTCCAACACTAAACACTCTGAAAACCTGTCAGGAAACTCAAGCTGCGTATTGGGTTTTATTACTGGCAAAAATACGCTTGTGGCTCCTTTGCTGCCAGAACATAGTTGATTCGTTGTACTTTTCTCTCTGCATTAGACTATGGTGATACTATGTTTGTGCAAGCCTCCAGCTCTACACGGAAGGCTCTTGACTCTGTGTATCATGCAGTCCTTCGTTTTGTCACCAATCAGAGATGTCTAACTCACCATTGTGAACTCCAGCGTGCTGTCGGGTGAACATCACTAGCAACATGCAGGCTCAAACACTGGTACAATACATTCTTATTTAGAAGACCATTTTAGGAAAACTGTTGTTTTATCTATCCTCTCTTCTAGCTCGAAATGAAAACACGTACAGCGCAGATCTCCATCTTGTTTTATGCTAAGAGTCCTGAAAAAAGGTCCATTCATTACTCATTCATTACTCAGTCCCCTGGTCTTGGAATTCCTTCCACACCAACCTACAACTACAGGACCTGGTGTCCCTGGAGGAGTTGAAAGGACAAATAGATGAACAGGTTGTTGAGACATGTAGTTTCTTGTTGTCACCCAATGTCACTAATTTGTGTTACCTTATGCAAGGAAGCATGTTGTTTTACTTAACACACTGCTGTTGCCGGTGTCTTCTGTCCGTCTTCTTACTTCATTTTTTTGCATTGTGTATTTTTTATTTTTTTTTACGTTGTCTATTGCCAGGCTGTCAGCGTAAATAAGAATTTGGTCTTGCCTAGTTAAATAAAGGTTTACTAAAAAAGGTTTGATACAAGTTGCAACAGGGAGACAACCTCTAGCATAGAAGCATAGAAAATGTGTAACTGGCCTTCTCTTAGCGGGCCCTTTTATTCTAATCTCACAGAACCAATGTTCTGGTAACACCCGCCGAGTGGCTTGTAGGAAGTCACATCAGCTGCTACCGAATCACACAGGGTCACAAAATACATCAACAATCAGTGTCTTAAGTCCTTGTACCTCCAGTTTGGCATCAATCACTATCAAAAGATATGAGAACAATCCATAACATTCAGTATCAAATCTAGTGACCATCAAAAGGAGTGTCCCAAATAGAACACTGGAAATCATAGCTATGATATAGAGGGAAATATAGAAATATACTAAGCATTGTGTTAATTACTCTTAACTAAATAGTATCTTCAATCATCTGAAATTTTAACATTACACCCTCTATAATGCACTACTTTTGACCAGAGGCCCTTGTCAAAAGTTGTGCACTATATAGGGATTCGAGTGCAATTTGTCATGCAGACAGTGACAGACAGCTTAATGAAGCCTGAGTCTGTTGATGTGACAGCCTCATGTTGTTAGTACTGTATCAAGGCATGTCTGTCAATATGTCATGCGTCAATATGTACAGACTGTTCATCTGTAAATGAGGGGGTGATCTCCATTATGGAAGACTGGAGAGAGACGGGCAGGGCTGGACGTGTATGTGTAACAAGACAGGGCTGTGTGTGTGTGTGTGCGTGCGTGCGTGCGTGCGTGTCCTAATAAAAGATCCTGACACCTTTACTGCAGGTATGTGTGGGTGAGGATTTCCAGAGCTTGTTTGGAGGCCAGTCAGGGGCTGGACCCAGGGCTGAGACAGATACCGTGACTCATGGTTGTGTACCCATTCAATTGTTGGGAGCATATTTAGAGTATGGGACCGGTTTTTATTTATTTAGATACAGTGACGTACACACTGTCACACGTACCCACTGTCACACGTACCCACTGTCACACGTACCCACTGTCACACGTACACACTGTCACACGTACACACTGTCACACGTACCACTGTCACACGTACCCACTGTCACACGTACCCACTGTCACACGTACACACTGTCACACGTACCCACTGTCACACGTACACACTGTCACACGTACCCACTGTCACACGTACCCACTGTCACACGTACACACTGTCACACGTACCCACTGTCACACGTACCCACTGTCACACGTACCCACTGTCACACGTACACACTGTCACACGTACCCACTGTCACACGTACACACTGTCACACGTACCCACTGTCACACGTACCCACTGTCACACGTACACACTGTCACACGCACACACTGTCACACGTACCCACTGTCACACGTACCCACTGTCACACGCACCCACTGTCACACGCATACACTGTCACACGTACACACACGTACCTACTGTCACACGCATCACTGTCACACGTACACACTGTCACACGTACACACTGTCACACGTCACACCACTGTCACACGTACCCACTGTCACACGTACCCACTGTCACACGTACACACTGTCACACGTAGTTGACACACTGTCACATGTACCCACTGTCACACGTACCCACTGTCACACGTTCCCACTGTCACACGTACCCACTGTTACACGCACCCACTGTCACACGTAATTGCTTGAGAAATTGCTGTCACACGCACACACTGTCACACGTACACACTGTCACACGTATTGAGATAGAAACTGTCACACGTAGGAAAACACTTCCCCCATACTGTCACACGTATACACATTGGACTGTCACATACGTTTACCCACTGTCACACGTTTACACACTGTCACACGTTTACCCACTTTCACACGTACTCTGTACACTGTCACACGTACCCACTGTCACATGTACACACTGTCACACGTACACACTGTCACACGTACCCACTGTCACACGTACCCACACACGCGTATGTTGAGCAATCTAAGGCCTATACAGTCCACTCCTTGTGTTGCTCTTGCCATCCCAAAAGTAGTTGACTAGGGTTGGATTCTGTGAATAACCAAGGATTTAGGGATGGCTGGATCGATTGAGTGAGGGAAGGAGCGTCCTCCCTCGAGGGGTTCAGCAAAAGCCAGATAAGCAGTTCCAAACCTCTCTGCCAATACCAGCAAATTGTCCGTATCCCTTTCCACACTCAGACCACTCCCAGAGAGTCCTAGCAAAATAATTGCTTGAGAAATTGCCCTTTGCTAAAAAGCTATTTTGGTTTCTTTTTTTACAATTTTAATTGAAAACAATCACACTAAGGCACTTAATTGTTACCCAGAAATGATTTGATATTGAGATAGAAATGGCTGCATTGGACGTTTAACTCTGTAGGAAAACACTTCCCCCCATACTCCACAACTCATTGGGAAAACGTTTAACTCTGTAGGAAAACACTTTCCCCCATACGTTTAACCACAACTCATTGGACGTTTAACTCTGTAGGAAAACACTTCCCCCCATACTCCACAACTCATTGGACGTTTAACTCTGTAGGAAAACACTTTCCCCCAAAACACTTTAACCTGTAGGAAAACACTTTCCCCCATACTCCACAACTCATTGGACGTTTAACTCTGTAGGAAAACACTTCCCCCCATACTCCACAACTCATTGGACGTTTAACTCTGTAGGAAAACACAACAACTCATTGGACGTTTAACTCTGTAGGAAAACACTTTCCCCCACTATACTCCACAACTCATTGGACGTTTAACTCTGTAGGAAAACACTTTCCCCCATACTCTCACAACTCATTGTAGGAAAACGTTTAACTCTGTAGGAAAACACTTCCCCCCATACTCCACAACTCATTGGACGTTTAACTCTGTAGGAAAACACTAACTCTGTTTAGGAAAACACTTTCCCCCCCATACTCCACAACTCATTGGACGTTTAACTCTGTAGGAAAACACTTTCCCCCCCATACTCCACAACTCATTGGACGTTTAACTCTGTAGGAAAACACTTCCCCCTCATTGGATACTCCACAACTCATTGGACGTTTAACTCTGTAGGAAAACACTTTACCCACAACTCATACTCCACAACTCATTGGACGTTTAACTCTGTAGGAAAACACTTACCCCAACTCATACGTTTAACCACAAAAACTCATTGGACGTTTAACTCTGTAGGAAAACACTTTCCCCCCATACTCCACAACTCATTGGACGTTTAACTCTGTAGGAAAACACTTCCCCCCCCATACTCCACAACTCATTGGACGTTTAACTCTGTAGGAAAACACTTTCCCCCCATACTCATTGGACGTTTACAACTCCCCCATTGGACGTTTAACTCTGTAGGAAAACACTTTCCCCCATACCCACAACTCATTGACGTTTAACTCTGTAGGAAAACACTCCCCCCATACTCCACAACTCATTGGACGTTTAACTCTGTAGGAAAACACTTCCCCCCATACTCCACAACTCATTGGACGTTTAACTCTGTAGGAAAACACTTTCCCCCATACTCCACAACTCATTGGACGTTTAACTCTGTAGGAAAACACTTTCCCCCCCCCATACTCCACAACTCATTGGACGTTTAACTCTGTAGGAAAACACTCCCCCCCCGCATACTCCACAACTCAACAACAATATTCTAGTAAGATCAGAATGCACCACGATCAAACAGTTGTGATAATAACCTCATGGAATATGGGTGTTCTTCAATGGATGTGCTTTATTCATTTTACCATGAGTTTGGAGATGGCTATGCTGTAACTCCATTACATGACTGACATGAAGGCTCTAAAACCACCAACGCTTTATCAGAATATTTTCTGTACTCAATGTTGAGAAATATACAGCCAACAATACAGTCCACTACTACTGACACTACTGCCATCCCAAGTGTAGGTGACTAGGGTCGGATTCTGTGAATACCCATGGATAGAAGGTTGGAAGGATGGATGGATTGAGTGAGGGAAGGAGCATCCTCTTATCCTCCCTCAAGAGGGGTCCAGCGACAGCCAGATAAGCGGCTTTCTGCAAAATGACAGAATGAGACAAAGATGAGAGAAAGTAACTAGTCCCAGGTGAATACTTGGTTTAGGCCACAATCGTATCAGCCTGAACTGAATAGAGAGGATTCTCCAGAAGCAGATTTTACTTCCTGGAAGTAGGGTCCCTCTGTGATTTTTTAAACAATTGGGGATGGTGTTGTTATAATGGGAAAAATAGAGAGATTATGAGGGGAGAGGGAAAGAGGGCGAGAGAAGAGAACACACATTTCTGTCCTGTCAAGCAAACAAATGGGCCTGAACATTGGTGTGTAACTCATGACCATCACCGCATCGTCATCACATTAGCCTCATTCAATTACACTGCAACTCGATGCTCCCTGAAATCAGTTAACTACTGCTAAACCATGAAGTGCACTTTTCATAGACAGTCCATGTTTTACCTAGACCCACATTTTGTTTAGGTGTGGTTAGGCACTTATGGTAATGAGATGAAGGGACTAGTCTTCCCCAAGGTGTTTGGGTTGGGGAGATGCTATATACATTATTTTAATTGGATAGAGGCAGATAAGTCACTGTTCAGTGTTGTTAAGTCAGGAGGGGTAAAGTTAGAAGTGGCATGTGATTGTATGTGTCACAAATGGCACCCTATTCCCGATAGAGTGCACTACTTTTGACAAGAGCCCATAGGGCTCATTTGCGATGCATCTGTTGTGTTTGCTGGGTTGCCAGATTCTGGGTAGAGATATGAAGGCTGTTTGGGTTGTAGTGAAACCTGCTGTTTGAGAGAGAGTATTAAGATTCTCTGACCTGAGGGTGACCCCTTGGCACCAGGCTGTAGAAGTACACACACACAGATCGTCACTGTCAGACCACGCCTGCCGTTTGTCAGGAAACACACCCTGGAGAGATTTCTCTGTGTCAAACCCCTTGCTCCTCTCTAATCAAGACCAGGGCGCCTCCTCACCCCATCATTACCACCGCACGCCCCTAACATACACACCCCGCCAGCACAGGCCCTGGAAAATGGTAAGTGGTATGGTAGGAGGGTGCCGACAGACACTGCAGCTCTGCTTCTAGCTACAAAGCAACTTTGCAGTATTTTTTTTATTGTGTGTTATTTCTTACATTATTATATTAGCATTTTTTTGTGTTATAACATACAACCGGAAATAACTTTTGGATATCAGAGCGGCGGTAACTCACCAGCATTACGACCAGTAATGCTACTTTCCCGAATTGGATCCTTTGTTCGTACACCCCAGGGCAATTGAACTTATCCCAAAGGCTGCTCCAAGACGCTGCCAGTGGAGAAGAGGTATTCGGAGTGGACTTCTCCTACTCAGGAGGCAGGCACACCATCCACTGCCTACGAGTATATTACTCGCTAATGTTCAGTCTCTGGATAGTAAAGTAGACGAGCTCAGGGCGAGGATCTCCTTCCAGAGAGACATCAGGGTCTGTAACATACTTTGTTTCACGGAGTCATGGCTCTGTCGGGATATACTGTCCCCGTCCATACAGCAAGCAAGGGTTCTCAGTTCATCACTCAGATAGGAATAAAGAACTCTCCGGGAAGAAGAAAGGCAGGGGTGTATGTTTCATGACTAACTACACATAATGTGATTGTGATACCATGTAGAAACTCAACTCCTTTTGTTTGTCCGACCTAGAATACCTCAATCAGATGCCAACCGTATTACCTTCCAAGAGAATTCTCTTCGGTTATAGTCACATTTGTGTATATTCCCCCTCAAGCTGATACCATGATGTCCCTCAAGGCACAACACCACTGGACTTTATGCCACATATCCTGAGGTTGCATTTATTGGAGCTGGGGATTTTAACAAAGCAAATTTGAGGAAAACGCTACCAAAGTTCTATCAACACATTGACTGTACTACTCGCTTAGGAAAAACATTAGATCACTGCTACTTGCCTTTTCGAGACGCCTACAAGGCCCTCACCCGCCCTCCCTTCAGCAAATCAAATCAGGGCTCCATTTTGCTCCTCCCTTCCTATAGGCAGAAACTTAAACAGGAAGTACCCGTTCTAAGGTCTATTCAACGCTGGTTTGACCAATTGGAATCCATGCTTCAAGATTGTTTTGATCATGCGGACTGGGATATGTTCCAGGTAGCCTCAGAGAATAACATTGATGTTTACACGGACACGTGACTGAGTTCATCAGGGAGTGTATAGGGGATGTTTTTCCCTACCGCGTTTAACCATGGAAATGTGACTGGGAATATGGTTGAATACAAACAGTGTAGTTATTCTCTCTCTAAGGCAATCAGACAGACAAAATGTCAGTACAGAGACAAAGTGGAGTCGCAATTCAACGGCTCAAACACGAGATGTATGGGTCTACAGACAATCACGGACTACAAAAGGAAAACCAGCCACGTCGCGGACACCAACGTCTTGCTTCCAGATGAACTAAACACCTTCGCCCGTTTTGAGGATAACACAGTACCACCGACGCTGCCCGCTAGAAAAGACTGTGGGCCCTCGTTCTCCATGGCCGATGTGAGTAAGACGTTTAAGCGTGTTAACCCTTGCAAGGCTGCCGCCCCAGATGGCATCCCTAGCCGAGTCCTCAGAGCACACGCAGACCAGCTGGCTGGAGTGTTTACAGACATATTCAATCTCTCCCTATCGCAGTCTGCTGTCCCCACTTGCTTCAAGATGTCCACCATTGTTCCTGTACCCAAGAAATCAAAGGTAACTGAGCTAAATTACTATTGCCCTGTAGCACTCACTTCTGTCATCATGAAGTGCTTTGAGAGGTAGAACTACCCAACCCGGATCCGGGAGAATTGTCATCAACTACACTAATTAGCATAGCGCAACGGTCCAAAAAATATTACTAGAAAATATTCATATTCATGAAATCACAAGTGATATATAGTGAAACACAGCTTAGCCTTTTGTTAATCACCCTGTCGTCTCAGATTTTGAAATTATGCTTTACAGCCAAAGCAAGACAAGCGTTTGTGTAAGTTTATCGATAGCCTAGCATAGCATTATGTCCAGCTAGCAGCAGGAAGCTTGGTCATGAAAATCAGAAAAGCAATCAAATTAACCGTTTCCCTTTGATGATCTTTGGATGTTTTCACTGACGAGACTCCCAGTTAGACAGAAAATGTTCCTTTTGTTCCATAAAGATGATTTTTATACCCAAAATTCCTCCGTTTATTTGTCACTTTATGTTGAGAAATCCACCGGAAATAGAGGTCACGACAACGGCGGGAAAAAAATCTAATTATATCCATAATATCAACAGAAACATGGCTAACATTTTTTATAATCAATGCTCAAGGTGTTTTTCAAACATCTATTCGATAATATATAAACCGGGACAATTGGATTTTCAGTAGGAGCGAGAGGAAAAATGACTACCTCTGTCTTTTACGCAAGAATCACTCTGAGAGCCCTCAGCTGTCCACTTACGCAATGTAGTTGTTTACGCTCATTCTTCAACATAAAGGTGCGAAACTACGTCACAATGCTGTAGACACCTTAGGGAATACGTAGAATCGGGTTGAAATCCCTTTCAGTGGCCAATAGGGGAGCATAGGAAGACAACGGTTTCAAAACATGAGTCACTTCCTGATTGGATTTTTCTTAGGCTTTCGCCTGCAATATCAGTTCTGTTATACTCACAGACAATATTTTGACAGTTTTGGAAACGTTAGTGTTTTCTATCCTACGCTGTCAATTATATGCATATTCTAGCACCTGGTCCTGAGAAATAGGCGATTTACTTTGGGAACATTATTTTTCCAAAAATGAAAATAGTGCCCCCTAGTTTCAAGAGGTTAAGGATCATATCACCTCTACCTTACCTGACACCCTAGACCCACTGCAATTTGCATACCGCCGCAATAGATCCACAGATGATGCAATCGCCTGCGCACTGCCCTATCCCATCTGGACAAGAGGAATAACTACGTCAGAATGCTGTTCATTGACTACAGCTCAGCCTTCAACACCATAGTACCCTCCAAGCTCATCCTTAAGCTCCGGGCCCTGGGTCTGAACCCAGCCCTGTGCAACTGGGTCCTGGACTTCCTGACGGGCCGCCCCCAGGTGGTGAAGGTAGGAAACAACTTCACCGATCCTCAACAAAGGGGCCCCACAAGGGTGCATGCTCAGCCCCCTCCTGTACTCCCTGTTCACCCATGACTGCGTGGCCACGCACGCCTTCAACTCAATCAAGTTTGCAGACGACACAATAGTAGTTGGTCTGATTACCAACAATGACGAGACAGCCAACAGGGAGGAGAGGAGGGCCCTGGCGGAGTGATGCCAGGAAAATAACCTCTCCCTCAATGTAAACAAAACGAAGGAGCTGATGGTGGACTTCAGGAAACAGCAGAGGGAGTACGCCCCATCTACATCCACGTGACCGTAGTGGAGAAGGTGGAAAAACAGCTATCTCAAGGCCATTAGACTGTTAAATAGACATCACTAGCCGGGACCGCCCACCTACTCAACCCTGCATCTTAGCCTCTACGGCCCTATATACATAGACATGGAATCAATGGCCACTTTAATCATGGAACACTCGTCACTTTAATCATGTTTACGTACTGCTTTACTCATCTCATATGTATATACTGTATTATATTCTGCTGTATTGTAGTTAATACCACTCCGACATTGCTCGTCCTAATATTTATATATTTCTTTATTCCATTATTTTACTTTTAGATGTGTGTATTGTTGTGAATTGTTAGATATTACTGCACTGTTGGAGCTAGGAACACAAGCATTTCACTACACCCGTAAAAACATCTGCTAAATATGTGTATGTGACCAATACAATTTGATTTGATTTGAAAGGAGAAAACAGAGCGGTGTTGTCCCCCAGCAAGGCCACATTCATTTCCCTTTTCATGTAAGCCTCCTGCGTCTCTCTCTCTTGTGTTTTTAAGTGGTCAGAGCATTCAAAACACCAGCAGAACAGACCTTCAAACCAGAACCACAGTCCCCATATGGCAGGGTGGCCTCCAGGTTAGCCCGGTTACTGTGCCATGATAGATGAAGAATATCTGGACCCAGTCAATGTCTTGGAATCCAAAGAGAATATTATTTACCAAAAACTGCTGTAAAAAATATATATATTTTATTGTGTTGATAAGATGGCGGCCATTCGGATCCAGGAATAAACAACCAATGTTGCCATGTTGTTTTGCGCTATACACCAGAGGCCCAGCCTGCATCATACCAGGCATCTCGTACTTTGATCCTGATGTTCTTTTATATGTCATTTGGTGTGTGTGTGTGTGTGTGTGTCCTCTCGATAGCCAATCTGTCCCCTCTCAGGTGCCCTCATAACTGTGTGCACGCCACTTAATCAGACAAGCCAGCATAATCCGTTTTTAAATCACTGATGAAGGATTTTGAGGCTGATTCCCTGACCTGTCAATGTTTTTAATTTGCTGTTTTAGACTCTTATGAATCCTATGGTTTTTACTAGATTACTTGTAGTTTTTCATGTTGTTTGTCTGTCATTTTTTTGTAATGACTTGGTGCTGCCTATCTTGGCCAGGACGCTCTTGAAAAAGAGATTTTAATCTCAATGAGCCCTTCCTGGTTAAATAAAGGTTAAATCAAATTCAATAAAAAATAAACTGGAGAAGACACGCAGTCACACACATTACATGGTGCGCTGTGTGTTTACATAATGCGTGTGCAAACACAGACACTTATGTGTGGTACCATCGTTCAGGGTCCAAGCACGTGAACATATGGCACTGGTGTGTTTGGGAACTATACGGTGCAGTCACGTGTACATTGACAGACACACAATATGACATTTTTTCAGGGCCACAATCTGTGCAGCATTTGCAGTATCCCAGTATCAGCCATTTTGATGATGCCGGTTCCAGTTTCAGATTAGAAGGGAGGCAGGCTGAGTCACAGGTCTAATCCCACACACAGAGGGAGAACAGAGAGTTATTATCTGCTGGGATATCTGTGCGGCCTTGTCACTCTCACCGTCCTGGTATGGGGGTTATGTTGTTGGAACAATTATTTCCTATCTCACTTCCATCCTTTGATCTCACTGACTGAACCTACCGCCACGTTTAGACCCTTTTTCTATTGAGCGGTTTGAAGACAAATCATGCTGTCGCCCCTAAAAAGTCCCCCCACCAAGACAGAGAGCATGTGGGTCAGATATGTATACACACTACAGTACAGAGAGGTGTGTGTTTGTCTCAAAGGCTTTGAAGTCTGTCTGACAGTGCCACACACAGTGCAGAGACAGACAGCCTCCTCTGCTATTAAAGGTTTAAGGCTAATCGTGAGCTAGCCATCATTGCCTCTCTGACACTCCTTTAAACTAGCTTTAAACAGGGAGGTGCAAAGTGAAGCCTCTCTGCGTGTGCTTACGTGTGTGTCTGTGTGTCTACGTGTGCTTACGTGTGTGTCTGTGTGTCTACGTGTGCGCGTGTGCTTACGTGTGCGAGTGTGCCAGCATGTGTGGGTGTGAGTCTTTGGCCCCAGGCAAGCCCCAGTATTGACAGGATTACTAGTACTCAGCCAACCCAGGAGGGGGGTAAATCATTTAAAAGCAGCGCCTAGTGTAATGAAAGACAGGGAATCTAGTGAAGAGCAAAGAGAGACCTCCTGGGAGCTAGCTACCTATCACAGGCGTTAATCCTGGGAGTTACAGCTCGATTAACACTTAACAAGTCGCTCACCACTTAACTGCTCTGGCAAGCAGCTCTCCTCTCCATGGCCCTGCCCTGCCTGGCCACCATCACACACACTCTGTCAGACTTGGTCACAGTGCAAGAAGTGTGTGTGTTTGACTACCACTGATAAAGACATAGCCTCAACCTCAAGTCTGCTGTCTCACATCCCAGCTAGTCACCACGCCAAGACAGCCATGCATTCTGTGCCCCAACTGCTCCAGGTACAAGTTGTCCAGGTCCAACTCAGGGGGTTAGTCTGTATCTTTCTAAGTATACACTTCTGTGTCCTTCACTCCGGTCAAATCCTGATTTACGCAGTGGCATGTTTGTTTTCCAGAAGGCTTTTGTTTTCCCAACACAAATGACCGCCGTCCCTGTGTTACAACCCTCCTTTTACAGCCCTAAGGACTCGTTAGCTTCGCCGCTCTAATGGCACCCCCCTACAGTAAAGCCTAATTGAATTATCTCTATCAGCTTGCCAACCGTTAGCCTCCCGTCATTAGGCTACTTAGCAGCCAGGTAGCCCAGAGATGATGGCATGTGGCCGGTAGTTATGCATTGTGTGTGTTTGTGCAAGTCCAGCTGTACCATCCTGAGCTGCTGCCCTGTTGTAAAGGTGAACACACACACTGATTAAGTCTTTAAGGAAACTAGCGCTGGGAGAGATCAGAAGGGATTGTCAGTCGGAGTGGCGGTGAACTAACAGCTGGGAGAAAACTAATCCAGCCTGGGATTTAGTTTTACCATGATAAAAAAAGATTATATTCACCCCACCCTCTCTTTCTATTTCTCTCTCTTTCTCTCTCTCCTCTCCCCTCTTTCGTCTCTCTCTACTCTCTCCTCTGTCTCTTCTGTCTCTCTCGCTGAAATGATTGTGAACATCATGTCCTCATGTTTCAGTTGTCCCTCGAAGATTGTCGGTGACAAATAGAAAAATGAGGGATTGAGATAGACACAAACTAAAGCCCCACACTACAAAAGTGGAAGCCCATATCCTGCTGCTCCACACTCACGCTGCCCCTCGGTTCCTACTAACCCCTGAGGAGTGCTGGGGTTATTTGATTAGATTCATAATGATAATGACAGGAGTGGAGGAGTGGGACTGGCTGTCACAGGCTAGAGGATGGAGAGATCACCCCTGATGGAGAGGGGGGACACTGGTGAACATGACATCTACTACAGTGCAGTCGAAATATATTCAGACCTGTTTACTTTTTGTTTACGTTACACTTAACAGCCTAATTTTAAAATTGGTTATGTAAAAAATGTTCAATCTACTCACAATACCCCATAATGACAGTTAAAACAGATTTCAGACATTTTTGCAAAGGTATAAAAAAATGGGGAGAAAAAAAGCTGAAATACCTTATTTACATAAATATTCAGACCCTTTGCTATGAGACTCGAAATTGAACTCAGGTAAATCTTGTTTCCATTGATCATCCTTGAGATGTTTATACAACTTCATTTTAGTCCACCTGTGGTAAATTCAATTGATTGGACATGATTTGGAAAGGCACACACCTGTCTCTATGAGGTCCCACAGTTGACAGTGCATGTCAGAGCAAAAAAGCCATGAGTTCAAAGGAATTGTTCGTAGAGCTCCGAGACAGGATTGTGTCGAGGCACAGATCTGGGGAAGGGTACCAAAAAATGTCTGCAGCATTGAAGGTCCCCAAGAACACAGTGGCCGCCATCATTCTTAAATGGAAGAAGTTTGGAACCTTCCAGAAGGACAACAATCTCTGCAGCACTCCACCAATTCTTCTGATCACTCTTCATAACATTCTGGAGTATATGCAAATTGCCATCATACAAACTGAGGCAGCAGACTTTGTAAAAATTAATATTTGTGGCATTCTCAAAACTTTTGGACAGGACTGTTTCCGTGTTGTGGTTAGTGTTTTTGCTCTGTAGTGGTTGACGTGAACCCCGGGCATGGGTGTGAGAAATGAGTTCGTACCATTAGGAACCTGCCATCATGTTAATTGAGACTAATGGGTTAATAGCTTTGTGAAGGAAGTCTCCATAGAGCATCTGGAGTGCTGTGACAGTGAATTAAGGACACACTTACTCTTACGCTGACACAGACTAACACAAGCTCTCACACCTCAATTCCACGCGTTACGTACTCAGCCCATGTAAATAAATGAATGAGCTCACTAAACGTCACACATGGTTCACATACCAGCATAGTGAGGTCTCAGAAAAATGGGCCACTTTTCACAGCAAGGCCGGGGGGTTGTTTAAAACATCAAATCAACAGCTTGGTAACTATAATAATGTCATGTCCCTTTCAAGAGCGCTAGTATGGCACACAGGGCTACTGTTCTCTGTCTCACCCACACACACACCAACACCCCACACACACGGCTACTGTTCTCTGTCTCACCCGCACACACACCAACACCCCACACACACACCAACACCCCACGCACAGGGCTACTGATCTCTGTCTCACCCACACACACACCAACACCCCACACACACAGCTACTGTTCTCTGTCTCACCCACACACACACCAACACCCCACACACACAGCTACTGTTCTCTGTCTCACCCACACACACAACACCCCAACACCCCACACACACACCAACACCCCACACACACACCAATACCCCACACACACACCAACACCCCACACACACACACCAACACCCCACACACAGGGCTACTGTTCTCTGTCTCACCCACACACACACCAACACCCCACACACACACCAACACCCCACACACAGGGCTACTGATCTCTGTATCACCCACACACACACACCAACACCCCACACACAGGGCTACTGTTCTCTGTCTCACCCACACACACACCAACACCCCACACACACACACCAACACCCCACACACAGGGCTACTGTTCTCTGTCTCACCCACACACACACCAACACCCCACACACACACACCCAACACCCCACACACAGGGCTACTGTTCTCTGTCTCACCCACACACACACCAACACCCCACACACAGGGCTACTGATCTCTGTATCACCCACACACACACACCAACACCCCACACACAGGGCTACTGTTCTCTGTCTCACCCACACACACACCAACACCCCACACACAGGGCTACTGTTCTCTGTATCACCCACACACACCAACATCCCACACATAGGGCTACTGTTCTCTGTCTCACCCACCCACACACACACACCAGCACTCCACACACAGGGATACTGTTCTCTGTCTCACCCACCCACACACACACCAACACCCCACACACAGGGCTACTGTTCTCTGTATCACCCACACACACACACCAACACCCCACACACAGGGCTACTGTTCTCTGTCTCACCCACCCACCCACACACACACCAACACCCCACACACAGGGCTACTGTTCTCTGTATCACCCACACACACACACCAACACCCCACACACAGGGCTACTGTTCTCTGTCTCACCCAAACAGACACACACACACCAACACCCCACACACAGGGATACTGTTCTCTGTCTCACCCACACACACACACACCAACACCCCACACACAGGGCTACTGTTCTCTGTCTCACCCACACACACACACCAACACCCCACACACAGGGCACTGTTCTCTGTCTCACCCACACACACAGACCAACACCCCACACACAGGGCACTGTTCTCTGTCTCACCCACACACACACACACACACACACACACACACACAACACCCCACACACAGGGCTACTGTTCCCTGTCTCACCCACACACACACACCACACACACACACACTTTGATAGTGGGCCTGCTGGCAAGGGGGGGGGTTCCTTTGAGGAATCACACAGCTTTTTTATGAAGTGGTGTTAAAGTTATCAGCGTCTCCTGGCTTGCCCAGGACAGTGTGTGTCTAACAGCAGATAGCCAAGTGGAGACCTGGTCCCTCTTATCTGTGTGTAGAACCAGGCCAGGCAGGGCGGCCCGTGCGGGCTCTCGCCCCAGCATTAAAGCCTGTCAGTGGGCCGGAGTGTGGCTGAGGCTGGCCAGGTCTCCATACACCAAGGGCCTAGATAGACACTGAACTTAACTCTGAGATCAAAGGGTCCACTGTCACTGCTCCTTCTGATAAAACAGACCCAGTCTGGGCCAGGGGACTGGGTGTCAGTGTAGAGAGAGACCAACCACCAAACCACAACCACCAGACAAACAAACAATAGCAGCAAGTCTTGGGAGGCTCTTTTATGATAAAGATCATTCCAGCATTTTACTGGTGTTTTCTCACTCCAGTTCCTTCTCTGTTTTGCATTTTTCTTTCCTCTGCTCTGTCATGCCTCCTTTTCTATCAGTCATTGTCTTTTTGTACATCTCTTTCTCTCCCTATCTCTCGCTCTTTCCGCTCTGTTTATCAGTCCAGTGGCTCTTCTTAACTTTCCAGGAAAAAAGGACCTCTCCTCCTCCCTTGTTTGATCTCATCCCTCCATCCAATTCACTGCTGTGTTTTCTAATGATACAATGAAAACCCTGTGGTATCCTAAAAAGCACCAGGCTGGCCTAAAGAAACATACACATCTTGTTCATGCCTGTGTGTCTGCATTCCATATTTACTCTGGGGCTGTTAATACCCCACAGAAGAGAGAGGGCCTCTCTGCACGTACACTGTGTTTTCCAACAAGACACCCACCTTGGACTAAACAAACAACAAGGTCTACTTTTCCATTTGCTGGACATAAAGGGATACTTTGGGGTTTTGAAACCATTTTTATGTCTCCGTGTCCAGTATGAAGGTAGTTTTACCAGACAATGTTAACTAGTGTTAACCCAATGACTGGGCCGCATTCCTAAAATCCTCAAGTATCCCTTTAACCAGGGCCGTAGTCAGTCATGTCTGCAGCCTTCGTCCCAGCTACTAAATCTCTTGACTTAATTCAGTGTTCATCACATCCTGAAATACAGGGGGAGTGAGGGAATTGGCTAAATTGGGGAGACAGTAATTGTTTGAATCAGTTGTTTTAGTGTCTGGGACCCAGAGATAGATGGAGACAGACACGGAGGCTGGTGATAGGGCTTTCCATTTCAGGGGTAGAGATTTGAAGATAACAGCACATTAGGTGGTGATTGAGGTCAGGACTCCACTTGACCATCTGTGTGGTTATACATATATACGTTAACTGACCATGTTTCGGGGTTCTACTGACTAAATAGTTGCGTTTGTTGTTCCAGGGACGTTTGACCGCAGTGTGACCCTGCTGGAGGTGTGTGGAAGCTGGCCAGAGAGCTTTGGCCTGCGTCACATGAGCTCTGTGGAGTCCACCGAGGAGGGGCTGAGAGAGAGGCTGGCAGACGCCATGTCAGAGTCACCATCCAGAGACATAGTGGGCTCGGCTACCGGTCAGTCACAAACATACAAACACACACTAACACAGACACGCGCACACACATATACACACATGCGCATGCGTGCGCACACACAAACGCGTGCACACACACAGACTCATAAATCATTTGTCATCATTAATAATGTTGTGGTGTCAATCTTTCCAACAATTTACTGACCATCTATTTTCTCAAACTGTGAAATGTGATAGTGGTCAACTTCATTTTCTTAACTTTTTGAACTTTCATTTACTATCTTTCAACCGCTACTCTTAATCATGTGCTTGTTTGGTTTTGCAGCAGCTAGTTTTCAATAGTGTGCGGGTGTATATTTGTGTATGGGCCTGCGTGTGTGTGTGTCAGCCATTCAGACAATCCAAATGTTTAACTCATTTAGGAAGCGGCAGCGCTCTTCCTCTCCTTAAGTGAACAAGAGATCCTTTGATTTTAATGGTGGGAGAGGAGGGCTTTCTCTTAGGGAGAGGAGACTGCCACTGGGAGCTAGAGCAGCAAAGGGTCACAAGGCCCTAATGTGTTTAGCATCGACTACCCCCCCACCCCTCCTCTCATCCCCTTCTCTCTCACCCTTCTCGGTCTCGCTCTGCTCTCATCCGTCTCTCTCTCTATCATCCCTTTCTTTCTCTCGCTCTCGTTGCCCATCTTTTACGACATAATCTTGTTTGGACCTATTCATTTACAGAGGCCCCTGCAGCAGCAATGGCAGTCACATGGAATGGACACTCTTTGGGACTCCCTCGCCCCCTCCTCTCACGCCCGCTCTCTCTCTGTCTCTGTCTCTCTCTGTTTCTCTCTGTCCCTCTCTCTCTCTCTGTCCCTCTCTCTCTCTCTGTCCCTCTATAATTGCTCCTGTCTCTGTGACTCTGCTCGTCATTAGATTAGGGGCCGACTCCCGGACACTTGTAGTCTGCGCTTGTCCATCCATCGCTACGGCCCCCTCTAATGCAACACAAAATTAATTACTGATCACATTACATCCAATCTCCCCCCGTTTTCCTCTGCCTTGGGCCCTCCTATATACATGAACTTAACCCTTTCTTGAGAGAGGGAGACATAGAGGAATGGGCTAAATATTGTCTTGGGGGGTCAAATGGAGCCGAGTCTGAGACATGCACATCCATTCTGTCTGACTATGAATAAGTCCCAAACGACACCCTATTTCCTATGTAGTGCACTACTGTTGACCAGAGGCCTATGGGCCCTACTATATAGAATAGATTGCCATTTGGGATGCAGGCTGTCTTTGTGTGACAGTGGCACCAAGCTTCAAGCAGGGAATAACTGGGACGTAATGGAGGCAAATCTAATATGGACCTCTGGTTGATGGCTGACTTTAATGTAGAGAACGTGTACATGTGTGTTCGGTTCATAGAGAGAGAGGCCTTTGATGGGCAGGGCCAGATGGTGTATAGCTTAGAGAGTGTCTCCACGTGCAGGGCCCAGTTTCCCCCATCCTTAGACATACTGTAGGCCCCATTGGCCTAGACCTGAAAGATTCACTCATACACAGATTTCGCTCTGTCCGGCTTTCGCACACACACAGAGGGACGCGGTATTGGAATGCTGGATGATGGAACAAATCACCCTCTTTGACATTTCCCCCTCAACACACAACTCCACACACACACACACACACTCAGGCTCACGCTCAGAACAAAGCCTGTAGTCACACAGATTTGTGTTTTCAGGCACAGCCAGAGACCTACTGACGCCACAGCCAGGGGCAGGTGACACAGATAGAGAGAGGGATATAAGGAGGGGGTGGGACAGGAAGCCCCTGCACTGACTCCTAAACATACTCTTCCAGTAATTAGATTTGCGCTAGCAACATAATGTTGCTGATGTGATTTTGCTTAATGGTGCAACCCCAACATGAATTCCATTGGAGCCGTGAAGAGGACCCCTGATTTAGTCAGGTTTAGTATATTCCAGCCCTTGTCTACTCTCAGCCCAACCCCAGTATAACATAACCCAGTCCAGCCTTTGTCCTCAGCCAGTGTCAGGCCAGTGTTTATGGAGGCCACGTTGAGGATCCAGCCCTGACTTACAGTGGGGCAAAAAAGTATTTAGTCAGCCACCAATTGTGCAAGTTCTCCCACATAAAAAGATGAGAGAGGCCTGTAATTTTCATCATAGGTACACTTCAACTATGACAGACAAAATGAGGGGAAAAAATCCAGAAAATCACATTGTAGGATTTTTAATGAATTTATTTGCACATTTTGGTGGAAAATAAGTGTTTGGTCACCTACAAACAAGCAAGATTTCTGGCTCTCACAGACCTGTAACTTCTTCTTTAAGAGGCTCCTCTGTCCTCCACTCTTTACCTGTATTAATGGCACCTGTTTGAACTTGTTATCAGTATAAAAGACACCTGTCCACAACCTCAAACAGTCACACTCCAAACTCCACTATGGCCAAGACCAAAGAGCTGTCAAAGGACACCAGAAACAAAATTGTAGACCTGCACCAGGCTGGGAAGACTGAATCTGCAATAGGTAAGTAGCTTGGTTTGAAGAAATCAACTGTGGGAGCAATTATTAGGAAATGGAAGACATACAAGACCACTGATAATCTCCCTCGATCTGGGGCTCCACGCAAGATCTCACCCCGTGGGGTCAAAATGATCACAAGAACGGTGAGCAAAAATCCCAGAACCACACAGGGGGACCTAGTGAATGACCTGCAGAGCTGGGACCAAAGTAACAAAGCCTACCATCAGTAACACATTACGCCGCCAGGGACTCAAATCCTGCAGTGCCAGACGTGTCCCCCTGCTTAAGCGAGTACATGTCCAGGCCCATCTACTTTGTGCATGACACAATTAATTTTTCCAACAATTGTTTACAGACAGATTATTTCACTTACTATTCACTGTATCACAATTCCAGTGGGTCGGAAGTTTACATACACTAAGTTGACTGTGCCTTTAAACAGCTTGGAAAATTCCAGAAAATTATGTCATGGCTTTAGAAGCTGTTGATAGGCTAATTGACATAATTTGAGTCAATTGGAGGTGTACCTGTGGATGTATTTTAAGGCCTACCTTCAAACTCAGTGCCTCTTTGCTTGACATCATGGGAAAATCAAAAGAAGTCAGCCAAGACCTCAGAAAAAAAATTGTAGACCTCCACAAGTCTGGTTCATCCTTTGGAGAAATGTCCAAATGCCTGTAGGTACCACGTTCATCTGTACAAACATTTAGTACACAAGTATAAATAAGTATAAATACCATGGAACCATGCAGCCGTCATACCGCTCAGGAAGGAGACGCAAAGGACGTTGTGAACATGCTGGAGGAAACAGGTACAAAAGTATCTAAATTCACAGTAAAATGAGTCCTATATCGACATAACCTAACAGGCCGATCAGCAAGGAAGAAGCCACTGCTCCAAAACCGCCATAAAAAAGCCAGACTACGGTTTGCAACTGCACATGGGGACAAAAATCATACTTTTTGGAGAAATGTCCTCTGGTCTAAAAAAAAATAGGACTGTTTGGCCATAATGACCTTCGTTATGTTTGGAGGAAAAAGGGGGAGGCTTGCAAGCCGAAGAACACCATCCCAACCGTGAAGCACATGGGTGGCGGCATCATGTTGTGGGGGTGCTTTGCTGCAGGATGGACTGGTGCACTTCACAAAATAGATGGCTTCATGAGGGAGGAATATTATGTGGATATATTGAAGGAACATCTCAAGACATCGGTCAGGAAGTTAAAGCTTGGTCGCAAATGGGTCCTCCAAATGGACAATGACCCCAAGCATACTTCCAAAGTTGTGAAAAATGGATTAAGGAGAACAAAGTCAGGGTATTGGAGTGGCCATCACAAAGCCCTGACCTCAATCCCATAGAAAATATGTGGGCAGAACTGAAAAGGCGTGTGCGAGCAAGGAGGCCTACAAACCTGACTCAGTTACACCAGCTCTGTCAGGAGGAATGGGCCAAAATTCACCCAACTTATCGTGGGAAGCTTGTGGAAGGCTACCCGAAACGTTTGACCCAAGTTAAACAATTTAAAGGCAATGCTACCAAATACTAATTGAGTGTATGTAAACTTCTGACCCACTGGGAATGTGATGAAAGAAATTAAATCTGAAATAAATCATTCTCTCTACTATTTATGCTGACAATTCACATTCTTAAAACAGTGGTGATCTTAACAGTGGTGACCTAAGACAGAGCATTTTTACGAGGATTAAATGTCAGGAATTGTGAAAAACTGAGTTCAAATGTATTTGGCTAAGGTGTATGTAAACTTCCGACTACAACTTTACCTAGAGAGTTTTCATCTGTATTTTTCGTAGCTGTCTACATACCACCAAAGACTGATGCTGGTACTAAGGCCGCACTCAATGAGCTGTATACGGCCATAAGCAAACAGGTAAACGCTCATTCAGAGGCGGCTCTCCTAGTGGCCGGGGACTTTAATGTTGGGAAACTTAAATCCCTTTTACCAAATTTCCACCAGCATGCTATTCCTCCTTTGGCCACCTTTCCTTCCAGTTCTCTGCTGCCAATGACTAGAACTAATTGCAAAAATCGCTGAGGCTGGAGACTCATATCTCCCTCACTAACTTTAAGCATCAGCTGTCAGAGCAGCTCACAGATCACTGCACCTGTACATAGCCCATCTGTAAATAGCCCATCCAACTACCTCATCCCCATATTGTTATTTATATTTTATTTTTTTTGCTCCTTGCACCCCAGTATCTCTACTTGCACGTTCATCTTCTGCACATCTATCACTCTGGTGTTTAATTGCTAAATTGTCATTTACTTTGCCACTACGGCCTATTTATTGCCTTACCTCCCTAATCTTACTGCATTTGCACACACTGTATATAGATTTTTCTATTGTGTTATTGAGTGTATGTTTGCTTATCCCATGTGTAACTCTGTATTGTTGTTTGTGTCGCACTGCTTTGCTTTATCTTGGCCAGGTCACTGTTGTAAATGAGAACTTGTTGTCAACTGGCCTACCTGGTTAAATAAAGTTGAAATAAAAAATCTAATAGAAAAATGTTAAATGTGCAACCAGAGGGAGAAAAACTCTAGGACACCTTTACTCCACACACAGAGATGTGTACAAAGCTGTCCCTCACCATCCATTTGGCAAATCTGACCATAATTCTATCCTCTGATTCCTGCTTACAAGATCAAATTAAAGCAGGAAGCACCAGTGTATCGGTAAATAAAAAAGTGGTTGAATTTTGTGAAATGTTATTTAACTAGGCAAGCCAGTTAAGAACAAATTCGTATTTACATTGACGGCCTACCGGGAAACAGGGGGTTAACTGCCTTGTTCAGTGACAGAAAAACAGATTTTTACCTTGTCAACTCAGGGATTCGAACCAGCAACCAGCAACGCTCTAACCACTAGCAGATGCTAAGCTACAGGACTGTTTTGCTAGCACAGACTGGAATATGTTCTGGGATTCTTCCGATGGCATTGAGGAGTACACCACATCAGTCACTGGCTTCATCAATAAGTGCATCGAAGACGTTGTCCCCACAGTGACCGTACGTACATATCCCAACCAGAAGCCATGGATTACAGGCAACATCCACACTGCGCTAAAGGGTAGAGCTGCCGCTGTCAAGGAGCGGGACTCTAATCCGGAAGCTTATTAGAAATCCCGCTATGCCCTCCGACGAACCATCAAAAATAGGACTAAGATCGAATCGTACTACACCGTCTCCGACGCTTGTCGGATGTGGCAGGGCTTGCAAACTATTACAGACTAAGGGAACCACAGCCGAGAGCTGCCCTGTGACACGAGCCTACTAGATGAGCTAAATTACTTATATGCTCTCTTCGAGGCACGTAACACTGTAACATGCATGAGAGCATCAGCTGTTCCGGACGACTGTGTGATCACGCTCTACGCAGCCGATGTGAGTAAGACCTTTAAACAGGTCAACATTCACAAGGCCGCAGGGCCAGGGTAATCCATCGATTACCAGGATGTGTACATCGAGCATGCGCTGACCAACTGACAACTGTCTTCACTGACATTTTAAACCTCTCCCTGTCTGAGTCTGTAATACCAACATGTTTCAAGCAGACCACCATAGTCCCTGTGCCCAAGAACAGTAAGGTAACCTGCCTAAATGACTACCGATCCATAGCACTCATGTCTGTAGCCATGAAGTGCTTTGAAAGGCTGGTCATGGCTCACATCAACACTATTATCCCAGAAACCCTAGACCCACTCCAATTTGCATACCTCCCTAACAGATCCACAGAAGATGCAATCTCTATTGCACTCCACACTGCCCTTTCCCACCTGGATAAAATGAACACCTATGTGAGAATGCTATTCATTGAGTATAGCTCAGCGTTCAACACCATAGTGCCCTCAAAGCTCATCACTAAGCTAAGGACCCTGGGTCTAAACACCTCCCTCTGAAACTGGATCCTGGACATCCTGAATGGCCACCCCAGATGGTAAGGGTAGGTAACAAACACAGCCACCACGCTAATCATCAACACGGGGGCCCCTCAAGGTTGGGTGCTCAGTCCCCTCCTGTACTCCCTGTTCACTCCTGACTGTACGGCCAGGCACAACTCCATCATTAAGTTTGCCGATGACACAACAGTGGAAGGCCTGATCACCAACAATGATGAGACAGCCTATAGGGAGGAGGTCAGATACCTGGCCGTGTGGTGCCAGGACACCACCTTCTCCCTCAACGTGATCAAGACAAAAGAGATGATTGTGGACTACCGAAGAAGGGGGTCCGAGCACGCCCCCATTCTTATTGACGGGGCTGTAGTGGAGCAGGTTGAGAGCTTCAAGTTCCTTGGTGTCCACATCACCAACAAATGAACATGGTCCATGGACGCCAAGACAGTCGTGAAGACGGCACAACAAAACCTACTCCCCCTCAGGAGACTGAAAAGATTTGGCATTGATCCACAGATCCTCAAAAGGTTCTACAGCTGCACCATCGAGAGCATGGCACTACAGAGGGTAATGCGTACAGCCCAGTACATCACTGGGGCCAAGCTTCCTGCCATCCAGGACCTCTATACCAGGCGGTGTCAGAGGAAGGCCCTAAAAATAATCAAAGACTCCAGCCACCCTAGTCATAGACAGTTCTCTCTGCTACTTGAGCGCCAAGTCTAGGTCTAGGGGAGGGTTTGGCCGGCCGGGATGTCCTTTTCACATCGTGCTCTAGCGACTCCTGTAGCGGGCTGGGCGCATGCACGTTGACTTCTGTCACCAGTTTTACATTGTTTCCTCTGACACATTTGTGTGGCTGGCTTCCGGGTTAAGCGAGCAGTGTGTCAAGAAGCAGTGAGGCTTGGCAGGGCCGTGTTTTGGAGGACACATTGCTCTCAACCTTCGCCTCTCCCAAGTCCGTACGGGAGTTGCAGCGATGGGACAAGACTGTGACTACCAATTGGATATCACGAAATTGGGGAGAAAAAGTCTATATAAATAACAATAAAATAAAAATGATTAATAATGTCACTTGATAAATCAACTTCAATCAGTGTAGATTAAGGGGAGGAGACAGGTTGAAGAAGGGTTTTAAGACTTGAGACATGGATTCAGAGGGTGAATGGGCAAGACAATAAATGTATGTGCCTTTGAACGGGGTATGGTAGTAGGTGCCAGGCGCACCGGTTTGAATGTGTCAGGAACTGCAACGCTGCTGGGTTTTTCACACTCAGTTTCTAATGTGTATCCAGAATGGTCCACCACCTAAAGGACATCCAGCCAACTTGACACAACTGTGGGAAGCATTGAAGTCAACATTGGCCAGCATCCCTGTGGAACGCTTTCAACACCATGTAGAGTCCACGCGCTGATGAATTGAGGCTGTTCTGAGGGCAAAAAGGGGTGCAACTCAATATTAGGACAGTGTTCCTAATGTTTTGTACACTCAGTGTGC
Organism: Oncorhynchus keta; assembly: GCF_023373465.1. Lineage (NCBI taxonomy): Eukaryota > Metazoa > Chordata > Actinopteri > Salmoniformes > Salmonidae > Oncorhynchus > Oncorhynchus keta. The sequence goes on along the minus strand of NC_068438.1, from coordinate 18,571,347 downwards.
TCAATAAAGTGTGTGACCCTCCAAACCCAAGAAGTATGTCATTCACCACCAGGCCCTGTGTGTAGCAGGAACTTGTCATGTTCTAATTATTTATCAAATTGTCAGATGGCGGTCCACATAGGTTTATGATTTACTTAATTAGGCCTACTTCCATGTACTATTGGAGTGTGGATTTGGCTGGTTGATTCCACCAGATTGCGTGTAGGTTTTGGAGGAGCTCCATCTCTTGTCCGATGTTATCGTGGTACAGAAAACCTTGCCTCTGCCACCACATGTAGCACTGTGTTTTTTGTATGTATGTACAGTACTGTGTGTGGGTGGGTGGGGGTGGTTTGGAAGAAAACAAGCAGTTGATGTAATCTGTTGGTGTGGAGTGAGGATTTCCTCCCTGCCAAAGAGAGTGGTACGTTCCAGTGTGTTTGGGGACCTGTCAGGAGACCAATGAAAGTACAGACTATGAGAGCTAGGTCTATGGGTCCCACTTATGGAGAAACAGAGTGGCTAGAAGGGCACAGGGCCTTTCCATCTATACAGATTCTTGCCACACACACACACCTCTTACTTTAGTGGTGTGCTTTTCAATCTGATTTTACAGTAGTACTCTTTACTGCCTGGATGTCTCGAAAGACACATTGCATGTGAACTTGAATGCACCTCTTGGGGCCAGTATATGTGAATCATTTCATGAAGTTTGTTTCATAATGTCTGATGAATTGGGCATATTAAGGCGTGTGTATGCTAGACTCTAGACTCCAACCCTCTGGTTAGCTCTGTGAAAACCTCTATTGTTCCCTACTGTAGGTTTGGTAATGATGCTCCTATCTCCTGTTTGACTTGGACAGCCTCTTGTAGCCATTCGCAGAAACTACCAGGTCAATTATGTGACTGACTGGGTTCCTTTCTACCAAGGCTTGTTTTAACACACAGATATCCATCGCAAGACCAACAAAACACACCACAGTGGTCCAACGCATTATCACGGTGGGTTAGAAGGTCCCACTTTGCCAATCAATCATTACTCCCTCCTGGTTCCAGTTTACATACATACATACACACACTCACGCAGGATTATAAACACGTACAACACATCAACTCACTTCTCACTTCACCTCTTTTTGCACTTGGAGACGTGGCTTTAGACCATTGGGAACAGACCTGTTGGCTTAACCAGCGGCCACACCCAGTCACACACGCACACCCCTCTGTCCTTCTCACACTCCATTTGTGTACTTGACTGAAAACTATTAGTTGATCCTTTTGTCACCTTCCCCCGGGGCCCTGTTCTAACCTGCTTCACTTGAGACATAACCCCAGGGCCCTGTTCTAACCTGCTTCACTAGAGGAAAAGAGAAACCCAGGTCCCTGTTCTAACCTACTTCAATAGTGAAAGAGAAACCCAGGGCCCTGTTCTAACCTGCTTCAATAGAGAAAGAGAAACCCAGGGCCCTATTCTAACCTGCTCCACTAGAGAAAAAGAAACCCAGGGCCCTGTTTTAACCTGCTTCAATAGAGACAGAGAAACCCAGGGCCCTGTTCTAACCTGCTTCAATACAGACAGAGAAACCCAGGGCCCTGTTATAACCTGCTTCAATACAGACAGAGAAACCCAGAGCCCTGTTCTAACCTGCTTCAATAGAGAAAGAGAAACCCAGGGGCGTGTTCTAACCTGCTTCAATAGAGACAGAGAAACCCAGGGCCCTGTTTTAACCTGCTTCAATGGAGAAAGAGAAACCCAGGGGCGTGTTCTAACCTGCTTCACTATAGACAGAGAAAGACACTGAGTGCTCTCTGTACCACTGAAAGACATTCAGCTGAGCTGCTAAAAGAAAATATTAAAAAAGAAGGGAACCCTGAGATAGAAAAGTGAAAGTGGCATGAGCTGAGGCTGAAGAGTATGGTGCAGAGGAAAAAGATGGGAGTGTGAAACAAGAGCAATGTCATTATTTCTGCTCTCAGCACTCCTCCATTCACTGGCAGGTCGCTCTCTCTTCCTCTCTTTCTCTTCATCTCTCTCTTTTTATCTCTTCCTCTTTCTCTACCTCTCTGCAGCCAGCTGAGAGCGTGAGAGTAATCCGCGGCGACAGTGTGAGACGATGAAGAATAATTCCTGTATTCAGAGCCGCCACCGCTTATGCCCCCTCTTCCTTTTCTCTCCTCCCTCTCTTTTGCACTCCTCCACTAATACGTTGGCCTGGATATCATTGTATCATTTGCCCTGGCTTCACCTCTCTCTGCCACTCTGCCCTGCTAGCCTGGGGGGGGTTAGTTTTACTATCATGTGAGGACCAGAAATACTCACAAGGATAGTAAAACAAGGAAAATGTGCTTGTCCACACAAGGAAAAAGCCTATTTTAGGCTTAGGGGTTAGGGTTGCAGTTAGGGTTAGGAGTTAGGTTCATGGTTAGGTTTATGGAAAATAGGATTTTGAATGGGACTCTTATTGTTAGGTCCCCACAAGGATAGTAAAACAAACTGTGTGCGTGTGAGAGGGCAGAGTGTCTTAGCCTTCTGCAAATGGGCTTTTTGTGGAGATTTTTTTTAGACTGCACTTAACAGCTTGCTCAGGGGAGCGACGCCGTGAGAGTTCAGGAAGAAAGAGGACGAGAGATGAAGAGAGGGAATGAGAAATAGGGCGATGGAGAGAGTGAGAGTGAGATTGCGATGTGGAGAGTGGGACGTACATCTTACAAATGTGTATGTGATGTTCCAGGTCTGTTTTGGGTTGTCTAGACAAGACAGCGGTGAAACACTTTTAAACCGGGAAGCATTTTAGAGGAGTGGAATTGAGGAAAAGGGCTCTTTATCCGAGGTGTCTCCGAGTCGTTCTCCACTTAGTCTGTTGTATGATTACTACCTGTATCTTTTTACTCTGACTTCCCTGTTTAAACCTATGACTCTCACATCCATCTGGAACCATACAGCCTTTCTCCTAGCATGAGTAGATTAATAATAAATGCACTAATGTAGTATATACCTCCTGTATATTTACTTAAGCACTCATTTATGCTGACACTCAAACACAAGCACACCTATATGTGCGTATGTGTATATATACAGTGGGGCAAAAAAGTATTTAGTCAGCCACCAATTGTGCAAGTTCTCCCACTTATAAAAGTTAAGAGGCCTGTAATTTTCATCATAGGTACACTTCACTATGACAGACAAAATGAGAGAAAAAAAATCAGAAATCACATTGTAGGATTTTTTATGAATTTATTTGCAAATTATGGTGGAAAATAAGTATTTGGTCACCTACAAACAAGCAAGATGTCTGGCTCTCACAGACCTTTACTGTATTAATGGCACCTGTTTGAACTTGTTAACAGTATAAAAGACACCTGTCCACAACCTAAAACAGTCACACTCCAAACTCCACTATGGCCGAGACCAAAGAGCTGTCAAAGGACACCAGAAACAAAATTGTAGACCTGCACCAGGCTGGGAAGACTGAATCTGCAATAGGTAAGCAGCTTGGTTTGAAGAAATCAACTGTGGGAGCAATTATTAGGAAATGGAAGACATACAAGACCACTGATAATCTCCCTCGATCTAGGACTCCACGCAAGATCTCACCCCATGGGGTCAAAATTATCACAAGAACGGTGAGCAAAAATCCCAGAACCACACGGGGGGACCTAGTGAATGACCCGCAGAGAGCTGGGACCAAAGTAACAAAGCCTACCGTCAGCAAGGGCATTGAAGAGGAAACGTGGCTGGGTCTTTCAGCATGACAATGATCCCAAACACACCGCCCGGGCAACGAAGGAGTGGCTTCGTAAGGGCATTGAAGATGAAACGTGGACGCCCAATTTTTCTGTTTTTGATTTGTTAAAAAAGTTTGAAATGTCCAATAAATGTTGTTCCACTTCATGATTGTGTCCCACTTATTGTTGATTCTTCACAAAAAAATACAGTTTTATATCTTTATGTTTGAAGCCTGAAATGTGGCAAAAGGTCGCAAAGTTCAAGGGGGCCGAATACTTTCGCAAGGCACTGTATATACATACATACATACATACATACATACATACATACATACATACATACATACATACATACATACATACACACATACACACATACACACATACACACATACATACATAAGTACATACATACAGTTGTGGTCGGAAGTTTACATACACCTTAGCCAAATACATTTAAACTCAGTTTTTCACAATTCCTGACATTTAATCCTAGTAAGAATTCCCTGTCTTAGGTCAGTTAGGATCACCACTTTATTTTAAGAATGTGAAATGTCAGAATAATAGTAGAGAGAATGATTTATTTCAGATTTAATTTCTTTCATCATTTTCCCAGTGGGTCATAAATTGACAGACACTCAATTAGTATTTGGTAGCATTGCCTTTAAATTGTTTAACTTGGGTCGAACGTTTCGGGTAGCCTTCCACAAGCTTCCCACGATAAGTTGGGTGAATTTTGGCCCATTCCTCCTGACAGAGCTGGTGTAACTGAGTCAGGTTTGAAGGCCTCCTTGCTTGCACATGCTTTTTCAGTTCTGCCCACATATTTTCTATGGGATTGAGGTCAGGGCTTTGTGATGGCCACTCCAATACCTTGACTTTGTTCTCCTTAATCCATTTTTTCACAACTTTGGAAGTATGCTTGTCCATTTGGAGGTCCCATTTGCGACCAAGCTTTAACTTCCTGACTGATGTCTAGAGATGTTCCTTCAATATATCCACATAATATTCCTCCCTCATGATGCCATCTATTTTGTGAAGTGCACCAGTCCATCCTGCAGCAAAGCACCCCCACAACATGATGCCGCCACCCCCATGCTTGGCGGTTGGGATGGTGTTCTTCGGCTTGCAAGCCTCCCCCTTTTTCCTCCAAACATAACGATGGTCATTGTGGCCAAACAGTTCTATTTTTGTTTCATTAGACCAGAGGACATTTCTCCAAAAAGTATGATCTTTGTCCCCATGTGTAGTTGCAAACCGTAGTCTGGCTTTTTTATGGCGGATTTGGAGCAGTGGCTACTTCCTTACTGAGCGACCTTTCAAGTTATGTTTATATAGGACTTGTTTTACTGTGGATATAGATACTTTTGTACCTGTTTCCTCCAGCATCTTCACATGGTCCTTTGCTGCTGTTCTGGGATTGATTTTCACTTTTTGGACTAAAGTACGTTCATCTCTAGGAGACAGAATGCGTCTCCTTCGTGAGCGGTATGACGGCTGCGTGGTCCCATGGTGTTTATACTTGTGTACTATTGTTTGTACAGATGAAAAATTGGTTCCAAGGATGAAACCAGACTTGTGGGGGTCTACAATTTATTTTCTGAGGTCTTGGCAGATTTCTTTTGATTTTTCCCGTGATATCAAGCAAAGAGGCACTGAGTTTAAAGGTAGGCCTTGAAATACATCTACAGGTACACTTGACTCCAATTGACTCAAATTATGTCAATTAATCTATCAGAAGCTTCTAAAGCCATGACATCATTTCTGACATTTTCCAAGCTGTTTAAAGGCACAGTCAACTTAGAGTATGTCCCTGTTTCCTCCAGCATCTTCACAAGGTCATTTTCTGTTGTTCTGGGATTGATTTGCACTTCTCGCACAAAAGTATGTTCATCTCTTCTACACCTGCATTGCTTCCTGTTTGGGGTTTTAGGCTTCTGTACAGCACTTTGAGATATCAGCTGATGTACGAAGGGCTATATAAATACATTTGATTTGATCTCTAGGAGACAGACTTGTGGAGGTCTACAATTTTTTTTCTGAGGTTTTAGGTAGGCTTTTAGGTAGGCCTTGAAATACATCCACAGGTGCCCCTCCAATTGACTCAAATTATGTCAATTAGCCTATCAGAACCTTCTAAAGCCATGACATCATTTTCTGGAATTTTCCAAGCTGTTTAAAGGCACAGTCAACTTAGTGTATGTGAACTTCTGACCCACTGGAATTGTGATACAGTGAATTATAAGTCAAATAATCTGTCTGTAAACAATTGTTGGAAAAATTGATTGTATCATGCACAAAGTAGATGTCCTAACCGACTTGCCAAAACTATAGTTTGTTAACAAGAAATTTGTGGAGTGGTTGAAAAATGAGTTTTAATGACTCCAAGCTAAGTGCATGTAAACTTCCGACTTCAACTGCATATAGAGGCACTCAAACATGGCTCACATTCTCAGACACACACATACAGTGTCTTTGGAAAGTATTCAGACCCCTGGACTTTTTCCACATTTTTGTTACGTTACAGCCTTATTCTGAAATGGATTCAATAAAAATATAAAATGGATACCTTATTTACATAAGTATTCAGACCCTTTGCTGTTGTACTTGAAATTGAGGTGCATCCTGTTTCAATTGATCATCCTTGAGATTTTTATACACTTGATTTTAGTCCAGCTGTGGTAAATTCAATTGATTGGACATGATTTGGAAAGGCACACACCTGTCTATATAATTGTCCCACAATTGACAGGGCATGTCAGAGCAAAAACCAAGCCACGAGGTTGAAGGAATTGTCCGTAGAGCTCTGAGACAGGATTGTGTCCAGGCACAGATCTGGGGAAGGGTACCAAAAAATGTCTGCAGCATTGAAGGTCCCCAAGAACACAGTGGCCTCCATCATTCTTAAATGAGCAATCAAGGGAGAAGGGCTTTGGTCAGGGAGGTGACCAAGAACTCTCCTCAGTAAAAGGCACATGACAGTCCGCTTGGAGTTTACCAAAAGGCACGTATAGACTCTGCTACTATGAGAAACAAGATTCTCTGGTCTGATGAAACCACGATTGAACTCTTTGGCCTGATTGCGAAGCGTCACGTCTGGAGGAAACCTGGCACCATCCCTACGGTGAAGCATGGTGGTGGCAGCATCATGCTGTGGGATGTTTTTCAGCGGCAGAGACTGGGAGATTAGTCAGGATCGAGGGAAAGATGAATGGAGCAAAGTACAGAGAAATACTTGATGAAAACCTGCTCCAGAGCGCTCAAGAGCTCAGACTGTGGCCATTGTTTACCTTCCAACAGGACAACGGCCCTAAATACACAGCCAAGACAACGCAGGCGTGGCTTCGGGACCAGTCTCGGAATGTCTTCGAGTGGCCCAGCCAGAGCCCGGACTTGAACCCGATCAAACATCTCTGGAGAGACCTGAAAATAGCTGTGCAGCAACACTCACCATCCAACCTGACAGAGCTTGAGAGGATCTGCAGAGAAGAATGGAATAAACTCCCCAATACAGGTGTATTAAGCTTGTAGCGTCATACACAAGAAGACCCAATGCTGTAATCTCTGCCGAAGGTGCTTCAACAAAGTACTGAGTAAAGGGTCTGAATACTTATTTAAATGTGATATTTCAGTTCTTTATTTTTTAATAAATTAGTAATACTTTCTAAAAACCTTTTTGCTTTGTCATGGGCCAGCTCTTACACCCCTGAAACACTGTTTCAGCAGCTCCACTCCTTAACGCAACCTGTCCATTATGCTTTGTCATTATTGTGTGTAGATTGATAAGGAAACAAAACAATTTAATACATTTTAGTGTAAGGCTGTAACGTAACAATGTGGAGAAAGTCAAGGCACTGTATATGCGTGTAATGGTGTGTCTGTGTATCAATTAAAGATGTGGTATGAATTAGTGATGGGGTACATAATGGACAGGTTGCGTTTAGGAGTGGAGCTGCTGAAACAGTGTTTCAGGGGTGTAAGAGCTGGCCCAGTCAGGGCTGTCTTCACATATCAGATCTGTACCCAGAAAGCACACAGGCTTTCTAGGAAAGAAGAGGAGAGGAGCGAGAATAGGGGATGGAGTGAGGAAGAAGTAAGGAGTGGTGAGAAGAGATAGAACAATAATAATTCTAAATGCCATTTAGCGGACGCCATCATCCAAAGCAACTTAGTCATACCCCTTAACTTTTTCCACATTTTGTTGTGTTGCAGCCAAAATTGATTAAATAGATATTTGTTCCCACCCATCTACACATAATACCCTATAATGACAAAGTGAAAACATGTTTTTAGACATTTTTGCAAATTAAGTAATATCTCACACCCCTGAGTCAATACTTTGTAGATGTACCGTTGGTAGCGATTACAGCTGTGAGTCTTTCTGGGTAAATCTCTAAGAGCTTTGCACATCTGGATTATGCAAGCTCTGTCAAATTGGTTGATCATTGCTAGACAACCATTTTCAGGCCTTGCAATAGATTTCCAAGTATATTAAGTCAAAACTGTAACTGGGCCACTCAGGAACATTCCGTCTTCTTGGTAAGTAGATTTGGCCTTGTGTTTTCATCCTGCTGAAAAGTGAATTAATCTCTGTGTCTGATGGAAGGCAGACTGAACCAGGTTTTCCTCTGGGTTTATGCCTCTACTTAGCTCCATTCTATTTATTTTTCATCCTGAAAAACTCCAGTCCTTAATGATTATGAGCATAACCATAACATGATGTAGCCACCACTATGCTTGAAAATATGTAGACTGGTACTCAGTAATGTGTTGTATTGGATTTGCCCCAAATATAACATGTTGTATTCAGGAAAAAAAGGGAATTGCTTTGCCACATTTTTTGCAGTATTACTTTAGCTCCTGGTTACTAAAGTAATTAGTGCCTGGTTGCAAACAGGATGCATGTTTTGGAATATTTGTATCCTGTACAGCCTTACTTCTTTTCACTCTGTCAATTAGGTTAGTATGGTGGAGTAGCTACCATGTTGTTGATTCATCCTCAGTTTTCTCTTATCACAGCCATTAAACTCTGTAACTGTTTTAAATTCACCATTAGCCTCATGGTGAAATCCCTGAGCAGTTTCCTTCCTCTCCGGCAACTGAGTTAGGAAGCACCCCTGTATCTTTGTTGTGACTGGGTCTACTGATACATCTGCCAATAGGTACCCTTCTTTACGAGGCATTGGAAAACGTCCCTGATCTTTGTTTGAAATTCACTGCTCAACTGAGGGACATTACACATAATTGAATGTGTGGGGTAAAGAGAGGTAGGTAGTCATTCAAAAATCATGTTAAACACTATTATTTAAACTTATTATGTGACTTGTTATGCACATGTTTACTCCTGAACTTATTTAGGCTTGCCATAACAAAGGGGTTGAATATTTATTGACTCAAGACATTTCAGCTTTTCATTTTTAATTAACATGCAAACATTTCGAAAAACAATATTTCCACTTTGACATTATGGGGGATTGTGTGTAGGCCAGTGAAATATCTTACCTTAATCCCTTTTAAATTCAGTCTGTAACACAACAAAATGTGGATAAAGTCCAGGAGTGTGAATACTTTCTGAAGGAGCCCTGTATTTATGGACTATTTTTTGAAATATAACCAATTTTCAGGGTGGCCCTCCAGAGCTCGTTGGAGACCAAATACAGCCCCCTGGGAAAAATGAGTTTGACACCACCGAATTAGACCAACATAGCACTGTTCTTAAACATGTCCCATGGATACAGCTGCCCACTAATAACATGTCATCATATCAAATATCATGGCCCTGCTTGACTGTCTAAAATCAAAGCCAAACCATCACTCTAAATGGCTACATTCAGACAACCAGCTATGATGGAGCCCCCTTCGCTTCAGTGTCATTTTCATACACCGGCTCTGTTGTTGTTTTCCCCCTCTTCTCTAAATGGACTCATTCAGGGTATAGCTAGTGATATTAGGATGAACCTTTCATATAGCGTGTTCCACTTCTGTTTAAATCACTGCCGTATTATTACCTATAAGCTAATTTGGAATCAATGGTACAAGATGCTGTTTCTCCCTCCTCCCGGCCATTTAGACCCAGTTTGCATCCCAAATGGCACCCTATTCCCTATATAGTGCCCTACTTTTGACCAGTGTCCTATGGGAATAGGGTGCCATTTGGGGAGCGGGCTCTGAATTGTTGTAGCTACTTTACAGGCTCTATATATAATAGTTGATATGGCCAGCAGACAGCCTTGTTGTGTCCTCCTAGTCTTTAGCCTGCTGTTGTTTGCACACTCTGGGAGGAGTGGAAAGGGAAAGAAGAGGTGAGGGGTGGCAGTGTGTCCCAGACCAGAGAGCATGTGTGGCTGTGGCCTGTAGTTGTGTCCCCTGAAGTGAAGGGACAGCAGGGGACTATGAGGGGGGTTACAGACCTGTAGTGTTGGGTATCAGACGTGCCATGGAATGTTCCATATGAGCATGTTGGATGGATCTCGTTGTCTTTGTCTTCTATCAAGTCAGACGTGTGTATGTCAACTAAGGTTGCAAAACTTCCGGAAATCCTGGTAGGAGGTTTCCTGGAAACAGGAGGGAATAAGCAGGAATCTGGAATCCTCCAAACAGGATTTATGGAAAACCAGGGAATTTATTGAAAGTTCCCGGAATTTTGCAACCCTAATGTCAACACATGCTTGCACTCACACACTCCAAGCAGGCTAATGTCAACACATGCTGCACCTCAGCTCCAGTAGAAAGGTAGTGGTCCTATGAGTGAGTGGAGTGACCTGATGTGATGTTGCCTGACTGTAGTGAAAGTCCCCTTCACAGCCAAATAGCACCATGCATACGTATGTACACACACTACCACCAGTCTGTTAAGCTGAGCCTAGCCCTCTGTCTCCACACATGCAGCATATACAGCTCTCTCTGCCTCTTTCTCTCACTGTTGCCCTATATATAGTCCTGATCACCGACAACGATGAGACGGCCTATAGGGAGGAGGTCAGAGACCTGGCAGTGTGGTGCCAGGACAACAACCTCTCCCTCAATGTGAACAAGACTAAGGAGCTGATTGTGGACTACCGGAAAAGGCGGGCCGAACAGGCCCCTATTAACATCGACGGGGCTGTAGTGGAGCGGGTCAAGAGTTTCAAGTTCCTTGGTGTCCACATCACCAACAAACTATCATGGTCCAAACATGCCAAGGCAGTCGTGAAGAGGGCACGACAAAACCTTCTCCCCCTCAGGAGACTGAAATTAGATCCTCAAAAGGTTCTACAGCTGCACCATCGAGAGCATCCTGACCGGTTGCATCACCACCTGGTATGGCAACAGCTCGGCTTCTGACCGCAAGGCGCTACAGAGGGTAGTGCGAACGGCCCAGGACATCACTGGGGACAAGCTTCCTGCCATCCAGGACCTATATACTTGGTTGGCGGTGTCAGAGGAAAGCCCATAAAATTGTCAGAGACTCCAGTTACCCAAGTTATAGACTGTTTTCTCTGGCACCGGAGCACCAAGTCGAGGACCAAAAGGCTCCTCAACAGCTTCTATCCCCGAGCCATAAGACTGCTAAACAATTCATAGAATCGCCACTGGACAATTTACATTGACAACCCCCCTTTGTACACTGCTGCTACTCGCTGTTTGTTTGTTACCTATGCATAGTCACTTCGCCCCCACCTACATGTACAGATGACCTCAACTAGCCTGTACCCCCGCACACTGACTCGGTACCGGTGCCCCCTGTATATAGCCTCGTTCTGTTATTCTTATTGTGTTACTTTTTATTATTACTTTTTATTTTAGTCTATTTGGTAAATATTTTCTTCTTCTTGAACTGCACTGTTGGTTAAGGGCTTGTAAGTAAGCATTTCACGATAAAGTCTACATTTGTTGTATGTGACAAATACAGTTTGATTTGATATGCAGTTTTCTTAGTGAAGTGTTTACTGGCGTATGACCGTCCCTTTCCCTGTGGTGGATTACTTACGTTATGAAGGGGCACTTAGCTTGTTTTGGGGTTAAGTTGTGGTAATAATATCCTGTTTTGGGATTTAGTTCAGAGATCAAGGTCCAGAGGTATGTTTATGTGTTTGGTTCTGTCCCAAATGGCACCCCTTCCCAATATAGTGCACTAATTTTGACCAGATGAGCCCTATGGGTAGATAGACTACCTCCCAAATTGCACCCTTTGTGAGTGTTAGTGTACTAGAGAGGATGGTGTGGTGGATTTTCAACAGCTAGCCGGATCATCTGTGTGAGCAACTAATGACGATGTCTCCTCTAAATCCAATGTGGCTTAACTATAAACATAGACTGACAACAGCTGCGCACTCGGCACCACACTCTCTCTCTCTCTCTCTCAGGCCAACCCAGCGAGGGGGTAATGAAGAGGGACACTCAGTGTGTAGTGTATAGGGTTTCACAGCACCTTGATCTATAGCAGGGCCATACAACCAGTACAAGCTCTTTACCAGGGTGAGGGAGATGAGTGGAAGGAATGAGGAGAAGAGATGGAGAGGAGTTATTGTATTTCCATGCAGCAGTCCTGGTGTAATGAGGTCTGATTGGAGATGAAGCAGTCCACCGTTTATCTGCCGACCCGTGTGTGTGTGTCTGGGGGGAAATCTGACTTGATGGAGCTAACCAGAGCCAGCTGGGGCCAATGATGAGATTAAAGTTGAAACACAAAAACAATCAGTGGGGATAAGTATAGTATCGGTGTGTGTTACTGCCTCACTCCCAGACTCTGAGAGATGGAGGAAGCACGAGAGATGAAAAAGTGGCATCTCCTCTTCTCCGGTCATCTCCTCTTCTCCGGTCCTCTCCTGTCATCTCCTCCACTCTCCTCTCCGATCATCTCCTCTCCGGTCATCTCCTCTTCTCCGGTCCTCTTCTGTCATCTCCTCCACTCTCCTCTCCGGTCATCTCCTCCACTCTTCTCTCTGGTCATCTCCTCCACTCTTCTCTCTGGTCATCTCCTCCACTCTCCTCTCCAGTCATCTCCTCCACTCCTCCTCTTCGGTCATCTCCTCCATTCCGGTCATCTCCTCCACTCTCGTCATCTCCTCCACTCTCCACTCCAGTCATCTCCTCTCCGGTCATCTCCTCCATTTCCGTCATCTCCTCCTCGCCGATCGTCTCCTCCACTCTCCTCTCCGGGTCATCTCCTCCACTCTCCTCTCCGGTCATCTCCTCCATTCCAGTCATCTCCTCCATTCTGGTCATCTCCTCCTCTCCGGTCATCTCCTCCTCTATCCTCTCCGGTCATTTCCTTCTCTCTCCTCTGCGGTCATCAAACCTACTCTCCACTCCAGTCCTTTCCTCCACTCTCCACGCCGGTCCTCTCCTCCACTCCGGTCATCCCCTCGACTCCGGTCATCTCCACTCTCTGGTCATCTCCTCCTCTCTGGTCATCTCCTCCTCTCTGGTCATCTCCTCCTCTTTGATCATCTCCTCCACTCCTCCTCTTCGGTCATCTCCACCACTCTGGTCATCTCCTCCACTCCGGTCATCTCCTCCACCCTCCACTCTCCACTCTGGTCATCTCTTCCTCTCTCCTCTCCGGTCATCTCCTCCTCTCTCCTCTCCGGTCATCTCCTCCTCTCTCCGCTCCTCCAGTCATCTCCTCTCCTCTCCTCCGGTCATCTCCTCCTCTCCGGTCATCTTCTCTTCGCTCCTCTCTTCGCCTCGCCCCTTTCCTGTTCTCTCCTCTCCTGTTCTCTCCTCGCTCCTCTCTTTGCCTCGCTCCTTTCCTGTTCTCTTCTTTCCTGTTCTCTCCTGTTCTCTCCTCTCCTTGCTCTCCTTTCCTCTCCTCGCTCTCCTTTTCTCTCCTTTCCTCTACTCACTCTCCTTGCTCCCCTTTCCTCTCTTTTCCTCTCCTCGCTCTCCTGTCCTCTCCTTTCCTCTCTTCGCTCTCCTGTCCTTTCCTCGCTGTCCTGTCCTCTCCTGTCCCCTCCTTGCTCTCCTTTCCTCGCTCTCCTTTCCTCTCCTCGTTCTCCTTTCCTCTCCTTTCCTCTCCTTGCTCTCCTTTCCTCTCCTCGCTCTCCTTGTTCTCCTTTACTCTCTCGCTCTCCTTTCCTCTCCCCACTCTCCTTCCTCTCCTCGCTCTCCTGTCCTCTTCCTTGCTCTCCTGCCCTCTCCTTTCCTCTCCTCACTCTCCTGCCCTCTCCTTTCCTCTCCTCACTCTCCTGCCCTCTCCTTTCCTCTCCTCACTCTCCTGCCCTCTCCTTTCCTCTCTCGCTCTCCTTTCCTCTCCCCACTCTCCTTCCTCTCCTCGCTCTCCTTTCCTCTCCTCACTCTCCTGCCCTCTCCTTTCCTCTCCTCACTCTCATGTCCTCTTCCTTGCTCTCCTGTCCTCTCCTGTCCTCTCCTTTCCTCTCCTCTCCTTGCACTCCTGTCCTCTCCTTTCCTCTCCTCGCTCTCCTGTCCTCTTCTTCTCCTCTCCTCGCTCTCCTGTCCTCCTCTCTTCTCCTTGCTCTCCTGTCCTCTTCCTCTCCTTGGCTCAGACCCACTGATTAAGAGCTGCTTTGTTTTCCCTTTGATCCCTCTCGCCACTCATCTCAACTTAATGTAGCCCCCTCACCACATCCTACATACACACATAAACACACACACTGCAAACACACACAGAGCACAAACATGCTTTCGGTGAGGAGGCTTACATGTTTGTACATTGAGTCTCAGTTCTACATTTATTTGTGTGTGTGTGTGTGTGTGTGTGTGTGTGTGTGTGTGTGTGTGTGTGTGTGTGTGTGTGTGTGTGTGTGTGTGTGTGTGTGTGTGTGTGTGTGTGTGTGTGTGTGTGTGTGTGTGTGTGTGTGTGTGTGGCGCGCTCACGGCAGGCTGAAGTGAGAAGAGAACAGTTTAAGAGGATTAGACCATTGACAGGCTGCTGGACCATTTCTGGACCTTATTTCCACAGTCAGTCCACTTGGTAATGAAGTATTTACTGAGCCCAGTGGAACTGTTATTGCATTTTGCCACAAAGCACAACTCCATCCTCGCTAGATCGAGCCATGAGGACATTCAGCTTGGTGTTTGTCCAGGCTTTGGCCCTAAGTATTTGTTATGTCTTTTAGTAGAAAGTGTCTCAAGTTTTACATTAATTGTTGTCATGTAGGTCCCATGTGCAGATACCATGTACAGCTGAGTGAATCCATCCTGGTTAACAGACTAGCTGTAGTGTTAACCAGGGGGATTTGAAGGGGATGGGTTAGTTGGTGTTAACTAAATGTCATATGGTCAGCTCTATGTCAAGTTTTAGGGAGCTTTGATTCACATTAGAGCGGAGGGGATTATGTTGAGGGTGTGTGCATTGGGGTGTTTGTGGGTTTGATTGATTGATTGACTTGTGAGTGTTAAGATGTTATCAAGGGCAAGATCTGATCCAGATATCAATTTATTGGATGAAACTTAGGCCTAATTATGATTTAGAACAAGAATGGTTTAGGGGTTAGGATATATGGTTAGGGGTTAGGAGAGAGGGGTTAGGATTGGGGCTAGTGGTTAGGAGAGAGGTGTTGGGGGTTAGGAGTGAGGGGCTAGGGGTTAGGACTGAGGGGCTAGGGGTTAGGACTGAGGGGTTAGGAGTGAGGGTCTTGGGTTAGAAGTGGGGGGCTAGGGGTTAGGAGTGAGGGGCTAGAGGTTAAAACAGAGGTTAGTGGTTAAAAGAGAGGGTCTAAGTGAGGGGCTAGGGGTTAGGTGTGAGGGTCTAGATGTTAGAAGTGAGGGGTTAGGTGTGAGGGTCTAGAGGTTAGAAGTGAGGGGCTAGGCGTGAG
Source organism: Oncorhynchus keta (assembly GCF_023373465.1). NCBI lineage: Eukaryota > Metazoa > Chordata > Actinopteri > Salmoniformes > Salmonidae > Oncorhynchus > Oncorhynchus keta. The sequence continues at coordinate 18,555,883 of NC_068438.1, read as the reverse complement.
GGTCTAGGGGTTAGAAGTGAGGGGCTAGGGGTTAGGTGTGAGGGTCTAGAGGTTAGAAGTGAGGGGCTAGGCATGAGGGTCTAGGGGTTAGAAGTGAGGGTCTAGGGGTTAGAAGTGAGGGGCTAGGTGTAAGGCTTGAGGGGCTAGGGGTTAGGCTTGAGGGGCTAGGCTTGAGGGGCTAGGCGTGAGGGGTTAGGCGTGAGGAGCTAGGGGTTAGGCTTGAGGGGCTAGGGGTTAGGCTTGAGGGGCTAGGGGTTAGGAGTGAGGGGTTAGGCTTGAGGGGCTAGGGGTTAGTCATGAGGGTCTAGGGGTTAGAAGTGAGGGGCTAGGGGTTAGGAGTGAGGGGCTAGGGGTTAGAAGTGAGGGGCTAGGGGTTAGAAGTGAGGGGCTAGGGGTTAGGCTTGAGGGGCTAGGAGTTAGGCGTGAGGGTCTAGGGGTTAGAAGTGAGGGGCTAGGGGTTAGGAGTGAAGGGCTAGAGGTTAAAACAGAGGTCAGGGGTTAAAAGAGAGGGGTTAGGCGTGAGGTTCTAGGGGTTAGAAGTGAGGGGCTAAAGGTTAAATCAGGGGTTAGGGGTTAATTAAAAAAGAGGTTCTAGGGGTTAGGAAATGGGATAGAAGAGAACCCAGAGGAGGAGCAGGGGAGGAAGTGAGAGTGAGGTGAGTTGTGTGGTCTGTCAGAGAGACAACAGCACATCTACACCATTACAGCTGACAAAGTCATATCATTAGATATCATATCATTACTGATTCATCAATACTGTGTGTGTGTGCGTGTGTGTGTGTGTGTTTGTGCGTGCGTGTGCGCATGCTTGCGGGCTCATGAGGGGGTGCGTGAGAGTAAACCCCAACGTGGAACAGTAGTTGTCGTCAGCTACTAGGATCACTGTTCAGCTGTGACTGTGTTTCTGCTGCTTGTATCCAAGCAAATGAAAAAGGGAGGGAGGTGGGACAGAGTAACATGTGGAACAGAGTGGTGTGTTGCATGGATTCTGTGGAAGGTAGGGCGGCTTTGTGTAGCTCGTCAGATCTGAAGCCAACAGCTACTGTTTCTCGTGGGACATTCTCATGGCTCCAGTGTAACCTCTCCCTTCAGTCCACACCGCCTGGTTTACTTATGTCATGGATTGGATTTATACAAGGCTTTTACAGCTGCTTCAAGTGCTTTACGTTGAATGGGATGTGATCATTGATGTCTGAATTGACTGGATCTATAATTGAGAGCACGTGTTTGAGTTAAGCATTCATTTGTACGGTATAAGGCTTGTGACTGTGTTTGTGAGAGCAGAGCTGTCTCACCTTCTGTGTGTGCGTGTGCAAGAAATAGAGAGGAAGTGAGCGAAAGAAAGGGGGATACCTAGTCAGTTGTACAAGAGCACAGATATGTTTGCATATAAGTTTGTGCAGCTGTCAGTTTCTGAATGTGTTAGGGTACAGTTGCATGTCTGTGCAGGCAGCAGAGTAATAATGGTGAAAATACCACACGGCCCATGACAGGTATACTGTATGTCTGATCTGTGTCACAATTCACCACGTAGATCACTGCCTTTATTCCTTCCTGATGCCAGCCTGCACCCATCTTGACGGATATTTTTTACTGTATGTAATATCTTTAATATGTTCCGTATGGCCATTGACTGACTGTCCAATAATAGAAACATGTAAAATCTTTAATATGTTCCGTATGGCCATTGACTGACTGTCCAATAATAGAAACATGTAACAGTTTCCTGTGAATGGTGTTGGAGCAGCCTGTCAGACAGTGTGTCAGTCTACACAGGGTGCTGAAGGAGCAGCCTGTCAGACAGTGTGTCAGTCTACACAGGGTGCTGAAGGAGCAGCCTGTCAGACAGTGTGTCAGTCTACACAGGGTGCTGAAGGAGCAGACTGCTAGCTGGAGTACCGTAATGTTACTGTAGCTACTGCGATGATTGATGAATCAGGTTGAGAGACAGTGTTTTTGACAGAGCAAACCAAGCAACCCTGAGACATGTGGTAGTGGAGGGAGTCTGGTCGAATAGAGGGAGCAGAGTTTGGGTTCCTGTCCAGGAGCAGCCCCTACCCCTACCTCTTGTTTCCCGATAGGCACTTCATCTGTTGTAGATCTGATAGTTGGATAGGGAGAAGCAAAATGGTTGTAGCTCCAACTTGGCCTCTGATAAAGACAACATCTGGCGACTTTATGTGAATGTACATTTGTATTGGTTTGGTACACAGACAGGATCAAGACAAAATCCCACTCAACACTACATAATCTACTTACACCGTTACAACACGTTCAATGTACAGCTCCTAGAAGATTGGAATTTTCATGCTATTTTCATAAATGCTTTATGTACTCGTTGCTCTGCGTGTGTGTGTGTGTGCGTGCGTGCGTGCATGCGTGTGTGTGTGTGTGTGTCTGTCTCACCCCCACAGAGCTCCAGAGGGAGGGCAGCATTGAGACTCTCAGCAACAGCTCTGGTTCCACCAGCGGCTCCATCCCCCGTAACTTTGAGGGCTACCGCTCTCCGCTGCCCACCAACGAGAGCCAGCCCCTCAGCCTCTTCCCCTCCGGATTCCCCTAGAGGAGACCAGGAGACAGCCTGCCTACAACCCTACAAGACCTGGGGTCAAATACTATTTGATATCTTTCAAATGCTTTGAGAGTTTGCTTTAGTCTGCCTGGAATCCCTGATGGGAGGGGACTACATTTGAGACTGTTCTATTGGTTCCATTACGCCAGACAAGCTCAATAAATCCCAGATAAAGTATTTGAAATTATTTCAAAGAGTATTTGAACCCAAGTCTGCTAACTACTGTCCATCCTAGCGCTTCACACAGCACAGCCGGACAGTCTTGATGGTCTCTCACCATGTTGATATTCATTAGGATGTTATTGTGAGCAGTGGTCCCCTCCTCTCTCCCTCTCTCCAAATCCAGGAACTGTCCAGTGCTTCTCCCACCTGCCGATGTGTTTATGCTTATGTGTGTGTGTGTGTGGGGGGGGGGAATAATGTGTCACAACGAGTGTGTTTCATTTTGGGTGTGTGTGCTGCTCCGTGTGAGAGAGAAGGCTGAGGCCGGGTGTATTGAGTGAGCAGTGTGTGACTCAGTCCCTCCTGTGTGTGTGTGTATAAAAAGTACTCTGATGATCATGGGTGTCCCAAATGGCACCCTATTTCCTATATACGCTACTTTTTTGCAACAGAAAAGAGGTCTGTGCTTTAATAAAATAAAAGGCTTATTCCTTTCTTGTATACACACACCTCAAACAAAAGCACACGCTTGTACGCTGAATAATTACTTTGCCGACTTGCTTTTCTTAGTGAATGAGTCATTGCTGGACTTGACCAGACCACATAGGACTTGATATGAAGTCTGATCTGATACAATAGTGAGAACAGAAAGAAAGGCTTAAAACTGACTCTGAATAATTGGTCACTAATTTTGTGTTCTGTGTTAAAAACACGATACAATCCTAGTCCTTTGTCTGGGGAATGGATGACTGGCTGACTATAGGGGTCTGTTCTGAAAAATGCAACGTTACAGGACTTTTGGGGAGAAATACATTTTATAGATCAGATATGTCCTGTAGCAAAAGGAGTCATTGCAGATCTATATATTATATTTATATCTGCAATGTTTCACCCTATTGAACACAGCCATGTTCCTGTAATTCTGCATGTTGAATGAGTCAATGGCTACTGATGCTTGGTCACTGGCTAATGTAACATAAAAGGGTAATAATAATAATAATAATATATGCCATTTAGCAGACGCTTTTATCCAAAGCGACTTACAGTCATGTGTGCATACATTCTACGTATGGGTGGTCCCGGGGATCGAACCCACTACCCTGGCGTTACAAGCGCCATGCTCTACCAACTGAGCTACAGAAGGACCACCTGATTAATTGATCCTTTTTAATGCAGAACACATGCTTATTAATACATTTTCACTGTAATATTGATTTTGTACAATACTGAGTAGTTATTTGCTATACATTCGTGTTAATGAAATACTGAAGACTTGGAAAATAGTTTGCTGTGTTATATTATCACCCCTGGATATTCAATGATTTCATATATACTAAGTAAATATAACAGCTGCATAGTCATTGTTTTAATCACGTGTACAAAAGTTAGCAGCTTGTGCTTCTGTAAATGTAAAGAGACTTCTCGTTTAATTTAAAGAAAATAAATAAACCACACCAAAGCCAGTACACATTTTCTGCCAGTTTATTGTGGAAAAGCAGACTGTGAATACAACACTCTAAAACTTATCTGACACTCAGAACAAGAATCAAATGAACTACAAAATGTTCAAGAATCTAAAATCAGTACAAGACTAATTGATGTAGGGCCCCTATGTTTAAATGCAATTCACTTACCTTAGACAGGAGCAAAACCAGGCCAGAGACTGAAACAATGGCCATGTGAATGTGTTTGAGCAGGCATACTCAGGCCAGCAAGCACTGGCTCTGCTCTTGCCTTCAGGTTGTTTGCCCCATAGAAAAATAATGAATTGAATGGGCTTGGAACTTCTAACTCTGGCATTTTTGATTGGTAAACACATGGGTACACTTACAGTGGCTGCCTGGTAATGTGATGCAATAATTTCCATGTTCATTCAAACTAATGTATTTTTTTGTAATGTCAGTTTAATCAACAAATTACAGCACATATGACTTGTCCACCCATAGAGTACCACAGTATGAGTCATATACCCATAAAACCTAGCGGTCAAACAGGGAAATGGTTCAAATCATTTTTCCACTATTCATCATCATTCATGGGGGATTTTATAAACACTTAAAATAAGGGCTGTGTTTCATGTAGGGTTACCCTGGTGTGACGTTTTGATAACAGTGTAAATCTGTCTAGGACAGGGTTACTTTTATCAATAATTTGCCTGTCTCCCGGTCACAGCCGGCTGGGATCGAACCCGAGGCCGTAGTGACGCCTCAGCACTGCCCTTTTGCCAGTTTTAAATTGACACAATACCTGATAGCAGAGGTGTCAACTAGAGATGACGTGCAGGAGCTTGCAGAGATTTGTAGTTTTGCGTGACGTCTACTTTGAAGCTAATTAGCATTTTTGAATCTGAGAGTAAATAGAGCCAAATATATTGATAAGTCACCTTGTCCGAGAGAGATTTACATGGTTATCATAACATCACACCAGGGTAAGCCTACAAGAAACACAGCCCTAATTTTAAGTGTTTCTAAATTCCCCTATGGGAAAAATTAATTATGGAAAAAACGATTGGAACCATTTCCCTGTCTGACCACTGGGTTTTATGGGTATTATGACACCTCCACTGTGGGCATAATTGACTTGAATGGGAACGCCTGTTCTATTCATTATATTTCTATGGTTTGCCCACTGACGCTCCCCTGGTGCCCCACACTGTGACATGATGCCCTGCATACCAATGTCTCTCTAAGTCTGAGGGAACCATGCCCAGGCCAGTGCCCCAGCTGGCACCTCTACCAGGGGTAGGGGCCTGTTAAAGGAGGGCACACCTTAGCTGTTTCACTCTGTTTCAAAACGTTGTCTGCCTCCTGAACATGACCCTGGTTTTTACCCTCCTCTCCTGTGACAGTCTCCATTTATACCCATCCTCCTCTGCCAGCAAACCCTGTGAATAGATAGAGCAGCGAGAGGAGAGACAAGGTTGGCACCAGGAGAGAAGCCGTATTGATACATAGCTAGCTACAACCACTTGTGGACAGGTTTGCTAAGCTTTTGCTAACATTGTTTTGCTCAAAATCAAACAGAAAAAAATTCACTGCCCAAAGATTGCAAATTACAGAGCAAAAGTAATCTCCATCCAACCTCATATACTGTATTTCTTTAACTTTGTGTGATTTATTTGTGTACATATCTGTGTCTTAAAATGTGATGGAATTTGTTATTCACTTATATTCACTTATATTCAATAATTTATCAGACTGTAATAGCATTATAATGTGTGTACAATACAAAACATTTAACAATATCAGATCTGAAATAGTATTTTGATTGCTGTCATTTAATTGTCGTCATCCTCTCAACTAAATAGACTAGGAAGACTTACATTGTTAGCCAATATGTATGTTAGGCAAGTAAAATTCCCTCTTTTTTAATCACTTATAATTATTTTTCTTTCCTCAGTGCACTCTTTTGATCCACAAAGGAGACAACTAGATATCAAATAGGTCTACTTCGAATTAATTTATAGTGCCAGCCATTTGAAACCAATCAAAGGCAATACCATGTATTATATCCTATTGTTCGTATGAATATGACAGAAAAATATATTGGGAAATGCCGTGGTCATTGCAGGTATGTTGATGACATTTTATGACCTTTTAGTGAATAAAACAAATATCACTAAACAGTTACAATTCGCATAGGGCTATTGTTAATTTAATGTACAAATGTAATCTTAGACACTTTTCAGAGCAGGCTTTTCAATCGTCTAACAGGAGGCGAATACTTTTTTTATAACCTAACAGTTCTGTGTTGTTTACATTGCCAAAGTGTCCAATGAAAATGTTTTATGCATCAATGATTTTATTCAAACGAAACGCTTCCTCATAAACTGAGGACCCCAATCGCCTGATTCTGAGCAAGATTATAGCCTGCCTATGTGTACACTTATTTCTAATTCAATGATAGAGACCATCGTGTGAGCGGTTACGTTCGAAATTGAACACGGGAAAGTGCTTTCCTTGCTAAATGAAAGTATGTCTGAAATAAATGTAATTTCCCCCTGACCCAAGTAATTTCATATCGCTTCTGTATATAATACGATTCAATGTATTCGGTCGCATGAGTTGAAAATTGAATTTTGAAGCACTGTCAACAAGTTCAACTCTGTTAAATCAACACGAGTTTGATAGGACTGTAGCCCATAGTAGAGAGCAACAAGGCGATTTTCAAGGGAACTGAGTGCATGTCAAACATAATTGCCAGCCTCTCCATGTTGTGTTGCAACATCACATCAAATTGATCAAGGCTGTTATAGAGTTACGTTCCTGAACAGAAATTGATATGCTATGTGCACATACATGTTGTCAATAGGACATTAAGTCTACACTTGTTGTATTCGACGCATGTGACAAATAAAGTTTGATTTGATTAACTTGTCGTCTCTCTACTACCTATTTGAGCGAAGACATTTGAACAAACCAAAATTGTTAGTCTATAGCAGTGGTTCCTAACCAGTGGTACTAGGACCCCTAGGACATGACCTATCCACAAAGTTGCTTTTATTTTTATGAACTAGGCAAGTCTGTTAAGAACAAATTCTTATTTTCAATTATGGTTTAGGAACAGTAGGTTAACTGCCTTGTTCAGGGGCAGAACGAGAGACTCATGAGACCATAGGGATACAGGTAAAATGCACATGAGCGGGTACTCCGGACAGAGCAACATTTTAGGCTATATAGCCTATACGTCATTTATACGTCATTTATACCTTCCATTTCTGAAGTCAGTCTGAGAACTTCCAACACCTAGGAAATACTCTCCCATTTATTTCAGATGTGGACTATTTTTCGGTTTATTTCAACTGCAGATGCAGCAATTACATGAAGCTTTCTAGTGAAGTTAATGACATACATTTCCCTATATAGTAGGTAGACATACTTGTAGCCTACATCACCCATATGGATTTGAATTGTTTCTTAATTTTCTTAGATGCATAAAATACACTTTGCATGTAACTTTCAATTGTCCTATATCGCTAACCCTAACACTGTCCGAGGACAGCAGCTTTGTTTACAAGTTGTGAGTCAGTAGCATTATGACCTTAACGAGGTTGTAATATATCTAGTAAAGACTTCGATTACATCAGCTAATCGACACGAAGACAAAGCATTGCAACACAAATGCAAAGGTGCGTACAAATCACTGTTGGCACTATTGTCAAAGTTACCCGCCGAAAGAACTAGCGAATCATGTATTGTTACGGTTCTTGTCAGTATTCACAAAATGTAAAGAGTAAGCGTACAAAAGATCAATCAATCTGCAGGCAATTCTCATTTCTCCGTAGGCTAATGCTTTTTTATTTATTCTAGGACTACTCAAAGGATCAAATCTCTTCCAGGTGGCTATATCACTCACAAAATATCCTACGGTTTAACCCGCGTCATTTAATTACAATCATTAGGCTATAATGCATTGCATAAATACTTTACGGATTTAGTAGCTATGTTATTCTAACACCTTGCTATCAGTAGCATCCTAAAACTGCCATCTCTGGGGTATTTTGAGGTTGTGGTTTGTTGTTTTTGTAATCCACTGTTATCACTGAAACTATCCATTAAGGTCCATTCAATGCCACTCGACCGAAACCATGATATGGATGTTTCATTGAATCGCATGATATGCTTAAAGATAGTAAGTTATTTAGTGGTTTTGTTAAATATATTTTCAGAAATCAATGAATGGCAAACAAGTACGTCTTGCTGCTATTTTACACTCAAATAAGATGCTGTTAGTGTGCCCTGACCCATTACGCTTGTGTAAGCTTGCTGCAGTGAGAGTGGGGGGGTTAATGATATATGCCAGGGTCACGAACTGGGTTGTAATTGAAAAAGCAACCCACATGCTGCACGGCTCAAGCGGCTCCGCGGCCAGGCCTCGCTGATCAAAGTTTGGGAAGCCGGGGAGGAGAGGGCCGGCTGCAGACAGGAACATTCCCGGAGCTGCATGGAGTATTGTGTGTTTTCAACCTGTGTTGCCAGAAGCAGAAAATAAACAAAAACTCCATTCACTCTCAACCACAGACAATGACAACGCAGGTACATGTAGGTGGGAAGATATTTCCTCCATTGTTTTGTCAAGAACTATATACCCGCTGTCATGACGTGTTTATAAAAGCCTTTCTTAATGCATTGATGTTTTTGTATATTAAAGTAAATAATACATTTTTACTACAGGTCACGTAGAATTAATGTCCAAGGGTAGCAAACTATGTCATGTGTGTAAACACGCACCCGCACGTACACACACACACACACACACACACACACACACACACACACACACACACCTTTGAATCACTGTCAAATTAACTTGGACAGAGTGAAACAGTGAACAACACAGACAACATAAGAGTATATTGGTTTAGTGAAGTAACATGGAGGCTGGAAAGCGACAGTAAGGGTGTTCCTCGGTTCCCTGGGATCATTTTAGCGCCCCCACCTGTTGCTACCTGTGAAAGGTAGGCTGGCAGCATAGAATTGGGAGCAAGAATACTTCTCTCTATGGCTGTCAATTTCTCCAGACAAACGCTTCAAGATGTGCATCGGAAAGACAATAAATAGGCTATACTATTCGCTAAATAAATTTACAATCGACGGACCTGGCGTAATCAACAGTTCTCTGCTAATATTTTACAAATAACCTCAACCAACCTATTATTACAAAAGCCTACTCTCAAGGTGATAGCTGCACGTGAAAATAACATCGTATTCACGTTTGCTGTAGGGTGGGGGTTATTCGGCTAACGGTGCTGCTTGTGCGAATAGTTATTTTTCATCAATCAGTCGCAATTTGGCCAAGCGGACAAGACAGCCCACCGGCAGCCCTGCTGACTCGGGTCAATGAGACAACACGAGCACGAAGACGATCAAATTGAACACAATTCCTAGAGGGTGAGAAAGAGGGATTAAAACCCGGCTTTAATGAGTGGGAGATGAAGAAATTGAGAGACATTTAAACTGTAGAGTGGGGGCAGGGAAGGGGAGTAAAGCGAGAATGAAAGAGCGATGGGGAAGAGGAGGGAGAGGGGGTTGGTGGTAGCCTGGCTGGAGGAGGCGCTGGGTATACATGTGACAAGGGGAAATATGAAGGACTTTGACAGGTCTTAAACGGTCTGGCGCCAAGGCCTCAGTCTACCGGCTAAATATAGCAGGAGAGATGATGGGATGAGAAGAAGAAAAGATGAAAGAAAAAATACAATGTAGTGGGAGTAGCCTAAAAAAAATAACAAAACAAAATGTCAGACAAATAAGGCTACAGTAGTAACAATACAGTGACCCGTTATTTCGTAATTAGAATTTTCCCGCAGCATATCAGTAACACGCGGATCACCACAATGACCCTGAAGGTGTACTGTTCTTTCCGCACATTTTCACCTAACACTTGCAATTAAGCAAATTATATTGTGTGGACCTTACATGGCACAGGGCTTAATGCAAAATGATGTCTGTTACTTTGGGGTTACAACCTTTTCCATAGGAAATGATCTCGAGGTGTGGCGAGCACATCTCTTGTCACGCACAGGTGCAAGCAGAAAGACGTAATGGGGCATATTTATATAGGACTATGTTCAACATTTAACCGAAATATGCTGAATATTTCCGTTATTGCCAAGTCTCTCATCTCTGCTTTAACATAGCATAGAACGGGGAATGCTTCTGTCATGAATGACGTTAAATGTAATCTGTAGTAACACCACATCACTTGAGGATTGCGTTTTTGTCCATTTAGCACTATATAGTGTATTCACACACCTTGATTTTTCCACATTTTGTTGTGTTAAAAGGGGGATTAAAATGCATTTAATTGTCATTTTTGGTCAACGATCGATACTCACACACAAAAATATAACATTTATTTTTAAAATATGGAAAATGTAACACTAATATATCTTGATTAGATACGTATTAAGATATCTGAGACAACAATACATGTTAGAATCACCTTTGGCAGAGATTACAGCTGTGAGTCTTTCTGGGTAAGTCTCTAAGAGCTTTGCACACCTGGATTGTACAATATTTGCCCATTATTCTTTTAAAAATGATATTACTAGAAATTGCTTGAAAGCCATTTTCATGTCTTGCCGTAGATTTTCAAGCCGATTTAAGTCAAACTGTACAGGCCATTCAGGAACATTCAATGTCGTCTTGATAGGCAACTCCATTGTAGATTTGGCCTTGAGTTTTAGGCATACTAAGTCCACAACTGAATGCATTCAACCAAAATGTGTCTTTCGCATTTAACCCAATGGCGCCGGGTTAGCAGTTATTGTTAGGGGTTAACTGCCTTGCAGAACAGAACTGCAGATATTTCCACCTTGCCAGCTCTGGGTTTTGAACTCGTAACCCTGTGGTTACTGGCCTAACAGTCTTAACTGCAAGGCTATCTGCCATTGTTATTTACCTGCTGAAATTTGAATTTGTCTCCCCAGTGTCTGTTGGAAAGAAGACTGAACCAGGTTTTCCTCTAGTATTTTGCCTGTGCTTAGCTGTATTACATTTATTTTTATCCTAAAAAAACTCCATAGTCCTGCAGATGACAAGCATACCCATAACATGATGCAGCCACCCCCATGCTTGAAAATATGTAGAGTGGTACTCATTGATGGGTTGTGTTGGATTTTCCCCAAACATAATGCTTTGTATTCAGGACAAAAAGTACATTTCTTTGCCATATTTTTTGCAGTATTAGTTAAGTGCCTTGTTGCAAACAGGATTCTCTGTGTAGGCTTCCCTCAGTACACTCTGTCATTGTGGATTAACTATAACGTTGTTGATCCATCCTCAGTTTTCTCCTTTCACAACCACTAAACCCTAACTGTTTTACGCCGAACTGTTAAAATCACCATTGGCCTCATGGTGAAATCCCTGAGCAGTATCTTTGTAGTGACTGGGTGTATTGTTACACCATCCAACGTCTAATTAATATCTTCACCATGCTCACATGGATATTCAACGTTTGTTTTATATTATTTTTACCCATCCACCAATCGGTGCCGTTCTTAGCGAAGCAGTGAAAAACCTTCCTGATCTTTGTGGTTGAATCTGTGCTTGAAATTCACTACTCGTGAGGGACCTTACAGATAATTGTATGTGTGGGGTACAGATATGGGGTAGTCATTCAAAAATGATGTTAACCACTATTATTGAACAAGGAATGAGTCCATGCAACTTATGTGATTTGTTAAAGACATTTTAACTCATTAACTTTTTTAGGCTTGTCATAACAAAGGGGTTGAATACTTATTGACTCAAGACATTTCAGCTTTTAATTTGGATTAATTATTAACATTTTCTACGAACAGAATTCCACTTTGAAAGGATGGGTTATTGTGTCAATGACCTACACACAATCTCAATGTAATAAATGTTTAATAACGGCTGTAACACAACAAAATGTTGAAAAAGTAGGGTGTGAATACTTTCTGAAGGCGCTGTAGATGTTGGGTACACAGAGCAAATAACTGGAGCGTAACTGCAAACCCGTTGTTGATGTAATTAATTGTTTAAGTATATACATAGAAACCATTAACATTCTCTATGTGGTGCTAATATTTTCCCGCTCAAAATGTTTATTCTGCCCAACTTGAACCTCAGTAAGTAGGCTAAGCTTTAACGATGAGTCTTCTATATAGTCTAGCAGCAGTATAGCGTCTGTTGGAATGCACTTAATTTCCCTGACTGGGCAACTGACTGACTCAGTCGACCACTAGTTGAATGTGTCGCCTATAAAGGACGAAAAACACAAGTACAAAGGAAGAGTAGTGCTTTAAAAAATGTGAGATTGATTTTTTTAAATGTACTCGAGCAAAATCAAATAGATCTGAAATAGGCTTCATGTTAAACAGCACTGAAACTGTAGCCCTATACATACATTCCCTAACTGTAAAAGGTTTAAGAACATTATATTCACAAAACTAAATGATGAAACATGTTGGGTCTAATGAGCTAGGAAAGTAGTCCCCAAATGTTATATCCTTATCCATAACTGACCATCCTTAACCTATTATAACAACAATAATTCTACAGGGTTTCAACAATTGACCATTATTATGATTACATTGTTCACACTAGAAAACAAAATAATCACAATTTACCCGATTCCTTTAAATTAAGCCACGTCATAAAGATTCCAATTATGTAATGCAGAATAATTGATTCAGTTCAAGCCTGATAAAGACCTGCCTACATACTATATTCTGCTCGCCGTGATCACAAAATGTATTGACAACTAGGCATAATTAAATTCACTACAATTTTGAGCACGACTGGTGTGAAAAGAAGTCTATAAAACCATTTACAGAATGTCTCTCAGATAAAAATGCTGTTGGAAGTTAAATTAGTTTTGGAATAAATATCCATTCGTTTTATCTTACTGCACATTGCATAGTGACGTCTATCAGGTTTTAAAAGGGTAGGTCTGCAAAAACAAGTGATCTATGTTCCAAAAAATATTCCACTGTCTCTGGTTTCTTTAGAATTTACAGGTTTAAAACAACGTCCTGGACTTTGCTGGGATTTTCATGTTCAGATATAAGTAACACGTGTCTCACCTCAAGGCTCATTCTACAGGGTGCTTAAAAAATGTTTTATTAATGGTACATTCCTAATCAGATAATATGAATAAGATAGTAAGATATCCATATAACCTTGATGCACTAGAATAGACCACAAAACCTTATACCATATCAAAGGTGTGAAACTCTAAATAGTATGCTACTTTACGTATAAATTACGCATAGATTACATTTAATTTCATTCCGGTTTTTTTTCAAATCTAACGTAAAGCTCTCAACACGCACTTGGAAAGGAATGTGTTATATTCTATTGACACTAATGCCAATGGAGCTGAGCGAACACTGATAGGGAAGAAATGTAGACATACACAAAACACCGACTCAGCCTGCGATAGAAGGGTACATCGGAAATGTGTTGTTTGTATCTGACGAACTCATTCGGAAGGATTATGAGTTTTTGTTTCAGTTTTTATCTCGAAGTGACGATGTTCTGGATTGAGCTGGAGCGGAACCGGATCTACTATTTCTGCGTCAGATAAACATCAGGGCAGACTGTTCCGTGTATCCAAATTCTCACATTTTGATGCAAAGTTTTAAAAAATCCCTTCGAAAGAGCATTCTCAGACCAAAAACTCCAGGCATAAGCCGTAGCTTTGGCGTAGATAGCGAGGGGGATTGGAGGGTGCTCGCTGCTGGTTGGATTTGAGGGTAAATATGAAGTGACAAGTGTCTGCTCTTATTGTGGTGCGTCTGCCGACTGGCGCCAAACGGCTCTTTAACCAACGGAATTCAAGTTAATCAAGCCAAGGGTCCACAGAATGGATTTCTTAAAGGGTACAACACAACAGTACCAAGACGAAGTTTTTGGTCGGGGCGCCTTAGGGGTCGTTGCAATGGTCTCAAGTGTGTTATGTACTGTATGGGATTTGACACATACCAACAAACTGTTTAGGCGAGTCAGGACGCTGATGTGCCCTCACGCTCAGAGGACAGACATATTTCAGTTTATGCTGAAAATGAGAGCGAAGAAGGTCATATTAGCATAAAAGGAATAGTCTACGTGTATATAGTACCGTATAGGAGAGCTATCGACAGGCTACGTATTCCTGGTTTTATTTATTTTCACTTTTTAGGCTATAAGGCAATCAAATAAAGTGAATGTACAATAATCACTTTGCGTAGGTCATTACGTGAGCATGAAATATTTATTCTGCCACAAACCAAGTGAAGAGGACATAGATAGGCTACACATCAGAAGAAAAAACATATCTCGTTTCTCTAAGGCTATAAGCAAGCACTCACCGCGTTATATATCTGTCGATTTTGCCCTCGAAATTCATTTGTTTTCTTTTCTTCTTGCCTCGACTCAGCATCTGTCTCTGCGCTTTTCAAATGGCCCGGGGCAGTTTTTAAAGTGGCAATGTCCGGTTTATTAGTCGCTGTCCTTGCTGTGAATCGTTCACAAAACAGCAGCGAGTCACGGAAATGGACAGCCCTGAAATATAATCACTACATCGAGTCCGATTGCCCACCATTCAGGTACGGGTGGCTGTGGACTCTCTTTCCGTCTCAGCATAGTCTGTGTAAGTATATCATTAAGCACAACCAGTGAGGAAACTAACTGTATGCTATTTTGGCCAAACCACGATCAACACTTCAACAGATATAACTGCACCCGGATTTATAAACAAACGAAACCAGATATAATGGCTATGAAGTAAATTGACCTAAACTGACAACATGATCTTCACATGAAATGGAACCACAACTAATCTATTTGGAATCTTCGTTTTCCTGAGCTAAATTCATACTTTAAAAAATCAATCACCGGTATAGCCTACTAACTTGATTTAGCCTACCTCTAGGCTATAATGAAAGCGACTAAAGAGCAATAAACGTAGGCTATGTATTCAGGTATTGTTTCTGGGCTGGAGTTATGCACCTCGTCGAAAGTATAAAGCGCAAGCCGAACGAGGTGATGCCTCCACCGGCCAAGAATTGAGGGCTGACCCGGTGTTTGGCTTGGAGATAGGGGTGGGATTTCCCGAGCTTTCCTGTCATTGGTTAATATTTTATTCCGTTGACATGTTTTCTTACTGCTAATGCTTCCGACACCTTGTTGTCCACCCCCCTCTCTTAAAGCCTGGCTGGAGCTGTCAAAACCACGCCTATAGAGGCCCACAATTGGTCCAGAAAGCGTAAAATCAGCAATCAAAGGGGCTTGGTTCATTAGTGTTGGGATCGAGGCAGGAAGGACATGTGAGATAGTCACAGTTCTACAGCGAACAGGGCAAGATCATTTCAACTCCGTGTCCGTGTGGAATGATTGCTCTAGCCTTCCGAGAGACACATCTTATTTTTATCAAAGCGATTGGTGGGGAGAAAGAAGGAAACCACGATTCTGCTCTCAAAGCGTCGCTGCTTCTTTATCTTTGACTGATATTGTTACTGTACTTCGTGGAGGTACCAGCAACGGGAGATTACGTGTAGTATAAGCTAGTTCCTATCAATTCATTTTTTCCCAGATAATAACCATCTATAACGCGTCTATTCATAGGCTAGCTTTCTGGCACCGTATTCGAAATTACTTCTGAATAATTCTTACAGAAATAAGACTGAAATAAATTATTCTGGAAACGGACCTACTATTTTTGCCCAAGGGGGAGAATATCACGGTATATCATCATTTCACTTCGATATTTTGGATGCACCGATGAGAGATCCAGTTTTCACAGGGACTGCCATGGCTTATCACCCGTTCCACGCTCACCGGCCGACCGACTTCTCCATGTCAGCTTTCCTAGCGGCCGCGCAGCCCTCCTTCTTCCCGACGCTCACTCTGCAACACGGGGCTCTCACTAAGCCCATGTCGGACCACCTCGTCGGAGCAGCGGAGGCAGGGCTCCACCCGGCTCTCAGCCACCACCATCAGGCGGCTCATCTCCGCAGCTTGAAGAGCCTGGAGCCCGAGGAAGAGGTGGAGGACGACCCTAAAGTCACACTGGAGGCCAAGGATCTATGGGACCAGTTTCACAAAATAGGAACAGAGATGGTTATTACCAAATCTGGAAGGTGAGAGTGCGCCCTGACAATTATTGCTTGGTGGGACAAACATTGTCCATACTGTATAGGCTTTGTGTTAAGATGTGCATGGTGTTCAGATGTATTCTGTAACGCTACAGCAAGATTATGGCGAAAGCAAAGAGGGTACGAAAGAAGTAGCTACATTTAGGATTATAGGCAATAGTCCAGGCCCTGCTAAGCGAGACTGGCTCGATGTGACTGTGTTTTTCATTTTATTCTATTGCATGTTCTTTAACTTATAAGCCTAATGTATCATCGAAATAAATAAATAATTTAACTTAAAAGTGATGAAATACAAACAGAGTTTTCTTTATCATTGTGACCTGACTTGATAGCATTGTATTTAGTTTCGATGGTACGATTATAATGAAGTTATAATCAAGTTTGGAGCGTCTTTGACAGTAAAGGATATTTGACATATTTTGAAAATGTAGAATTTAGTTTAGTCTAGCAGTCTTGCCAGAGAGGGAAAAACTCCCCTGGCTTTAGTCAGTAAAACGAGAATAGCATATGGATGGATCAAACTGCATTCTCTCGTGACAGTTGAGCTTCTGGATTTTGTAAACAGACTGTCAGACTTGAAAAAAAAGGATTGTGATTTAACCTGATAGTGTCATATCATAAATATATTTCACTCGGCTGATTGCAGACGAATTACTAAATATTATAATTAACAATAGAAAATAAATATAAAGTACTTTTAAGTAGGCTATTAGGACCTACTACTTATTCGTTTTATTTCCTACAACTATCATGGTATTTGCAAAGTTGCATGTACATAATTCGATGGAATGCTTTTATTATGAATGACAGTTCTGTCAATTAATATTACTTTATAATTTGCCTCGATCGATGACTTGGTGTTGCATTTTCCTGGACACGAAGGAGAGAGAGAGAGCAACTCGCCTATTGACGTGTTATTACAATGTTATTGCCAGATTTATGGGTCTTGTCTGACAACATTAAATGTCATATTTGTATGAATAATCCTACATGGAGTTAATTCCACGCATATTTCTCTGTCTTCCAGGAGAATGTTTCCTCCATTTAAAGTCAGAATAAATGGGCTTGATAAAAAAGCCAAGTATATTCTATTGATGGATATAGTCGCTGCCGACGACTGCCGCTACAAGTTCCACAATTCTCGCTGGATGGTAGCGGGAAAGGCCGATCCGGAGATGCCCAAAAGAATGTACATTCACCCGGATAGCCCGGCTACGGGAGAGCAGTGGATGGCCAAGCCGGTTGCTTTTCATAAACTGAAGCTGACCAACAATATCTCGGACAAGCATGGATTTGTAAGTACTGTATGTTGACTTTTATTTACATTTAAACACGCAATTGTATTTCTGATGGATAACAATAAATTACACACATTTTATAGACAATATGTTTTATGTTTGGTGTAACACAATGTATTTATAGACAGATACTGTTGGATTTACGCCTAACGTACTGCCACTGTATTTTTCCCAATATATGGATTAGTATTGCCAGGACATTGTTCAACTCAATGTCGACAGGCCTCTTTCCAAATATGATCTCCCAAAATGTCTAAAGCTTCATAAAAGTAACCTATAAATCTAATAGCATGCTCTTGTTGGTAGAAATAGTCATGTAACGCAATTACACATTTATAAAACTGAGTTGTACACGATTGTGGAAGAGGATTGTATTCATGATTCAAGTATTAGATTTGCTATTTTTAAAAAGCCTCATATAAACGAAGAGGAGAATTGGTAATTGAGAATTGGGGATTATGAACTTCAGAAATCAGGTCAAGGAGACCGGGCAGAGTGGAAATCGGTTTGGATAGGGCGAGTCTCTGTGGCGTCCTTTCGGTTTGATAGCTTTACTCCGATCTAGCCTCACTGTCTTGAGCTTGCTTGAGCAGCGTGGAATAAAAACAGTGTATGGATGTAGCCTGTACTCGAACTCGAAGGCCGTGCCTATTCGTGTTTCGCCGTCGGTCCCTGAAGTGCTTTTTGTAGCCTACTGTATTGGATGCTGATGGATGCCACACAAAGTAGGCTATATTGAGAGAAGCTGCAGCGTGTGTTCAATGCTCCTATGTGCAAACAAACAGCCTGTAAACAAATTGAATATTTACATGCCAGACGCATCCAGACGTTTTTGCAAAATGTTGCAGACAGTGTTTTGATAGATGTAGGCCGTAGGCCATCCAAAGTTGACATTTAATTATCCAGCCACTGTGTATAGGCCTACGTATTGTTGTAGTTAATGACTGTATAGAATATACATGTTCTAAATGTTATCAGATACCCAGTAGGTTGGTCAGCAGATATGACAATGCAAACATTACATGAACTGTTTATCTTTAATATTGTTTTGTATCTCGATCTGGGTTGACCACAGGTGTGTTCTCATGCATTCTGAGAATACACACTAGGCCCAACTCTAAATATGACCTACTCACTGTTATGAATAATAATGATACTAGGCCCAACTCTAAATAAGACCTACTCACTGTTATGAATACTAATGATACTAGGCCCAGTAATAATAAGTATAATAAATAATATTAGCATATTTTAATGTCATTTTATAGTGTTAATCACTTATGGGCCTACGAGTTATTTTGAGATAGGCTTATCATCAGATAGTCTCGATGAAATTATAATAATTCATTTTTTCCTATATTTCCACAGACGATTCTTAATTCCATGCACAAATACCAGCCCAGGTTTCATATCGTGAGGGCCAACGACATCCTGAAGCTCCCCTATAGCACGTTCAGGACATACGTGTTCCCGGAGACTGACTTCATCGCTGTCACAGCTTATCAAAACGACAAGGTAAGCAATTTAATACAGTAGCCCATACAATACTGTACAATACTGTACAATACAGTGGAATTTAACATAGGCTACATTAATGTTCGAGACCATGAAATAACCTCGCCATAAGAGTTTGGGCCTATATTCACACAAATGCCACGATTTTGTATCAGAAAAGGGTTAAACTGAACTTCAATTTCGATTTTGTTTTGTTTGTTTTTATGCTGTGAAAACTTGGCTCATTTGTGGAATTAGATTGCCTCACTCGTTTGTTTAACCTTGTTGCATGTAATGATCTTTGTTTGCGAACGTTAAAGACGTACTTTTTACAGTGTAACCGTTGCTGCGGGGTTTTTAATCTGTAAAACTAAATGCACCTGCTCAATCAAACCGCATGTTGGTCATCATTGTCAAATGTTATGGTTAACCTTACGTAACCAGTTTAGCCTGCAATTGCAGGCATATATTTGACTAGTAAAATACGTATTTGTAAAGATTGGCTATTGATGTTGTCTTTCCGTATATGGGCTATGGACAATATGCTGCTGGCTACAATCCCATTCAAATCTAATTAGATGGCGCTTCTTTGGACACTGACACCGTTTGGTTAAAGACTGATTTCCCCATATGGTTATTCAGGGTGTCAGTAATTCCTAAGATTGATGGTGAGTATTTATTTTAGTTGCAGTCTAAAATTATCTAGCTCCCTGCGCCCCCCTCTCCTCTTCCCCTCCATGAGTCTAATTGGCGTCCGTGTCAGAGGTGGTCTTGTTGCTATCGTAAAGTTTATTAAAGTTTATGGCAAAGAGTCACAATCGATCAGAAGGCACTAGCCTCGTCAGTTTGTCCGCGAACTACACAGTTTCAGAGGCTGCCTGCGCAATCAAAGCGTGACAGATGGGGAACTGTGACTCCCTGATTGGTCGATTCGTGAATTCCTCAAGAGTTCCATACACGGTGAGGAGGGGGGGAAACACCAGCCTCTCAAACAGGACAAACCCCGTATCGAAACATTTAGGCCAAGCGGCGTGTACAGCGGTTCCAGTGACAGGGTTGGCTTTAAAGCCCATGCAGTATTTTTTTCCATACATGCCTTGCATGAAGCAACCCGCACTCAGCTCTCCCCCTCTCTCCGAAAAGAATGGATGGAGAGACACTGTATGTTTCTCATGGGGCTCGTGAGAATAACGCCTCGTCATTAAACCCCTATTAATAATGCAACATCTACCGGGACTTTCTTTCATCTGAGTGTGTTCTGTTCGGTGTGTTTAACGGGACACGATGTATGTGGGAGAACTATATCAGACTAAATCAAGTGGAGAACAACACGTGACCCTATATATAGGCCAAGACATTTTCGGCCTAACTGGACCTATAAGCCCATAGGCCGATTTATGGGCCCAATTCTACTACTAATAATAACAATAATTAATTGTAACGTCTATGGTTAGGCCTATTTGTCATTGTTTTTCTCGTTTATCTTGTGTACACCCTGCTCTGCCTAATATATTTTCTCTATCTCCTGTCTACAGATAACACAACTGAAGATTGATAATAACCCTTTTGCCAAAGGATTCAGAGACACTGGAAATGGAAGGAGAGAGAAAAGGTATGCATAGGCTATGTCCATTCACCCATCACACTGTGTAGTCTAGCCTAGTTCTATAGAAATGATATTATCATAATACGATCATATGCATAGGTCCTATGTTATGCATGTTTTAACAATGCACCAGCGTTATTCCTTAATCTGTTTATTAGTTAACAAAATAAAAATGACAAAATGCATGCTATTTTCAACTCTGATGTAGGCTTATCATTGAATGTAGGTCGGCCTAATGCTGGCATCATGTCATGTTAATGGTGTATGGATTCCTTACTTGAATACATGTACCCACTATTATTAAAAGGGAACCGTTCAACTCTAGGAAACAGTTGACCCTTCCCTCCCTGCGGATGTATGAAGACCAATGCAAAGCAGACCGAGACGGGGGCGACTCTGATGCCTCCTCTAGCGAACCAACAACTGGCCGAGAACGTGCGCACTCCCCAATCGGACCTGGATCCAGCCCCCTTAGGTTCAGTCGAATCAGCCGAGGTAAAATCAATTATATTCAACCTAAATCTCAGTTCGTTTGATAGGCTTAAACATAATAATGCAATTGTGGCCAATGGCATTTAGACTTATGGTGGCTGAACTGTGTAGGCTATAGGTCAAATCCTCTAGTAATTTAGCCTATGTGAGAATAGACTTTAGGCCTATACCCAATAGTGTACGGTTTGTGATAACTTCATTTAATTTATTATGTCAAAGTATTAGATGTACATACTAAAATTCATAGAGGGTGGCAGGTAGCCCCATAGAGGGCGGCAGGTTGCAACATCGAATCCCCAAGCTGACAAGGTAAAACATTCTGTCGTTCTGCCCCTGAACAAGGCAGTTAACCCACTGTTCCTAGGCGTCATTGAAAATAAGAATTTGTTCTTAACTGACTTGCCTAAGTTTAAAAAAATATGCAACACAAAATGCATTTTACCAAGAAAACACAGAGTAATAGTACATTTTCTAATGAGAAAATGTACTTTGATCGTTTTCAGCAGCTCATGTTCTTTAGATTTTCAATGTTCTTTCGTGACAGGCTATTTGTTCAACTCACTTATAATTGAAATATTAAATAACTGTTTCCTGTTGTAATGCATAGACTTAATCAGGCTATTCGACCATCGAAAAACTAACTTTTGACTGCTCAACTTTCGAGTCATAACTGAAGTCTATTTACTCTTGGGTTAAAATACAACACAAAAGCCACATGTTAATGCTTGGAGTAAAGCCTCTTGGGCTGACATGTAGGAAGGAAACGGTTAGACAAGGCATGTTAACACTAAATCATGACTGTACACTTAAAATAATCACTTACACAGTGCGTGTGCTTGTGAATGTTGTAACCACTGCCGTTTCAACTGCTATTTTACATTCCATTATTAATGATATATTTGGATTTATTTAAGTCTGAGCATGGCATGGAATTTTGTGTTATTTTACATTTAGGCCCACCAACATTACAGCTAATTCTGACTACAACTTTTTTTTATAACAGATGATAAAACCTGTACTGACAGTGAGCAAGAACTTGATCATCAGGATGAGCGTTGTACCGCATCAAACAGCCCTGGACCGGAGCCGCCCTCTCCCTTCAGCCCGAGGTGCGAGGACCGGGTGAAGGATAAACTGAGCCTGGACAAGAAAGACGACTATCCTGGCTCCAGGAAGCCGAGCGACTCCATATTCAGGAACCCTGAGAAAGGAGACAAAACGGAGAACAGGCACAGGAAAGACACTACAGATTCGTCAAAAAAGAACACTGCAGACAGCGGCGGGATAAGCGCAAGCAAGGAGAGTTTCTCCCCGCTCATGGTTCAAACAGACAGCCCCTCACACTTCAGCGCGAACCACCTGCAGAGTCTGGCCCTGTCTGGCTTGCACAGCCAACAGTTCTTTAATCCCATGAACGCCGGACAAATGCTATTTCACCCTGGACAGTTCGCTATGGGCCCAGGTGCGTTTTCTGCCATGAGCATGGGACATCTATTGGCGTCGGTATCCGGAGCAAGTGGTATGGAGAACGGCAGCCTCTCCGCACAGGGCACGGGGGGCACCCCGAACCCTTTCCCCTTCCATCTGTCGCAGCACATGCTCGCCTCCCAGGTAAGGGAGACTTTAATTCTACACAGCAACAAATTGTTTGTTTGAACTCGGAGATCACTTATATAGGCCATTATGCTTGTTTGACTTTAGGCCTAGAATATGCTTTGACGAATCAAATCAAATCAAATCGTATTGGTCACATACACATGGTTAGCAGATGTTATTGCGAGTGTAGCGAAATTATTGTGCTCCTAATTCCGACAGTGCAGCAATATCTAACAAGTAATCTAACAATTCCACAACAACTACCTAATACACACAAATCTAAGTTAAGGCACGAGTCTTACAAGTATGTTCAAACTTAGTGCCAAAAGTCCACTGTAGACGCTATGCTTTGTACCATTTAACTGGCCAGATTCAGCAGGCCCTATTCTGGGCAGAACTCAATGTCTCAGTATGTTTTTGGGTTATCAGGTCACTGCCACTAGGCCTAGGGAAGCTTGGCTCTCTTGCACGCTCACCATAGCGAGGACGCATGCTGGCAGAATAGCGACAAAAAAAGTATAGGCCTATATTATTATTACCATTATTTTGAACAACAGTTTTGTTAATTGTGTTTCAAAGCAGTCTGATATTTGTTTAAAATGAACATGCTTTAGAAGAGCACCCATAAATCAACCACACAGGAAATGTGTGGGTGCAAAAACGCATGGCCTTGCTTTTATTTACCCCCCTTTGGATTGGGAATAAGCGTTCTCCTTTTTAGCATCCAATGCGTATAGCCTTCATTATTCTAAGGGGTTCATTAACTTCGGAGAAGATGACTTCCTTGTAGGTTTAATTATTGAAGTGAACTAGCTATTCAGGCCGTGCATAATTTGGTCGTTGAGCGGGTTCCCCCAATAGGCCAACACGGTCCTAGTGCTAACTGCCATTTTCTCCTGTCTGATTTCAGGGCATTCCCATGCCGACCTTTGGAGGCCTGTTCCCATACCCATACAACTACATGGCTGCTGCTGCAGCCGCGGCCTCCGCCATGCCCGCCAGCACTACAGCCAGCTCGCTCTCTAGGAATCCCTTCCTCACCAGCTCCCGCCCTCGGCTCCGGTTTAATCCTTACCAGATCCCGGTGTCTATGGCCCAGAGCACAAGTCTACTCACCACCGGCCTGCCAGGCGGACTAAACCCGGGCTCCGAATCCTCCAAATCGGGCAGCAGGGAGACGAGTCCAGTGCCTGATATCCACAACAACAAAGCGGGGTCGAGTCATAGGACCAGCTCTCCCAAATCGATGAAGGACTCTATCAATGAGCTCCAAAACATCCAGAGACTCGTGAGCGGCCTGGAGAGCCAGAGAGAGACGTATCCCCCCAGAGACTCCCCTAAGTGATCTCACTAATGGAATAATATATTCCACCACGACTTGGCTTGAAAATCAGAGGACTTTATTAAACATTTTGTACAGCACATTACGCGAGGAAATGGCAATACCGGCCTACCTTTTCTCGCATCTGGACTGAGCAAGGAAGCAGGGAATGAAGGAGAGAGAACCAGCGTCATCACTTACTGTTACTTTGTGGGGTACGCTTTCAATATTGTAGGAAATTGAAGCATCGTAATAATATGAAAACCAAAAGTGGGCACTGAATTTTTAGGCTGCTGGCTAAAACTTGAGTACACAAAGAGGATACCATACCACAAGGAGGAAAACCTACTAAGAACATTCTTCATGTAGAACATATTGATGTTAAAAGGACAGTGGAAACGTCGTGGCATTGTTTTTAGGGACTGAAGAAAGAAATAACTTTATCGAACTATAATCAATAGACGTGCTTTTGATTTACGATGAGAGCACTGCAACAGCATAAGTACTGAATGAATATGGGCGTGCAACCTGTGGAATGACAGGAAACAAGCTACATCCAAAAGGTTTTCAAAACATAGGCTATTTCAAAAGGGATGGATAAAATAAACATTCCGTTAAATATAATTGATAGAAGAAAGCTTAGGCCTATCATTTTTGCCAGAAAAAAACGTTTTAACTATTTATGTAATTAAAATGAATTATGTAAATAAGCTATAAAGGAATCCAAGAATATGCAATTGGTATTAATTTATTCAAAACTGTACATTGGCGTGTATATAATATGTAGAGTTTAACTCATTGCTTTTTATTATTTTTTATTTTACATGAACGTATAGGCCTTCTGTAAATGAAAGCTATTTAGCGCTTGTTGGTTTGAATCAGAACGAACGTCTTTAAATGTAATGCATAGGCATAGCTGATTATCTGCCTGTGACACGTGAAGGAAACAAACATATGTGCCATGTTTATCTGCCATCTCTGTCTGCAAAAACTAATATCAGAAAAGAGAGAGAGAGATAGAAAGAGAGAGGGAGAGATAGATAGAGAGGAAGCTGCCTAATTTGTCACATTACCTGACTATTGTCTGCAGGAGAGGCAGAGATGTAGAAAAACCTCAGGTCATTTCACTCCAACACAGGAGAGGATGATAGCATGTATCTTTAAATGGGGCACAATGCATATCTATATATAAATATATTTAATTTGAAAGCGTATCTCGTTTATGCTGGTTGTCCGGGTAAGTTCATTTTTTTGTTGAATTATCTCAAAATTTCAATAAAAAAAACAATGTGTTAAAAAGTTTTGTTCACTTATATTTTGAATCTACTGGATACAGTTAAAGTACGTTTGAAATTCTGAATACTAATAATAATCATTTAAATTAATGATTCATAATGTATATAGGCTACCTATTACTAGTATTATTATGTTATAATTATAGCCGAATTATTATCTCCCAACATCAGATGAATGATGCCTCTAAATTAATGATAATACCGCCTTACAAGAATAGAACTTAAAGACCTGAAAACACACACACACACAATTTTGTGAAACATGACCTAAGTTGTTCACTGAGTGTATGGCGCCCTCTGTCGGCAGTATATTTGAGGATAAAATGTAAGTTTTTCAGCCCAGTATTTCTCTAGTTCTTTATCAGTGATGATTGTTTAACAAATTCACACGAAATATTATGTTACATTATACCATTTTTAAAAAGGCAAATCAATGTATTGTAGGTTTCTGTTCATAAGAGCAATGTAGCATGTATAACTGTCATTAGTTACAAGTCAATTTATTCTTATAATAATTAAGACTATAGGTCCATAATTGTCATATTTTCATTGCGTTGCAGTTGAATTGAGGCACGTGAGTGATGACACATGCAAGGCACTTATTTTTAAACTGAGCTACTGTTAGTGTTTCTATCAGTGTTTCCTGTAGTATTGTCTGTATTCTACTATTAATAGAATATAATAGTAATATAGGAGTATTTATAGGAGGGCGAGACACGGAAGTTCCGTATCCTCCTCTTCAATTCAACCGCACATATCCTCTACACTTTCAATGGCACTTGGCCTATAGACGCAGTTAACCGTTTGAGTGAATGAGAAAAACGGATATGATACACAGAAACACAGTAGCCTACGGTTCTCTATAGGTCTATTGAAATAAAAAAGAATTCACATATAAGGAGGGTTAAATTAAATATACTTCCCTTAAGAAATTAGACACAAATTAAATTCAACAGCAGTGCTCAACATGCCATAGGCCTTATAAGCATTTTGTTGTCGCATTACAGAAACCGAAGGCATAACTTTCCAAAAAGTACACACATATTGTCTTCACACGGGCTAGTACAGATGAAAACTATTATTTTAATCGTGAGAGAGATGCCTTGGTCGGGGTGAACTTGTCCCATATCACAGTGAAAGGGTTTTAAGCGCAACAGCACAGGCTGGGAAGTTTGGGAGGATTGGCGCTTGGACGCCAAGCCACTTTGGCAGCAGACAGCCCTTTGTCCAGCAACCGGCGCCTGTCGCCTGCCTGCCGGCCACACAGCCTCCCCACACCCGCGCATAAAGGCAAGGGGAGTTGGGGGAGATCCCACCAGCCACGGTTCTTCTAATTAGAGCACCCCTTCTTGTTTCTTTTCTTTTCTTTCTGCAGCCATAATCACAAAACTCTCATTCTATTATGGGGCCATTGTTGCCCACTCTGTTATCTTCAATTAACAGAGTGAGCTACTCGACCTCGCACTCTCGGATAACAAACTATTTGTCTAAAGCAATCAGTCAATGACTGATCAATAGGCTCGTTTAGTGGACTCATGGATGCGACTAATGATTGGTGACGGTTCGGGGTAAAAAGGCCAAGACTATTCACAACTTTGTTCAGTGATCAGTGTAGGCCGCTATTTTTCTATTGTTTCTACAACATACATGAATAGAATCTCTACCAGGCCTGGTCGAACGAAATTAAATAAAATGTGCGCACGAGTTAATTAAAAGTGTGTGCATGACTCACAAGAGCACGAGATAAGCCTGAACCGAGATAACTCAAATTCTTGCTCATCATTAACTTATATAATTAGACTATAATTATTTATATGATTATTCAGCTACAGCAATTGAATATTCCGTTTTGACCACATTTTCACATGCATTCCCATGGGCATGAGAAAATGTAATTCTTCCTGATCTCAACCAACCAACCAACCCAGCATGACTCATGATGAGTAAGTAGGCTACAGACTCGACTCCTTTCACTAAAATCAGGGCCAGACAATGACATGAAGATGCTAATCTATTTGTCCATTACAGTTAACTTGTGTTCTGTGTGCTTATGTAGATTTTCGGATGTTTACACTTACCTGAATCTCCAAACATCTCTCAGCAAAGTGATCGTGGAGGCAGGTGATTCGCTGATTGGATCACTGTTGCCTGACTGTGCCTCAATCGCAAGGGCACATTTTCCCGTAAAAAGCCGATATTTGAGCTCAAATTAGATAGCCTATAAAATAGCTTTATCAATACAGCAAAGATGAAATGCATTGGTCGAGTTCCCCTGCTCAGACATTGCATGCATCAACCAAAAGTTGCGTGAGATTGCTATAACAAAACGATGTGGTTAGCTGATACTTAAAATACCTATCCAGGCGTTGTAGATCTGGCATGTGTCAGCAACCGCTGGGCAAAGGAAAGCGGCCATTATCTGCTGTCTGTTCCACTGAATAGCAGATCATTAGGGGAGACCGAACACAAAGTAACACTTTCAGTCTTTTGCTTATTTATGAAACTATTAATTGAATTAGATTAATAATATGTTTATACAAACAACATACACATATTCCATTAAACACTGTAACTAAGTTTCTCCCTAGGACATGGCAGAAGCAAAAGATTGTCTATTATATTTAACAAGACAGTCAAGTGAACGCTATAACAATGGAAATACATGTCCTCAAAGATGGAAGGCAACAGTAGCTAATAAGAGGGCAGGCATGCGTGAACAACAGGCCAGAGAGATAGACAGAGGACTCATTTTGTATCAGTCCCATTATTGACAGCAAGGACAACGCCAATTGCCTGATCACTCCCAACTCAGCTATCCAAAATGGATAGAATCTGAATTATATTAAGATAAAGAACAATTAGCCTATTCACTTATAACCGTTGGTGATTCTCTGGTGATTAGAAGCAAAGATGGTCTATTATATTGACAAGACAGTCAAGTGAACACTATAACAATGGAAATATATACTCTCAAAGATCGAAGGCAACAGTAGCTAATAAGAGGGCAGATGCATGCATGACCAGCAGGCCATAGAGTGGCGCAGCGATCTAAGGCACCTCATCCCAGATGTCACTACAGACCCTGGTTCGATTCCTAGCTGAATTACAACCGGCCGTGATTGGGAGTCGCATAGGGCGGTATACAATTGGCCCTGCCTCGTCCAGGTTAGGGTTTCGCCGGGTAGGCCATCATTGTAAATATGAATTTGTTCTTAACTGACTTACCTAGTTAAATAAAGGTCCAATAATACAACATTTGTGGTCTGTCACACAGAAAATGTATTGATTAACTTGAAGAAGGACATTTAAAAACTTTATTTTAACAAAAGTATCGAGATTCCTGGCAATTATCTTGGGGGCAGGAGGAGTCTATTCTGCATTCTACATCGCGCCCCTTGCCTTCGCTATCTCAGAACGTGAGCTGGGTGAGAACACCGACAACACACCACTGGAGGAGTGGAGACAGATCTCTTGGCGTAAATAACAGCAAGAAAGCAGATATCAGCCCAGAATAGACCGGCAAGGAGGGTGGCGCGCGCACAGGCTGCCGTAACCTTCTAAATAAACATTTCATTGGAAGCTCTCACCTGCTCTGCGTTCCGAAAAGACACTTGTCATGACCTGGATTTCAGGCATGGGGCGCGTACACATAATGTGGGCTGGAACTGCCTCTGCCTCTGGCTCTGACTTTTTGCTTGTTCTTGCCAATCTTAGTGGACTTGCTCAAAACAGTTTTGAAGTACCAGCATTCACCACTAGATGTCACAACTACTTACTTTTGAAAAACAACAAGATTTTGGGGAAAATATCAGTATAAGATAAATTATTTCGTGAAATGTCACAAAAGCTGGAAAAAAGGCAACAAAAGAAAGCAAAAATAAGTTCTAGCTACATGTTCTAAACATGAAGCAACATTTAGGAATTCTAACACATTAGTGATGGTTCAAATGTATTCAACTTCTCCAGTACTGAGTTAAAGCCTTGAAATAAAAGAAGAGTACATCGACCTAATAATGTGCGTGCGTGTGTGTATCTATTGCCACACTTATTGAGAAGGATGCCTTAACGAGGCCCTGAGAAAAGACTATCACGTAGGCTACATTGTTAATTTACAACTATCCTCGAAAAAGACAGTGGTGGAAAAAGTACTAAATTATCATACTTTAG
Organism: Oncorhynchus keta; assembly: GCF_023373465.1. Taxonomy (NCBI): domain Eukaryota; kingdom Metazoa; phylum Chordata; class Actinopteri; order Salmoniformes; family Salmonidae; genus Oncorhynchus; species Oncorhynchus keta. The sequence continues at coordinate 18,526,280 of NC_068438.1, read as the reverse complement.
TAAAAGTAAAGATACTCTAGCTAAATAAAAAGCTACTTGAGTAAAAGTGTAAAAGTACGGTTTTAAATGTACTTAAGTACAGTGGTGGAAAAAGTACTACATGTTTTAACTTGAGTAAAAGTACAAAGTAAAACTAAATGCTATACATAAAATTCCTTATATTAAGCAAACCAGACCTCATGATTTAAATGTATTTACAGACAGACGGGCACACTCCAACAATCAGACATAATTTGTAAACGCAATACACAAATCAGAAGCAGTAAGGATGATAACGCATTATATTGATTGGTGTGTGAATTGGACCATAATTTTGTCCTGCCTCAGCATTGAAAATGTAACAAGTACTTTTTAGTGTCAGGGAAGATGTATGGGAGTAAAAAGTACATATTTTCTTTAGGAATGTAGTGGAGTAAAAGTAAAAGTAGTAAAAGGTGTAAAAATATATAAATTGTAAACTAAAGTACAGATACCCCAAAAACTACTTAAGTAGTACTTTAAAGTACTACTGGAAAAGGATGTGTATAAAATAAAATATTACAATACGAAAACCAGTAAATCAATGATAAACCAAACAATATTATAAATGAGCTCTTGAACCCAAGATTGTGTCCCAAATGGCACCCTATTCCCTACATTGTGATTATGGGCGATGGTCAAAAGAAGTGCACTATATAGAAAATAGGGTGCCATTTGGAGGCAACTCTCAGACACATGCTCCATGCATCCTGTAGGACCTGTAGAGTATACAGAGTAGACGTCCAAAGTGTCTTTTGATCTCCGGGGTCCTTGAGGACATGTTTAAGAAGACATAAAACACTGCAGAAGAGCGGTGAGGGATTTTCAGATCTGACCCGGGAGAAATCATTTGCTCCTAGCACGCAGCACCCTTGGTCCTGACACAGAGATTAACATTGCAGATTAATTTAGACTAACAGAGTTTGTCATGATGAACGGAGTGCAGGGCCTAGCCGGGGCCTGAGACTAAACCAGCCAGCTCTTCTAAAAACATACAATCCTCTCACACAACCCCGGGTTAAGCAATGCGAGAAACAGTCACAACGGCTGACAGGGAGATAGTGCACATACAGACATAGGGCTTGATTCAATCATATTCACGCTAGCCGACACCTGCATAGCTGGTGTTTTGATGTGTTAGAGGTGGAACCGCGTCCGAACTATTAAATCCACAAGTGGCTCCCGGCATAGCTATCGCGGACATTGGCTGCACGGTCACATTAATAGACTCTTGGAAAAAAAGGTGCTATCTAGTACCTAAAAGGATTCTTCGGCTGTCCCCATTTGAGAACCCTTTGAAGAACCCTTTTTCGTTCCAGGTATAACTTGTTTGGGTTCCATGTAGAATCCTTTCCCCAGAGGATTCTACATGGAACCCAAACAAGTTATACCTGGAACCAAAAATAGTTCTCCTATGGGGACAGCCAAAGAACTCTTTGAAAGCCTTTTTTCAGTGAGGGAAAAAGTACCCAATTGTCATACTTAACTACAAGTAAATATACTTTAATAGAAAATGACTTAAGTAGAAGTGAAAATCAACCAGGAAAATACTGCTGGAGTAAAAGTCTGAAAGTATTTGGTTTTAAATATACTTAAGTAAAAGTAAAAAATAATTTCTAATTCCTTATATTAATAGTCAGGGGTACAGATAGTCTGCAACACTTGATTAAAACACTAGACATAATTTACAGATAGCCAAAACACTCAGTAAAATTATAAATCATTTCTAATTCCTTATATTAAGCAAATTTACAGATAGTCAGGGGTACACTGCAACACTCAGACATCATTTACAGATAGTCAGGGGCACACTCCAACACTCAGACATCATTTACAGATAGTCAGGGGCACACTCCAACACTCAGACATCATTTATAGATAGCCAGGGGCAACACTCAGACATCATTTACAGATAGTCAGGGGCACACTCCAACACTCAGACATCATTTACAGATAGTCAGGGCACACTCCAACACTCAGACATCATTTACAGATAGTCAGGGGCACACTCAACACTCAGACATCATTTACAGATAGTCAGGGGCACACTCCAACACTCAGACATCATTTACAGATAGTCAGGGGCACACTCCAACACTCAGACATCATTTACAGATAGTCAACACTCAGGGGATAGTCAGGGGCACACTCCAACACTCAGACATCATTTACAGATAGTCAGGGGCACACTCCAACACTCAGACATCATTTACAGATCATTTCATTTACAGATACACTCCAACACTCAGTCATCATTTACAGATAGTCAGGGGCACACTCCAACACTCAGACATCATTTACAGATTTACAGATATTTACAGATAGTCAGGGGCACACTCCAACACTCAGTCATCATTTACAGATAGTCAGGGGCACACTCCAACACTCAGTCATCATTTACAGATAGTCAGGGGCACACTCCAACACTCAGTCATCATTTACAGATAGTCAGGGGCACACTCCAACACTCAGTCATCATTTACAGATAGTCAGGGGCACACTCCAACACTCAGTCATCATTTACAGATAGTCAGGGGCACACTCCAACACTCAGTCATCATTTACAGATAGTCAGGGGCACACACTCCATCATTTACACTCAGGGGTACATCATTTACAGATAGTCAGGGGCACACTCCACACATCATTTACAGATAGTCAACACTCAGACATCATTTACAGATTTAACACTCAGACATCATTTACAGATCAGGGGCACACTCCAACACTCAGTCATCATTTACAGATAGTCAGGGGATAGTCACACTCCAACACTCAGTCATCATTTACAGATAGTCAGGGGCACACTCCAACACTCAGACATCATTTACAGATAGTCAGGGGACATCATTTACAGATAGTCAGGGGCAACACACTCAGACATCATTTACAGATAGTCAGGGGCACACTCCAACACTCAGACATCATTTACAGATAGTCAACACTCAGTCATCATTTACAGATAGTCAGGGGCACACTCCAACACTCAGTCATCATTTACAGATAGTCAGGGCACACTCCAACACTCAGACATCATTTACAGATAGTCAGGGGCACACTCCAACACTCAGTCATCATTTACAGATAGTCACTCCAACACTCAGGATAGTCAGGGGCACACTCCAACACTCAGTCATCATTTACAGATAGTCAGGGGCACACACTCCAACACTCAGACATCATTTACAGATAGTCAGGGGGGGCACACACAACACCCCAACAGATCAGTCATCATTTTTACAGATAGTCAGGGGTCACATTTACAGATAGTCCAACACTCAGACATCATTTACAGATAGTCATCAACACTTTCATTTACAGATCCAACACTCAGACATCATTTACAGATAGTCAGGGGCACACTCCAACACTCAGTCATCATTTCCAGATAGTCAGGGGCACACTCCAACACTCAGTCATCATTTACAGATAGTCAGGGGCTCACTCAAACACTCAGTCATCATTTACAAATTAAGCTTTTGTGTTTAGTGAGTCCTCCAGATCAGAGGCAGTTGGGATGACCCAGGATGTTCTCTTGATAAGTGTGTCAATTGGACCATTTTCCTGTCCTGCTAAGCATTCAAAATGTATTGAGTACTTTTGTGTGTCAGGGAGTAAAAAGTACATAATTTTCTTTAGGAATGTAGTAAAGTATAAAGAAATGGTTAAGTACAGATCAACTCAAAAAAGGTTTTATTGAGCTTGAAAATGAGAAGTCACACCTAATGAAGAGGATCCTTGTGTTTTAGGTATTGAAATGCTCAGTAAGACAGAGCAACGAAAGTACTTTACACCATTGCATTTTTTCCAAAAGTGTTGGAATCCCTTGCAGCTGTGTTTACAAGTTCCAACACTGGAATGTGTGATATAATCTAGGCCTACACCTTGATTAGGCGGATAGAAATCCTCAATATTTTGTTTCATGATTTTCAATTTCAGCGCCATTATTTCTATATTGCCTAGGCCCACACTTTCTCATTCTGAACTTCTAACGCTAGTGGGACGGGTGTGGCTTCGTGGCAATCACAAGAGCAGCAGCTCATCGATGTGACAGCTCCAACGCAGTTACACCTCTGACACCGCCAAAACATCAGCTCTGCGGATGTCAGCTATCGCCGGTTAACACTTGATCTGATTGAATCTAGGCCATAGATAGACAGATGTTTAAAACATGTTTGTTCACTGGGTCATACAGTGGGCCAAAAAAGTATTTAGTCAGCCACCAATTGTGCAAGTTCTCCCTCTTAAAAATATGAGAGAGGCCTCTAATTTTCATCATAGGTACACTTCAACTATGACAGACAAAATGAGAAAAAAAATCCAGAAAATCACATTGTAGGATTTTTAATGAATTTATTTGCAAATTATGGTGGAAAATAAGTATTTGGTCAATAACAAAAGTTTATCTCAATACTTTGTTATATACCCTTTGTTGGCAATGACAGAGGTCAAACGTTTTCTGTAAGTCTTCACGAGGTTTTCACACGCTGGTATTTTGGCCCATTCCTCCATGCAGATGTCCTCTAGAGCAGTGATGTTTTGGGGATGTTGCTGGGCAACACAGACTTTCAACTCCCTCCAAAGATTTTCTATGGGGTTGAGATCTGGAGACGGGCTAGGCCACTCCAGGACCTTGAAATGCTTCTTACGAAGCCACTCCTTCGTTGCCCGGGCGGTGTGTTTGGAATCATTGGCATGCTGAAAGACCCAGCCACGTTTCATCTTCAATGCCCTTGCTGATGGTAGGCTTTGTTACTTTGGTCCCAGCTTTCTGCAGGTCATTCACTAGGTCCCCCCGTGTGGTTCTGGGATTTTTGCTCACCGTTCTTGTGATCATTTTGACCCCACAGGGTGAGATCTTGCGTGGAGCCCCAGATCGAGGGAGATTATCAGTGGTCTTGTATGTCTTCCATTTCCTAATAATTGCTCCCACAGTTGATTTCTTCAAACCAAGCTGCTTACCTATTGCAGATTCAGTCCTCCCAGCCTGGTACAGGTCTACAATTTTGTTTCTGGTGTCCCTCGACAGCTCTTTGGTCTTGGCCATAGTGGAGTTTGGAGTGTGACTGTTTGAGGTTGTGGACAGGTGTCTTTTATACTGATAACAAGTTCAAACAGGTGCCATTAATAAAGGTAACGAGTGGAGGACAGAGGAGCCTCTTAAAGAAGAAGTTACAGGTCTGTGAGAGCCAGAAATCTTGCTTGTTTGTAGGTGACCAAATACTTATTTTTCACCATAATTTGCAAATAAATTCAGTGGGAGAACTTGCACAATTGGTGGCTGACTAAATACTTTTTTGCCTCACTGTTCATACACATATGCACACAATCCTATTCAAAAGCTTGCATTCAGTCATGCACTTACGTGTACCCTCACAACACATCATCCATGCACACTGATTGGGAATTGATGTCATCAGTAGGCTTACGTCCAATGTTGCTTCCTAATTGTCTAGTTTCTGTCTCCTATAGTCCTGGTGTTTCTGTGTTTCTACTACTCTCAATGCTTCTCTTTCCTCGAGAACAAAGGCTGAATACTAGGGAAGTCTTTTGAAATACATTTGAGATAAAAACGGAGGGAAAAACTAAGTGTTGCATGACAAATGGCCTCCCTTATTCCATATATAGAGAGCAACACAAAGACGGGAGGGTTTAGGAAAGTTCCAGACCCTAGTAGAATCTTTGCCAAGGGGCATTGAATCTGTTCTGGCTCGTGGTGGCCCAACGCTGGCAAGGAAGATGACAAAATGACAAGATGACAAGGAAGATGTGTGTTTTAAAAAGAGACACAGGAAGAGGCCATCAAGTTAAAGGGGGATTCTGGGATGCTGGAGTCTCCCTGGGAGGTCCAAGCAGCACTACACACACACAGCGTGTGGAGCAGGACTAGCCCCACGGCTTCTGTAATGTCCAACGGCCAAACTAGGTCCCACGTCTCCTCTTTGGGGATCAAAGAGCGGTGGACAGGAAGAGGTGACTGTGTGTGATTGTGTTTGTGTGTGTGTAACAGTGTGTATGTTACAGTGTGTGTGTTGTGTAAATAAGTGTGTGTTGTGTTAGTGAGACTATGGGCCTTGCTTGACCGTATCCTGAACCACATAGCACCTGATGCCGACATACCAAGAGAGAGAGGAGAGAGTTACTAAACTGGACTAAACACACCAATTAACCCTGACACTAATGTCTCGTAGCACTGCTATGAACTGAACGCTAACAGTCCAAACCCCATTTCACTTCTAAGCTTGAAGGGCTTACCTCAGAAGAACAGAGTGCATTATTTTTCTAATTTACGCTAGCTAAGGATCTTACGATGTTTATGGTGATGTAATGGAGTACTGATGGCAATACCACCAAATAAACATGAGAATGGTTTTACAGAGAACAGAGACATGTGCAGTAGTGCTTGTTTGTATTGTGGATAAAGAAAATACAATTATATGAGTGGCTCTGTGGTTAAATTGAGACCCCTGACCTCTTACTTTTTATCTCGCAGCTTAGACGTAGGCCTCTTTACACTTCACAGTGTAACTAAAATCAGCTTCAATAGTTACATGATCAGTCTGCTCATTGGGTTCACGTTCAACAATGAGCATCTACAACTAGAACAAGCAAGGGATTGCAAGTAACAGGCTACCAATATATACAATATTCTGTCTCCCTACACAGATTGGCTATGATCAGAGTCATATATTTATTATTATAAACCGGGTGGTTCGAGCCCTGAATGATGATTGACTGAAAGCTGTGGTTTATCATACCGTTTACCATGGGTATGAGTACGACCAAACATGTCATTTTACTGTTCTAATTATGTAGGTAACCAGTTTACAATAGCAATAAGGCACCTCTGGGGTTTGTGATATATGGCCTATATACCATGGCTGTCGGCTGTGTCCAGGCACTCCGCGTGTTTCGTGGGTGAGAACAGTCCTTAGCCGTAGTATATTGGCCATATACCACACCCCCTCGTGCCTTAAATATATATTGAATTAAATACATGGCTCTGGTAGAGACGTAACATGGTCATTTTTACCAGTCCAGGACCTCCACACTCAGATAGGAATGTGAACCTTGCCTCTCCACTGCCTCTGCCTGAGTCTGAACCTAAACAACCTAGTGGGTCTCAACTGAGATTTGTAGCATGACACCCTCGGCTAGCTGACAGCCAGGGCTCAGTGTTTCATCTGCTTCAGACAGCTCTGAACCATGTGTATAAACTGTCCATTTGCCTTGACAGAAAGCCAGAAGATGTCAACTGCACTTGAGTTACTTTTCCCCATGTGGGGTGAGCCTCGGTATGGGTGAGCCCCAGTTTCTGCTCCTATCCAATGTTTTCCCATACCTTAGGGGTCAAGTGGTCATCAATGGCTCTGTTTTGGTTTATAGATTTGTATGTAAGCAGGGCTATTCAGCGCCTGTGCAAACGTGTCTCTCTATTATGCGAGGGAATACTTGGGAACAGATTTCTAAAATTAAAATCAGTTGGAGCTGATTCCTATGTGTTTTAAAAGTATTTGAAATGCCCCCTCCCACCAGTTGGGGAACCCTGTTATGCAGTATAATCATCTGCACCGGGCTTCACCGGAGAGAATACTGGCGGATGGCATTTGTCACTTGACCAAATATCTATAAATGTAATCTAGGTGTATAGAATTGTCAGAAATTGGGTGAAAAGAGAAAGCAAACTTCTTATACTTGTCAACCTCATTATCTGTGATAACCTTTGACTGCATTCAAAAAGTTTTTCAACAAACCACAACTTCTACATTAATTGGCCTTTGGGGATTTATGTTCGATCTAATCCAACCACAGCTATTTGGACTCAACTTTACCTCCCAAATTAAGGATACTTAATTTTTGACATCATTCAAAACAACGTTATAGTGTGTGTCACTTAAAATGGAAATAAACAAAGTCTTGTTTGAAAAACATAATTGGGTTAAAGCTTCTTTTGAGGCTGTTGTTTCAGAGTAGACCAGCCCACTTGTGGTTGAACTGAAACCAGAGGAGGCTGGTGGGAAGAAATAGGAGGACGGGCTCATTGTAAAGACCGTCATGGAATAAATGGACTTGTATCTACCATATGGAAGCCACATGTTTGACTCCGTTCCATTTATTCAATTCGAGCCATTACGACGAGCCTGTCCTCCTATAGCTCTTCCCACCAGCCTCCTCTGATTGAACCACCCCAAGAGCTCCAAGAAGGATCTGAAATCCCATCCTGCCAAGAAGCCATTTAACACAAGTTCTACTGTAGGCTTACCCTATGAATATTCAGAACTAAAATCATGAGCTAAGTTTTACAATGTTATCAAGGTCATTGCTCTATAGATACATTCAGATCGGGTGGATAACTTTGAAAAATATATAAATTGTGCCTTCTTTATAAATAAAAATGAAGAAAAAAAAGAATCTTAAATCAGAAGATTCTCCTAATATTGATTATATGAATAATACAATTTCATACTAGTTAGTACATTACCTAATAGAACTGCACACACAATTCATTACTGAAGGTCTACCAAACTGAACAGTCAACGGACACTTGAGCTGTGACAATTGGGACATGGTGACATCCTTAACATTTAACAATTAACATTTCAAGTTAACGTGATGTAACAGGGTCTTAACATTAGCCCCGTGTACAGTTAATCTGCCCCCATGTTTGGTCAGTGTCCTGGGACACTTCCTGTTTCCCATGATGCACTATGGCCATAGAGTAGAGCCTGGGGAAAAGATAGCCGGTCGGACCACCATTTGGATCTATAGAGAGAGAATAGTCATTTACACTTCCTGTGTGAGCAGCCAATCAGAACCATGGGTAGTTAATTTAGGCAAACCCATGGTTCTGATTGGCTGCTCACACAGGAAGTGTATGTGACTATTCTCTTTCTATAGATCCAGCTGGTGGTCCGACCGGCTCTTTATCCCCCAGACTGGCTAGTGGAGGGGATAGGAAGAGTCTGATTGGACTCATACAGTGTGTCCGCCACCCACCATTCGGAAAGTATTCAGACCACCTCACTTTTTCCACATTTTGTTTCATTACAGCATTATTCTAAAATGAATTAAATCAAATAAAAAATCCTCATCAATCTATACACAATACCTTATAATGACAAAGTGAAAACAGGTTTGTATAAATGTTTGCAAATGTATAAAAAAACAGAAACACATTATTTACATAAGCATTCATACCCTTTGGTATGAGACTCGAAATTGAGCTCAGGTGCATCCTGTTTGAGATGTTTCTACAACTTGATTGGAGTCCACCTGTGGTAAATTCAATTGATTGGTCCCACAGTTGACAGTGCATGTTAGAGCAAAAACCAAGCCATGAGATCGAAAGAATTGTCCGTAGAGCTCCAAGACAGGATTGTATCAAGGCACAGATCTGGGGAACCCAAAAAATCTCTGAACCAAATATCAGCATTGAAAGTCCCCGAGAACACAGTGGCCTCCATCATTCTTAAATGGAAGAAGTTTGGAACCACCAAGACTCTTCCTAGAGCTGGCCGCCCTGCCAAACTGAGCAATCAGGGAAGAAGGGCCTTGGTCTGGGAGGTGTAAGTGGGAGAAATAGCCTCTGTGCACTGGCTAGCCCTATGCTCACTGCTAAGCTAATAGACATCTGAGCACTGTAGGTGTAATAAGCTCAAATTCACCACTCTCTCTATCTCCTCCATTTTGACTGCACTCAAATCAGCAAGGAGAGGCACTGGCTGCAAGATTAAACAGTCTGTAAGATTATTTCAACTAATGAATTATGTACTCCTTGATTTGGAAAAATATGACATACGCACACCTTATGGAGTGTGGCTTTAAAGAGAAGAAAGACAGCGACGGGAGAGAGAGAGCGAGAGGGGGAACCACGTCGTTCCCATCTTTTGTTTTTTATTAGCCGAGACCCCTCTCTCTCACCCACTGCCAATTACACAGGAAAATGTTTTCCCAAGGAAAGAAAAACCCTCACTCCCTCCGACATAAATCAGCCAATGGACTACTCTGTATGCTGTGACACCAACGCTCACCCTTGTTAGACAATATCACGTAGACACAACTCCAGCTAAATAAGCATTGTCCTTTATCGAACAGAATAGAACATCCCTATTTTAACCCCACACCAGAATTTAAGTCCTTGTCACAAAGCAATTCTGAAACCATCAAACTTCTATATAATACAATGGTATGTATGGCAATATATCAGAGAGGGGAAATGTCAAGTATATTATTGTAAACAACTGATTACAGAGCTAATAATATAATATGCCATTTAGCAGACGCTTTTATCCAAAGCGACTTACAGTCATGTGTGCATACATTCTACGTATGGGTGGTCCCGGGAATCAAACCCACTACCCTGGCGTTACAAGCGCCATGCTCTACCAACTGAGCTACAGAAGGACCATGCTAAGTCTGCTTCCATACAAGTCAGATGGAATAGATTGAGGGAACATGTATACTCATACAACATTATATACATATTAATAACATCAAAGGGTTTTGGGTAAAATTGGCACATACAGTGCCTTCAGAAACTATTCAGACCCCTTGACTTTTTCCACATTTTGTTACGTTACAGCCTTATTCTAAAATTGACAACATTTTAAAAAATGTCCTCCGCAATCTACACACAATACCCCATTATAAATGTGTGCAAATTAATCAAAATAAAAAACAGAAATACCTTATTTACATAAGTATTCAGAGCCTTGGCTATGACTCAAAATTTAGCTCAGGTGCATCCTGTTTCAATTGATCCTCCTTCTACAACTTGATTGGAGTCCACCTGTAGTGAATTAAATTGATTGGACATGATTTGGAAAGGCACACACTTGTCTATAAGGTCCCACAGTTGACAGTGCATGTCAGAACAAAAACCAAGCCATGAGGTCGAAGGAATTGTCAGTAGCCCTTTGAGACAGGATTGTGTCTAGGCACAGATCTGGGGAAGGGTCCCAAAAAATGTCTGCAGCATTGAAGGTCCCCAAGAACACAGTGGCCTCCATCATTCTTAAATGGAAGAAGTTTAGAACCACCAAGACTCTTCCTAGAGCTGGCCGCCCGGCCAAATTGAGCAATCGGGGGAGAAGGGCCTTGGTCAGGGAGGTGACCAAGAACCCAATGGTTACTCTGACAGAGCTCTAGAGTTCCTCTGTGGAGATGGGAGAACCTTCCAGAAGGACAACCATCTCTGCAGCACTTCACCAATCAGGCCTTCATGGTAGTGACCAGACGGAAGCCACTCCTCAGTAATAGACACATGACAGTCCGCTTGGAGTTTGCCAAAAGGCACCTAAAGACTCTCATACCATTAGAAACATGATTCTCTGCTCTGATGAAACTAAAATTGACCTCTTTGGCTTGAATGCCAAGCGTCACGTCTGGAGGAAACCTGGCACCATCCCTACGGTGAAGCATGGTGGTGGCAGCATCATGCTGTGGGGATGTTTTTCAGCAGCAGGGACTGTGAGACTAGTCAGGATCGAGGCAAAGATGAACAGAGCAAAGTACAGAGAGATCCTTGATAAAAACCTGCTCTAGAGTGCTCAGGACCTCAGACTGGGGCAAAGGTTCACATTCTAACAGGACAACAACTCAAAGCACACAGCCAAGACAACTCAGAGCTCGGACTCGAACCCGATCAAACATCTCTGGAGAAACCTGAAAATAGCTCTGCAGCGACGCTCCCCAGCCAACCTGACAGAGCTTGAGAGGATCTGCAGAGCGGAATGGGAGAAACTCCCCAAATACAGATGTGCCAAGCTTGTTGCCAAAGGTGCTTCAACAACATACTGATTAAAGGGTCTGAATACTTATGTAAATGTGATATTTCAGTTTTTTATTTAAAAAATAAATACATTTGCAACAATTTCTAAAAACCTGTTTTTGCTTTTTCATTATGGGATATTGTGTGTAGATTGAAAAAACAACAATTTAATCAATTTTAGAATAAGGCTGTAAAAAGTCAAGGGGTCTGAATACTTCCCGAATGCACTGTAAATGAAAATATCTCATTGTTACGTATAGTATTTGAAATGTCAAATTCGTTAGAGTTGCGTAATTGGTTCTGAAAAGGCATATACCAACAATAATACATAGAGTTGGTGTATATCATTCCAATCACGATAACTAAAACATCTGCTTTTCTAATTGCTCAATTTTAAGAAAAAAAAACCTATACATACATACATACATACATACATACATACATACATACATACATACATACATACATACATACATACATACATACATACATATCAAAAACGTAAGCGTAGGATTTAGAAGTCAAAAGGTCTTGTAACCTGTTTAAAATTAAACTGATATTTGCATGATGCCTAGTTTTTTCTGCTAGAATGTTTTTAATAAATATTAATTTGTAGGTAAAACAGTGGTATACCGCCATGAAACAAACTAATATATTCTACGGACCGTTCAGAGAAATGTAATACTTACATCCTGAATTGTTTGCGACTGTACTGCACCTCGTGCTTATCTACTCAGGGCCAAAGGTCAATGACATGTTCATTCACCATTCATGTTTTTTTAAGTTTGCAAAAAACAGTTTATGGTTTAATTTGATACCGAAATAACGAATTAAAATGGTTCAAAATAGACTATACAAATAAGACAATTGGCACACATTTGTTTTTCTCACTTTTGAAAAGAAGCTGATGTTTGTATTGGAATTAATGTTTTTGCAACAGATATTTTCATTAATAAAACCAAAATGATCATCATATTAGCAAGGTTTATTAATGGTCCCATCAGAGCCACAGGTAACATATTGACACATGAATAAAAGGAACGGACTTTTCTATTTTTCTGCCTAGTATTTTTCAAAAACATAAAAACAGCCTAACTACTAAACCAACAAATACTATTATTTTCGGCCCAGAGACTAAACCTGCCAAGGAATCGGTATATATAATATAGGAGTTTTTAACGATGCTTGAACGATGCTTGAACATTGCCCCAGCAACACCCCGTTTTGCTCCAAGTCCACTAGCCCACCACAACCCCACTGAACTCCTGTTCCTAATTTCTTTACCACGTGACTGTGGGAGTGAGTCAAGTTTAAATTCCCTTTCAGAAACCCATCTCAATTCAGCTCCTATAAAAAAATCTACCATTTTATAGCAGAAGCATCTTCTATACCACAGCGGCTAAGGTTTTGTCGTTGTGGGACTAAGATTCTCGGAAGAAAAGCACAGCTAAAGGGGAGTACAGTGCAGAGGTCAAATTCGTGTTAAGGGCTGAGCAATAACGTGGAGGTAAGAACGGCTACTTTTACATCACGTGTTATGTTTGTGAGGGCCAGTTAGTTACACATCATTTATTATTAGCCTTTGGGCGTTTTAAATTCGGTATATTTATTGTTGGTCAATGGTCATACCATTTTTTTGTCTTTCATGAGGTAGGCTAATATATATGATTTAAGAGATAGAATGGCACATCTGCATTTCCTTAAGCCTTCACTATATCCTTTATTAGTGGCGCACATTAGCAATATGACAGAAACATCCTCTAAATACTAATTTCTGTTCAACATTTACGAGGTATTTGTGTAAACACAGCCTGGCATTGTATTTATATGATGCAATGAATTTAGGGTCAATATTTACATGTATCGCTAAATATGTTCTTCCCGCGCAAATGACTGAAGTTTGGAGGACTGCTTTAGATCTTGGATGGACTGATTTTCGATATGGAACTAAAGGCCTTCACCCGGACTCAAGAGGCTTTGGCCTTTTGGCGCCACATGACTAAAGACAGATTACTAAAAACAGATTAGAGTCCCATTTAGCGAAGGGGTTGATATAGCAATATGGGATGGAAAACCATAGAAAACGGACTATTCTGCTTGATTGTTCCCTGACAAGAAATGTCAATATTTATTATATCATATAATAAAGATGACAGGCCTATCGAAAAAAAATGCACGTGTCCATTCAATTAGATTAGCCTATGATTAGTACCCTATTAGTAGTATTCTATGTTTACAATAAAGAAACATTACAACTATTATTAGTAAAACAATAATAATTCATAAATTAAATGGACGAACATAAAACGAAAATCACCCCATCTACAAAGTAAAGAAATTAAAGGCAACTAGCGTGTTACATTGCAGCCGATTTACACTTTAAAAAACATGATTTCAATAAAGTGACAAATACAGTCAGCCTAGATGCAATTTATTTTTCTCAAAATGATACCAAAATCAAGCCATTTGTTAATTATAATGGATATGGACATATATATTTTGAACCAACAAACGATCAGTAGGTCTCTAAAACCTGACATTAACCGATACAATACATCACCCATGTCCAAACATTCAACATACTCAAAAAATGACCACTGTCTGATCATTCGATGCCTCCTCACCAGTCATATTTTGGCAGAGAAATATTGAAAGGGCTGAAAATGACAAACTGTCGCTGGAAGGACATTTAGGCTGTTCTCGTTCATTTGGTCATGTCACCAGTATATGTCAAACTCTCCCCGACCAACCCGACCCGCCAACTTCTATTGTTGATTTATTGGTCTTTCGGCCTTGTGCTTCGACCCATTTATTCCAAAACCACAACCATATTTCACCTGAAAATGTATGATCGTTTTAGCGTCGTTCTTCGACGCCTATCCCTGTTTTGAAAGGAAAACATAGCGTGCGAAATAACTGTCCAGAAATACCATCTATAACTCAACCAGATCATGGGTAGGTTATAGGCTAGTCCACTCGTCATCACTGTTGCCCTCAGAGTTCATTTGCTGTTTTGAAAGGAATACATGGCGTGCGAAATAACGGTAAAGAAATCAAATCTAGAGCGTAACAGAACCAGAGGATGGGTTGGTTGTAGGCTAGTCCACTCCTCTCCACTGTGGCCCTCAGAGGTCATTTGACCTCACACTGGAACAGAGGAGACTCTGTTACCCCAACAATCCTGATTTGGACATGGTTCACCTCACAGGTAACTCAGTTCCTCAGATGTCTGTTTGCATAGTGACACCTGATTGACAAAGACCCAGAGCAGATGCTTCAATTATCAATTTGTGCTCTTCTGAGTTTGTTGAATTTTTTTAATTTAGTAGAAAAGGCCTATCGGGCAAACTATTAATTATTCCCTGAATTGTTTATTAATGAAACCTATACTATATTATGTATAATAATATCCCATAGGCCCTATCAAACTCTGCAGCTACATCTAGTTATAGGCTATATAGCCTATATCATTGGATTAGTATTTTTAATGATGTAACCAATAGCCTGTGGGATGGGGGAGGAGATGAGGTTGTATTCATGTCATACACAACATTTATTAGTCCAATAGTCGTTGGTGGAGAGATTCTGGCTCCAGAGGAGCAGTGCATCGCGCTGTAAGGTATTCTCGTCGTTAGAGGATCGACGTCAGGTCTGCGTGGAAGAGAGGGAAGGGAGAGGGGGGAACGAGTCAAATAATTCACTCATCCCGGTTTTTTAACAATTCAAGGGATTGAGCAAATTCTTTTTTTTTGTGTTTCCAAGAAAACATCACACACCAAGTTCGTTCTCTCTAGCTCAAATCGCACTGCACACGCGCAGAGTAGGCAACAGTCAGTTCACGAGAGTTGAATCACACCAAGTCAGTGTTAACACCGGCGCTCACGCGTGTCCGGGAGTTTACTCGAGAACCGTTATGCCGGAGAAAGATAAGCAAGCCTATTAAGATGAGATGCTGGACGACTTTCCCTAACTACGTCCCAATGGAACGTAACTTCCTGCTATTTCCTTGGTGAAGACAGAAAAGTACCATTTGGAAAATAAATGGATTCGAGCTCATAATATTTCATGAGGTAATATAATAACATGATTTCCTATGTTCATTGTACCTGCCTATCTAGGTGCTTTGAGCTTTGTAAACAAGCTCAGGCATGGAGTCAATCTGAAAACGCCATAGTTGGATAGGCTCAGGTTCTTTAATGCGATTAGTGTTAGGATATACTTTATTTTTTCCAGCGTTATTTGACTACCTTGATAGTGATGGTGAACGCGACAACGCTATATCTGTAGCCTATTTCAACAATAACAGCAACAGCAGTGTCCTTGACCGTTGTATGATGCGGTGATATTATGGAGATGTATAACAGTCTATGGTCACACGGTCTATAAAAAAATTAATTGTAACTGATATGAACATGTAGCCTATAGTACAATTGGAAAGTCACAATTTCTTTACATTTCACATATGCTCAAAGAAGTTATAGGCTATATGCTTCTTATTTTCACAATATCATTTTGAGGTTACTGTAAATTTGATGAAAACAGTTGTTACATAATTTACTCAATTTCTCAAAAAATTTCAAGAGCCCTTGTCTGAGATTGTACGTTTCTTTATGGATCGTAGCCTAGATGCTGTGTAGAAAGGACATTAAATGTCATATAAAACACCAAAATACCAGTCTGATACATGTTTCAGGGCCCTGTGATGGTATTCAAAGCTTATTGACATTAAAGCTATGAGAACCATGGATGCAAGGACTGACCATCCATTATAGTAAAATTATAGTTTTAACCATGTTTTGATGTTATACAGTGTTTGTTTACATTACGTTGTTTACAATCATTGGACTAAATCAAGCTTTTATTTTGGGTTCTAATGGGGGTATGACAGTTGAACTTAGCTCATGAGGCATTTATAAGTCCAAAATTGGTGTAGCAACTTTCAATTCAAAAGTTATAAAAAGTTAAACAAACAACAATTCTATCTGTTCTGTTTAAGATGAAAAATAGTTAAATAATGTTAGAAAATATTATTATTAGTATCATTATTATAATAGTTAATGATGAATAATGATAATGATAAAACTATCATTAATATTCATAATAATATATTTAATTCGTTTATACAGACTGACTGCCAGATGATGATTTTAGGACATGCTTTTAGAATGATATGATCACAAATTACAACCAAATAATTTCATCTACAAATGGGAGTCTAAATAATGTCATTTTCATTCAATAAATACCTAAATACATAACTCAAACAATTATGTTGGATGTCTCTAAAATGTGGACTATAAACAATTGCACAAATTTACAATAAATAAAATCATATTTTATTTTTCATTTGACTCTTAACATTACATCCTGAGATGTTCTGTTAATTAGTATACTGACATTTGAAGCCAATCAATCAACTAAACAACTGATTAAAACATAGGCCGTATTCACTTTTGTGGAGGGAATCGAACATTAGAGAACTGCTTTCCAGGTTAGAGATTTTACAGCACCATACTCACTTATTACTTTGGTACCATTACATTTTTGTTGTGATAGGTCAGTTTCACATCCAAAATAATTTTGCACAAATGGCGTGCTAACAAGCTCAAGGCTACGTGATGTGATTCTACTGACATCGCTGAGTAGTAGCTGCCAGAGACGTACATACAACAACAATAAAGGTGCTCTTTCTCTGTCTCTCTCTCTCTCTCTGCAACACATCACCAGATGCATGAGACTGGCTGCTGCACAAAATGGTAGGTCAGGTTTGAATTTATGGTAGCTGTCTCAATAACATGCATCATGCATCATGGCTATGCATTACAGACTGGGAGGCGAAAACACAGACACAGATACACTGACAGAAACAGGCAAAGACACACACACACACACACACACACACACACACACACACACACACACACACACACACACACACACACACACACACACACACACACACACACACACACACACACACACACACACACACACACACACACACACACACACACACACACACACACACACACACACAGGACAATCTGCCATGAATAGTTTAGTGGATTATATGTCTGGGAGTGACACAGATATAAACAGAGGGCTAGCTCAGTGTGTTTAGTTAAACAGGGTAAGTGAAAGGGCCCTGTTCAGGAGGGTAAAAAAGTACCACGGCTGATTTGCAGCGCGCCTTATCTTTATTCGCTTTAGCAAATGTCTGCGTTGGTTTACAGTTGGAGCCCCTTCTCTTTCATCCTGAGAGAGAGCACTCACATTGTTTACATGCCTGAGATTAAGGGAGGGCCGGGGTGAGTGTAAAAACTATCCGAAATGTACACTGTATACCTTTATATCTGCGTCGCAAATGGCACCCTATTCCTCATATAGTGTAGTACTTTTGACAAGGGCCCATAGGACTCTGTTCAAAAGTAGTGCACTATATAGGGAATTGGGTGCTATTTTGGACGTAGACCTACAGTTTGAGTCTGTATGGTAAAATGGCTGGGGGAATGGTTGCTATGGGAGAGGAGAGGGTCTTGTGAAACTGAACTGTATGGAGCAGACGAGGCTATACCAGGCTGTCTGTGTGTCTGTGTCTCTCATGAAAATATGTTTGTCTTTGAGCTGGGTTTAGAGCTGTGAGAGCACGAAGCTTAGCTGGTGATCTGGACTAATGGAATGAACAGTGTTTAGGAGCCGTTACATAAAACTATCCCCCGTATGCTAGAAAAGTAAATATTTAATCCAACTCTTCTGAAGAACAAATTAATCTTGACCCCATGTGCTTAATATCGTGGTCTCCAAGCATGCAGGCTGAGTAATTAGCTTATGTCTAGAGTTTCTTATGATTTACGGTGTTAATATGCAAATATATATTAGGAATATTGTAATTTCATTCATCAAACTAAACGTCAGAGAATCAAAATGGAGATGCTATAACAGAAATAGAAATATTCAATATGGCCGCTGGTACACCCATCACAGAGCGCAGACTTTAGTAATTGTAATTCTATGGCCAGAATGTTGCTTGAATATTTATGATTACTTAGTAGTTGTGTATTTACGATGACCTAATAAGCACAACAGTGTAGTCATATGTGGGAATAACGTCACTTGAATGGGTCCGGTAATTCAAATTCTATGCGACGAACAATCAAGTTTGCTAGCTACTATTCAATCTTTTCATATGAGGGGAGAGCAGAGCAGTGGGTGCAGTATACAGTAGACGATTCCTCCTTGAAACTCACATGGGACCTCTCTGCAAACATAGATCAGATCTATTTTGCATGAATGAAGGCCCATCTTCATAAAGTATTTGGGTCATTGTAACCAAATTCCCCCAATGGCACATGGCCCTTGCTGCAGTGATCCACCTTGAAATGACTTTGCCTACACAATTCAACAAATATTTCTATTAAAAATGGTTAGTAGCTTGGGGACGAAACAGTGACCTGGTTTCCAAGAACTGAAACATCTATTCCAAGAAATGTCCCACAATGAGAGAGCATGCCTTGAATGAATTAATATGCAGTTTATTTTTTTATTTTTTTATTCTCTCATTGCAAATATTTGTTGTTACATTTACATTACATTTAAGTCATTTAGCAGACGCTCTTATCCAGAGCGACTTACAAATTGGTGCATTCACCTTATGACATCCAGTGGAACAGTCACTTTACAATAGTGCAATTGTTACAATTGTTGAATACACACCTTCAAGTGTGTATTATTGCAGTGCAAGAATGAGGCATTGACTTCTGCATCCTTGACATTTCCTTGTAAGGTTTGATTTGAAATAATTGTATCTACCAGAAATGTTAAAACATTTAAACAATTTACTTTTGATTCATCGTTCAATATAAATAGTAATTCATAAAAAAATATATACTTTTCTCGTGTAAATAACAGACACAAATTGAAGTAGACGTGTATTTTACCCAGACCAGATTTTCTTTCTAAAACAGATAGGAATTCCATTGAAGAACATCATTCAAGGTGTGGGATGACAACATTTAATGATCTGATAAAACATTTTTTACGGAGTCCCCTTTAGTTCCGTTTGTTTCTCCCATTGGTCATTCTGCAGATGTTCATTAGAAAATATTGAATTAATTAGCAGCTTTCCAGTAAGATGTGTTTCATCTCCATACAGTATTAATATACATAATTATTGTAGAAATACAAAATGAACAGCAATTACTGTACAAGTACATTATGTAAATGCACTTCCTGTCAATTAGTAGTTGAAAAAATAAATAATAGCTACATTAAATATTAGGCTATGTTTTTAGGGGCAGGGTTCATCTTTGTATCTTGAAGGTGTGTTACATTGTGTTTGTGCATGGTGTATTTTGTATTTTGTCCAGTCCATTCCATGGGAATGTGTTATTTAAGTATTTTACGAGACAGTTTAGTATTGGAGTCAGTCTGTGTATTTTAAGTCTGTTATTATCTTTAGAGATGCTCTGTTTGATTTTAGTATTATAGTAATTCTATGTCACAGATATCCTATTACATTACTATATAAGTTCTATATAAGTTCTATATGTAATTCTATGGTCTATGTATTGTAAGTCTGTGTATTGAACTGAAGCTGGTGTTTTCGTCTCATAGAGATGCTCCAGGAGAAGGCCTCAGCTGTGACGGATGACAGTGTGACTGGGGTCCAGTCTGGAGGGCCCTCAGACCTCAGCCCTGACTCCGCTCACCTGGGCCTGCCTACAACTCCCAGCATCCCCCAGGGCAATGAGCCAGACCAGGTAATCATGGGTATTGTAGGCTCTCAACACAGCCAGAAACACAACTGCAAAGGTATTATATGTTCAGAAGTTTCCTATTCTTGGAAATGACAAAATGGGTATGTTTCCTTGCTCTCAATTTCAATGATTTTAGCTATTATTAAGGAAGTCGTTGACTTGTTAACAAAATAATTGGCCATATTAAGTGGGTGTTTTTATTTCTTGTCGGGGAAGAGTAGGTGGACACCCTATCAATTGTGAACGATTTATTGAGAATGAACTGGTTTAACTTAAAAATGCAGATGTCATAATGTATCTTGAAGGTGTGTTACATTGTGTTTGTGCATGGTGTATTTTGTATTTTGTCCAGTCCATTCCATGGGAATGTGTTATTTAAGTATTTTACGAGACAGTTTAGTATTGGAGTCAGTCTGTGTATTGTAAGTCTGTTATTATCTGTAGAGATGCTCTGTTTGATTTGTAGTATTATAGTAATTCTATGTCACAGATATCCTATTACATTACTATATAAGTTCTATATAAGTTCTATATGTAATTCTATGGTCTCTGGTCTATGTCTATGTATTGTAAGTCTCTGTATTGAACTGAAGCCGTTGTTCGTTCATAATGTGAGTTGTCTATAAACCCACAACAGGTTGCCAACCCTCATGGCTGTCTCTACCTTTCTCTATTAGAATATTGAGAACATCAAGGTTCTTATTCATGAGAGGGAGCTGTGGAAGAAGTTCCATGAGGCGGGAACAGAGATGATCATAACGAAAGCAGGCAGGTGAGTACCTACAGTTCATAAATCACAGCAATACATGGGTTATACCATATTAGTAGACTAGCACTACACATTCTATACTATACTAAACTGTACCAGACTCATCTCAGATTCCCCACAAATATGTGTTACTTCTGCAAATTGAGTAGCTGCTTTCATTGGTGTTAAAATGTAGTCATTATGGCACCTCCATTTTGAGTAGCTATGGCCATCTGTTGGAGCTAAGGCAATCAATTACACCATGCTACAGTTATGTCACGCTGGGTCTCAGGTAGAGAAAATGAAGAGACATCATTTCTGCCCCAGTGAACATCTAATTGAAAACACAAACCCACAGCTCTGCTCTGTGTGTTAGATTTAATGCTGCCCTGTGGATTAGACAGTCTGGCCCTTAACCTGGACTTTAACCAGAAGATGACTAGATTCTCTCTAACCAACCTCCGCCCACCCTACATTCCTCACAGGGGCTTTTTTCCCAGTCCAAAATGTAAAAGGTCACCACAATTTTTCTTTAATGCCACATCAACTGTGAAAGATGGGCTTTACCTTGTCCAGCTGATAAAGTGTGCCGAGAATCCTTTAAAACCTTTGAAGGGCCCGGCCTCAGAGTGATGCTTAGCTACGCATCTCCACCAGCTGCGCTCAGCTGAAAAACCTGACTGACTGAATAGGCTTATACAGTCAGTCAGCCTGAGAAGCCAGAGAAGAGCAGGGCGGCGTCCAAAACGGCACCCTGTTACCTTTATAGTGCACTACTTTTGACCCGAGCCGATGGTGAGCATGAATAGGCTGCTATATGGGACGCACACCAGGTTTATGTTGCTCGGTAATGGAGCAGGAGCAGCTACAGTGTGTAATTCAACAATTCTAAGAATGAACTCTGTCTGAACTGATGTGAAGATAAAATGTTATTGAACATAAAAATGGATTGTAAATGAAACCAGTTGTAGGCCACAACATTGTGGAATGTTGTAGGTAGGATAACAAAAAACTGTAGGGGCCAAAATTGTAATCTGAAATTTTTACAGGTATATTTCTATGTAAAAATTATGAGTAAACATAGCAAGGCCGCTTCACTGCTACACCAGCTCGAGCTAGACATTTTGCACTGCATGTTCTAACATAAATATTGTTGTTCAATTGGCAACTGAGACTGCCAAAACAATTCAATGCCAATCTATTCCAACACCAACTTTTTTCAGAGAAGTATCTGGAAGGAGCATCAAGCAGTAGTGCTCGGAGCTGCTAGATGCTAAAGGATCTGACGAGCTCGCAGGTTTTAATCCCTCTCAGTACTTGAAGAGTGAATGAGTAAATTAATAAATGAATGAATGAAGGTTCTCAGGAACATTTTCTTTTGTAAGGGATGACAGTGAGAGGTCAACATGCTATAGAGGTTGTGCAGTGTCCGGTCAGCACTCCTTGGAAGGGGCACAGTGCAGCTTGGCCATTCAGCCTCTTACAGTGCAGCTTGGCCATTCAGCCTCTTACAGTGCAGCTTGGCCATTCAGCCTCTTACAGTGCTGCTTGGCCATTCAGCCTCTTACAGTGCAGCTTGGCCATTCAGCCTCTTACAGTGCAGCTTGACCATTCAGCCTCTTACAGTGCAGCTTGACCCTTCAGCCTCTTACAGTGCAGCTTGACCCTCCAGCCTCTTACAGTGCAGCTTGGCCATTCAGCCTCTTACAGTGCAGCTTGACCATTCAGCCTCTTACAGTGCAGCTTGACCATTCAGCCTCTTACAGTGCAGCTTGGCCATTCAGCCTCTTACAGTGCAGCTTGGCCTTTCAGCCTCTTACAGTGTAGCTTGACCCTTCAGCCTATTACAGTGTAGCTTGACCCTTCAGCCTCTTACAGTGCAGCTTGACCCTTCAGCCTCTTACAGTGTAGCTTGGCCCTTCAGCCTCTTACAGTGCAGCTTGACCCTTCAGCCTCTTACAGTGTAGCTTGACCCTTCAGCCTCTTACAGTGTAGCTTGGCCCTTCAGCCTCTTACAGTGTAGCTTGGCCATTCAGCCTCTTACAGTGCAGCTTGACCCTTCAGCCTCTTACAGTGCAGCTTGGCCCTTCAGCCTCTTACAGTGCAGCTTGACCCTTCAGCCTCTTACAGTGCAGCTTGACCCTTCAGCCTCTTACAGTGCAGCTTGGCCATTCAGCCTCTTACAGTGCAGCTTGACCCTTCAGCCTCTTACAGTGCAGCTTGACCCTTCAGCCTCTTACAGTGCAGCTTGGCCCTTCAGCCTTTTACAGTGCAGCTTGACCCTTTAGCCTCTTACAGTGCAGCTTGACCCTTCAGCCTCTTACAGTGTAGCTTGGCCCTTCAGCCTCTTACAGTGCAGCTTGGCCCTTCAGTCTCTTACAGTGCAGTCAGTGAACTCCTTACTGAGGAACGTAGATGTAGTTTGTTATTGTGAGTGCAGCAATCCCATTCTTAATTCTTGCTCTTCAACGTACCTAGGCAGTGCTCA
The DNA here is from genome assembly GCF_023373465.1 of Oncorhynchus keta. NCBI lineage: Eukaryota > Metazoa > Chordata > Actinopteri > Salmoniformes > Salmonidae > Oncorhynchus > Oncorhynchus keta. Next base: position 18,502,500 of record NC_068438.1, on the reverse strand, counting down.
TTCTCTCCCCTCTCTCTCTCTTTCTATAGGCACAGTGCTCATTCTCTCCTCTCTCTCTGTCTGTACACAGCAAGTCAGTGGGAGCGGTGGCAGAGGGGTGATAAGAGGACCACGGGGCCCGCTTTCAGCGGCGTCTTGCGGTGGCCTGGAGCACTCCATCATCCCCCTGCCGCTCCTTTTGATCTCCCTCAGTGTTGGATGTTCCCAGAGACTGGGTGGGAGTCCCAAATGGCACCCTATTCCCTGTATAGTGCACTAGATTTGACCAGAGCTCTATGGGCCTTGGTCAAAAGTAGCACATTATAAATGGAATAGGGTTATATTTGGGAACAGCCTGGATAGATCCCTTGACTGGAGGGCCTAGGAGGCAGGGAGGCTCATAGTGCTGGGCTGCTAGGAAAGAAACAGCTGGCACACACCACACAAACACACACCCACACACTGACACTGATATCATACACATTCTCCATCTCCATTTCTCATTCTCTCCAGTCCTCTACACACACAATCACTCTCTCAGGCACGCATGTTCACAGAAAACACATGCCTTGAGAAAATGTGGCAATCAGCTTGTCCTGACTTGTTTGACCTTGTTTTGACAGGCACTCGCTCTAATAACGCATCCCTTTCCATTGTTCATCATTGTCATATTCCGTTTTTGATGACACAAAGGCGTGCTTTAGAGTAAAGTCCTGCACCTCAAGGGGATGGGCAGTAAAGCTTAGATATTTCTTCATGGCTGTTTGGCAGCTTTGCCATGGAAACCACAGCATCTGTCATCAGGCAGGGCTGAGGTGGCTGAGCCATCGAGGTCCTCGATTAGCCATTAGCAATGCTAAGTGATTCAGTGTGGGCCCCCACGCTGAGCTATGCTGTGGACCCCGTCGTGGAGATGAGTATTTTGGTAATGGACTCAGAGGCCCAATCGAACACGGTTTCCACCGTAACTATACACCACTATTTCAACTCATGAGTCACGTCTTTGTCAGAAAATTGAATCATTCTTATGGATGTGCTGAAAAGCCATCAGCAATAATGTCAGGCTGAGTTACATAGAAATAGCCTTATATCCTCCTAGAGACCTCCTGATCTGTTGATACAGGCCTCAATATGGGCCTGGTTGGAGGGTGTGAGTGGGGCTGGGATGAGCTGCAGGTCTGTTTTGGAAGTTCCCCTCAGATTAAAATGTCTTTCTGTGAGCATGACACCAGGACTGATCTCCACACTGATTCAATTTGGAGCCTGAGAGAGAGAGACAGAGGGAGATTACCTGCCTTGAATGCCCTCTACTGTACAGGATGGGTTGAGTATTTGTGATCCATGAACAAGGCATTAGTAAGGGCTCCTGTCAGGCCAGAAAGATCTGGGATGGGTCCTTTGAAGTATTGTGCGTTAGCAGCAGATAGAGGCTGGGTCCCAAATGTCACCCCGTTCCTTATATAGTGCACTACTTTTGATGCACCCAGAGCCTTTTGCTTGGTCTGCTTAGGTGGCCCCAGCTCTCTGCTCACTCTTACACTCATCTGTTCAGAGAGCATGTCACCGTCAGCCTTTCACAAGTGTGTCTCACACTCTTCTATTTAAACCTTTTGCCAGGGGATATGGGAAGCAGCAGGTCAACTGTACTGGAGTACTGGACCATTCTCTCAGGGGGTGATGCGGTACGATGACAAGTCAGATGTAAAAACTGCTGTCTGATCTGGACCGCCATTAAAAAGCACTTAGGGGTTTATAAGGGGTGCTGCAGATCCCTTTGCAACTTTTTGCTTTGACGCAGATGTGATGAAAAAGAGAGCCGTTTCTCAGGGAAGAGGTCACGGAAGGTAGCGCCATTCATGTGTTTTATGGCCTTGTCTGCTATATTAGCATATTCTGTCTATCATTCCTGAGTCTCCCTCTCTCTCTGAGATGGCTGAGAGCAGAGAGCTACACTCACAGCGTTCCTACACTTCTCTTTTTATGGCGCTGCTGCCGCTGCACTCTCAAAAACCATCATGTGAGTTCTAAGAACATCCCACTGGGAAGACCATGTCATTTTAACCTGGAAATTTGATTGAAATGTTGATCAATGAGATTTCAACCTTTATCGCCCCACTCATAAAGACAGCCAGAAGTCTGTTGAATAACTGATGTGTTATCACTATGCTTTCAACCATCTAAAAGCACAGTAAAGTTCAAATGGGAATACAATATCAGATATTTTCTATTCATATACCAATTTAATGTGTTATCACTGTGCTTCATCTAATAGCACAACCAAATTACATGGATTGTAGTTGAGATTACATCAAAAGTACATAGTGTAGGGGATCAATGCTGTTTGAGATTCTGCACAGATTATTATAGCAATTGTGAAGCTCTCCACCGACCTGCGACCTTTGCGTGCTGTCTTGAACATGCTTCTATGATGACAAAAGAAGACAACCTCAACATGTGGCCGTAGATGTGTTAGTCATTTTAAGGTTGAATAAATAACGGGTTCAGAATATTAGGAAAGAAAGAGAAGCCATCTAAATATATGCATATTTTTCTGTGTCAGCACCAATTGGTAGATTCAAAAATACTCTGATCTCGTAGATTATTTTGGGTTATGAAAGTATGTAGAAATCATAACAAACAGATTAGGACAGCCTTTATGCATGAAAGATATAAAACTGTGGTTTGATTCATTCTGAAAATTGCCTCATTCAGTTCTTTAACCCATGGTAATGTTGGAAGATTAGTGTACATAGAATTATAACAGGGAGAAGAGTGTACAACAGTAGGCTATACCCTCGTCTATTGCCTGCACTAACCATGGAACTGTGGGATGAGACAGCCAAGTATTGCTCTATGCATATGGTTCAAACTGTTACGGCTTGGTCTGTACTCCGCTCCATAACGATTTAATAAAAAATATGATCAACTGTTACTAATGATCCTCAGCAACAACCACATGGTGGTGACGACATTTACAGAAAAAGCAAAGGAACGTAAATGAAAGAATGGAATGAAATGGAATGATAATGTAGGCTATACCAACTGAAGGGAACTAACAGTAAGTTGGCAGTTAAATATTTGTTGTTATTAGGCCTACTGATGGTCGATACTGATAGTGGCTAATATTTAACATGATTGTCAGAGAAAGTTGAGGTAGTCTATAATTAAGACATTCAAAAGTGGCTATCCCTGCAAGTTAAAAGGCCATACACTTAAAATGATGCATAATGGCACAGCGTTTCATGAACTTTACTGTGGGAACGTTATGTTGATATGCTTCAGTTTGCTGCCATAAGGCTGGTTTCACATTTTTCTCCAGAGACTATAAGGTGAAATATATCTAAAACAAGTGTATTTTATATTTTTCAATTCCCTTATCCAAACAGATTAATAATTTACCTAGCTCTTATCCATAGTTCTTGTCAAGTTGTAAATTACAGTCCATGGAGAATGGTGTTATTTATATCGGGAGACAATTATGTTGATGCTTTTTTTCTCTTGGAAACAGGATGTTCACCAGACTTTTTTCATGGTTTCTTGCGCGTAAAGGTGGTGGATTTACGAGGGAATTAAGTAAAGGTCAGCATACAGCATATCTGTAGACACACCTCAGCCACACCTTAATTTACTCAATCTCCACCCAAAAGGAATAGCAGGTGAAAAGCTTGCTATTCTCATGCTTAAGCTCAAGGTCAGTATACTCGTAGTTGGAATCGGCTCCATATTGAATTGTGTTTGGTTGTCAATGCAACCAAATATCAACATTTGAAGGAGATGTATCTTTTGTGCCACTGACTTTAATTCCAGTTTGTCTACAAATTAATAATTGATTTAGAATTCAGGTCTCCATCTCAACCAAGAATCAAAATGAAAGATTAGGACTAAATCATATCAAACTTGATGTAAAGTGCATTTAAAGTTTGATTTAGTCTTAGTCTTTAATTTAGATTTTTGGTTGAGATGGAGACATGAATCCAACATATCAATGATTCATTTGTAGACAAACTGGAATTAAAGTCAGACTAAGTCAGTGGCACAGATGGAACTATCCAAGCAAAAGTATGTGGACACCTGCTCGTCGAACATTTCATTACTAAATCATGGGCATTAATATGTAATTGGTCCCCCTTTGCTGCTAAAAAAGCCTCCACTATTCTGGGAAGGCTTTCCACTAGATTTTGGAACATTGCTGCGGGAACTTGATTCCACTCAGCCACAAGAGCATTGGTGAGGTCGGGCACTGATGTTGGTCGATTAGTTGTAATAAGGAGCATCCAGATGCTGCACTTGATAAATTTATAAAATTGCGTCTTCCAATTATTGATAAACATGCACCTGCTAAGTAACTGACTGTTAGAACTGTTAAGGCTCCATGGATTGATGAGGAATTGAAAACTGTATTGTTGAAAGAGATGGGGGCAAAAGGAGTGGCTAATACATCTGTCTGCACATCTGACTGGCTGACTTACTGCAAATTGAGAAATTATGTGACTAAACTCAATAAAAGAAGAAGAAACTGTATTATGAAGCCAAGATCAATGATATAAAGAATGATGGAAAGAAAACTTTGGAGTACTTTAAATGAAGTTATGGGCAGAAAGACAAATTCAACTTCATCTTTCATCGGATCAGATGTCTTATTCATCACAAAAACATTTGATGTTACCAATTCTTTTATGATTACTTCATTGGCAACGTGGGAAAACTTAAGCAGGAAATTCCAACAATGAACAGTGCGCCATCATATTCATGCATAAAAAAAAAATAATGAAAGAAAAGCATTGCAAGTTAGAATTTTGTAAAGTTAATGTGGGAGAGGTGGACAAACCTGGCATTGACAACTTGGAAAGCTGGACAAGATGGAAAGCTACTGAAGATAGTAGTTGACTCTATAGTCACTCCTGTCTGTCATATCTTTATTCCGAGCCTAGAGGAAAGTCTTTGTCCTCAGGCCTGGAGGGAAGCCAAAGTAATTCCCATACCCAAGAGTGGTAAAACAGCCTTTACTGGTTCTAACAGCAGACCAAAAAGCTTGCTGCCAGCTCTTAGCAAACTGTTGGAAAAAAATAGTGTTTGACCAAATATAATGCTATTTCTCTGTAAACAAATGAACAACAGACTTTCAGCATGCTTATAGAGAAGGGCACTCAACATGTACAGCACTGACACAAATGACTGATGATTGGTTGAAAGAAATTGATAATACAAAGATTGTGGGAGCTGTACTATTAGATTTCAGTGCAGCCTTTAATATTATTGACCTTTTATGGAAAAAACGTATGTTATGGCTTTTCAACCTCTGCCATATCGTGGATTCATAGCTATCTATCTAATAGAACTCAAAGGGTTTTCTTTAATGGAAGCTTCTCTCATGTCAAACATGTCATGTGTGGTGTACCACAAGGCAGCTCTCTAGGCCCTCTACTCTTTTCTATTTTTACCAATGACCTACCACTGGCATTAAAAAAAACATGTGTGTCCATGTATGCTGATGTATGCAACAATATATGCATCAGCAACCACAGCTAATGAAGTCACTGAAACCCTTAACAAAGAGTTGCAGTCTGTTTTGGAATGAGTGGCGAGTAATAAACTGGTCCTGAACATCTCTAAATTTAAGAGCGTTGTATTTGGTACAAATCATTTCCTAAGTTCTAGACCTCAGCTGAATCTGGTTATGAATGGTGTGGCTGTTGAACAAGTTGAGGAGACTAAATTACTGGGCGTTACCTTAGATTGTAAACTGCTGTCATGGTCAAAACATATAGATTCAATGGTTGTAAAGATGGGGAGAGGTCTGTCTGTAGGTCTGCTTTTTAGACACCACATTCCAAAAACACAGGAGTGGCGGGCCGGCAGGGATATCCTTGTCTCACCTAACAACACTTGGCCAATTGTGCGTCGCCCCATGGGCCTCCCGGTCACGGCCGGCTGCGACAGAGCCTGGTCTCAAACACAGAATCTCTGGTGGCACAGCCTTAGACCACTGCGCCACCCGGGAGGCTCTATGACTTGCTCTTAATTATAATCAGAGTGCTGATATAAATACTATGCATGCTAGTCTCTCTTGGCAAAGAGTTGAGAAGAGAGTGACTGCGTCACTTATTTTTTTAATAAGAAACAATAATGTGTTGAAAATCCCAAATTGTTTGCATAACCAATTTACACACACTTACCCCACTAGACATGCCAACAGGGGTCTTTTCACAGTCCCCAAATCCAGAACAAATTCAAGAAAGTGTACAGTATTATATAAAGCCATTATTACATGTAACTAAATCCCATCTCATATTGCTCAAATTAACAGCAAACCTGGTTTCAAAAAAAGATAAAGCAACAATGGCTCTCCCCTATTTGACCTAGATAGTTTGTGTGTATGTATCGATACGATATTTAATGTTCTTCTGTCCTTGAGCTGATCTAGTCTATTAATGTTCTGTATTTTGTCATGTTTCTGTGGATCCCAGGAAGAGTAGCTGCTGCTTTTGCAACAGCTAATGGGGATCCTAATAAAAGACCAAAATACCAAACCAAGATTAGTCTGTTGGAGTGGCAGCTGATGAATCGTGATTCATCATTCCAGAGAACACTTTTCCACTGCTCCAGAGTCCAATGGTGTCAAGCTTTGGTGATCTTAGGTGGGTGTGTGGCTGCTCGGCCATGGAAACCCATTTCATGAAGCTTCCTGAAGAACAGTTCTTGTGCTGGAGTTGCTTCCAGCGGCAGTTTGGAACTTGTTGCAACCGAGGACAGACAATTTTTACGCACTAAGCGATTCAGCACTCAGAGGTCCTGCTTTGTGAGCTTTTGTGGCCTACCACTTCGTGGCTGAGCCGTTGTTGCTCCTAGACATTTCCACATCACAATAACAGCACTTAAAGTTGACCGGGGCAGCTCTAACAAGGCAGAAATTTGACGAACTGACATGTTGGAAAGATGGCATCCTATGACGGTGCCATGTTGAAAGTCACTGAGCTCTTCAGTAAGACTGCCAATGTGTGTCTATGGAGATTGCATGGCTGTGTGCTCGATTTTATACACCTGTCAGCAACAGGTGTGGCTGAAATAGCCAAATCCTCTAATTTGAAGGTGTGTCCACATATTTTTGTATATATAGTGTACATCTTCTTTAAATGTTGATATTTGGTTGCTTTGACTACCAAAGACAATTCAATATCCATTTTTTCTACAAATTAATAATTTATATTTTGGATTCACTTCTCCATCTCTGCCAGAAATCTCAGTTAAAGAATATAGTCTAATCAAACTTAAATGCACTATAAATAAAGTACGTTTTGATTTAGTCCGATTCTTTAACTTTTATTTTTGGTTGAGGTGGAGACGTGGATCCAACGTGTCCTTTCCACGTAGATTCCACATCACAATACGTTGACAAATTACATGGAAATAACGTTGATTCAACCAGTTTGTGCCCAGTGGGATTGTACTTTACATATGACCCTCAACTCTGAGGTCCCCTATGACCTCTCTAGCTCTTCCCAATCAGTCTTTAAGCCTGGCTTGATACGCTTTCTGAGCGCTAATCGTCTGCTCGCTCACCTGCCAGATAGAACACTTTCCGTGCTGATGCTCCACTCAGGGCTAAAACCCTCCTGCAAAGCCAGAGAAGAGCCTCTTATGCATGCTTACTGTGTGCCCTCAGCCCAGCGGAGAGACACCTTGGGGCTAAAGCAGATTTTCATTAGCTCATCTGAAGAGGCAAATCTTTTCCAGTGTAAGGTAGCTAGGTGAGGGAAGGTACTTAGGTGCTCAAAAAGCTTGGGTGACATCATTTCCTAAAGCGCCTTATCAACTCGCCTTATCCCGTTCAACATCCCTCAAAGCTCGAAGGTGTGAGGGCAGCACGATGACAAAAGGCATTATATAAACCTCTGTATTTACGGGTCTTACGATACTGAAGGTGTTTAGAAGCTAATGGCAAGTCTTTCCAAATTGGATCAGGATGAGGTGACTTCGTCACCAATAACGAAACACCTGCTGACCCAATTCGTGTTTGAGTGAGTTGGGGAGCGAGCTTTATGTCTTGTGGGTATAATGGTGGGTGAAATCATCGTCATTAGGGAATGTCTAATTTAATGTAAGACCCTTCTCGTGTCCTTCACAGGAGGATGTTCCCCAGCTACAAGGTGAAAGTGACGGGTATGAACCCCAAAACCAAGTACATCCTCCTCACAGACATCGTCCCTGCCGACGACCATCGCTACAAGTTCTGCGACAACAAGTGGTGAGTCAGAGACACCTTTTAAAAAATGTGATTCTTTATTTAACCTGGAAGACCGTTGACAAGGAATCTCCTTTACATGGAAAACCTGGTCACCAATACAGCAGCTATTTGTTATGTATTTATTTGAACCTTTATTTAACTAGGCAAGTCAGTTAAGAACAAATTCTTATTTACAATGACAGCCTACCTTGGCCAAACCCTAACCCGGACGATGCTGGACCAATTGTGCATCGCCCTATGGGACTCCCAATCATGGCCGGTTGTGATACAGCCTGGAATCAAACCAGGGTCTGTAGTGATGCCTCTAGCACTGAGATGCACCACTCTGGAGCCCCTATACAGTCAATACAAAAATCTACATATTAAGAACAGACAATACAGCAATACATACAATACAACAGTATACAAAATATACCAAGACAATGATAAAATCCTGCCAAAATCCTTGTCAGGGTGGTTCTTCCAGTTTGCAGTATTGCTCAAGTTCTTCTCTAAGCTCAGGGTTTAGATGAGTAACATCCTAAATGGTTGTTATGAGACATCTAACCATTCTACCCTGTCTCAGATGCTGCTTGGCTTTAGAAAGGGGGGGTCAAGAAATGGGGTGGTGAGGGAGGGTGGGGAGGGAGCGGTGGTGAGCTTAAGGAAGGTGAAAATAGCTCTCATCTTCTCAGCCACAGCTTCAGCCCCACCGCTCTGTGGAGGCCTTCCTCTCACCTTAGGAAAACAACCCCCAATGCTGTAGAGTAGACAATAACGGTGGGTGCAAATGAGAGAGACATTTAACACTCTCAGACAGTTTTATATGCTTGAGGTGATGCTGCCTCCCACATTCAGTATACACACAGACAAGCAGTACACACGCACACACACATCCCTGGCAGAGGGCACTGTTCCCGGCATGCTCTGGAACAAACACTTTACATGCTATGACATCATTATGCAAACCAAATAAATGGAAGGGTACAAATTAACATGTTTCTGCATTATATTCTTTATTTATACCTCCCTCTCTTCCTCGCCTTTCACAAATGTCATGTTGGATAATGTAACGTTGTTACCATAGTGGATCCCATAGCGGATCCCTTTTTGGTGCTGTATAGAACCCTTTTTTGAAGGTTCTATAAAGAACTATGCTCATATCGTTCTAAATGGAACCTTTATGGTGCGTTAAATAACCCTTTCCTATAAAGAACTATAAAAAAAGGTTCTCTATAGGACCAAAAAGGGTTCCGCTATGGTTACAAGCTTTAAACAGTACAACACTTTGTAATGGTTCTTTATAGAACCTTTATGGAGAATGGTTCTATTTAAAACCTTTTTCAATCTCAAAAGTTCTACAAATAACATTTTTTGAAGAACCATACAGGGTTCTTTTTTTCTGGTTAAAATTCCATAGGTTATATTATTTTATAAACTGTGTGGTTCGAGCCCTGACAGCCATGCTATATCAGACCGTATATGATGGGTATGACAAAACATTTATTTTTACTGCTCTAATTACGTTGGTAACTAGTTTATAATAGCAATAAGGCACCGGGTTTTGCCTAAGAACAGCCCTTAGCCGTGGTATATTGGCTATATACCACACCCCCTCTGGCCTTATTCTTATTCATTGTTTTAATTGCAATATTGTATTTACTTTGCCACCATGGCCTAATTATTGCCTTTACCTCCCTTATCTCACCTCATTTGCTCACATTGTATATAGACTTGTTTTTCTACTGTATTATTGACTGTATGTTTGTTTTACTCCATGTGTAACTCTGTGTTGTTATATGTGGCAAATTACTTTGCATTATCTTGGCCAGGTCACAGTTGTAAACGAGAACTTGTTCTCAACTTGCCTACCTGGTTAAATAAAGGTGAAATAAAAAATAAATACAAATGATGGCTTAAGTGTTTGTTGACAAGTTGAATCAGGTGTGCTAGCTCTAGAACAGCTGGGGGTCCTTAAGGAGAGAGTTGAGAACCATTGACTTACACAACAGTTCTCAACTGACAAAAGGCCATATGTGACTCTTTCACAAGACACTGTCACTGGCCATAGTAATTTTCAACATGGCATAACAAAAAAGATTAGATAAACTGGAATGACACTCACTCACTGTTGTACAAAAAGAGCGGTGCACAAACCACCCCCCAAAATATGATAATGAGTTTCATTATTTTAATTATCACTGAAATTGGAAATAACACTTTTTTGACTCCGCAAACTGCAAAGAACTATTGAAGGGCTCAAAGGGTTCTTTGGGTCAGTATGGTTCCACTTAGAACTATCACCCTTCACAAATAACCATTGAGGAACCCTAATTTGTTGTGTGTATTGGTTAACAACATTTGCTTTGTGTTCAAGACCAACGTGTGTGATGTTCATCTCCCACTCATCTGTTCATTCATTCATCTCTATCCGCTCATTGATGGAATGGAGAGATGGAGAGTGAGTCCAGGCACTTGCTGCCTCCAGTCATGGATGTCTAAATTTAGTCTGTTGTGGTTGAATAATGAGGAAAACCAACTGGTTTCTGTCAATTTAGTCATTGCTCTTGTGAAAAGGAGCGCCCTAATCCCCTCTTCCCACAAAAACGGGATCATTTACATCAAAAAATACATTCTTCCAAACATTTTCAAACATCCTGGCTGCAGAGAAATATCACCACTTCTCAGAACGAGAGAGAGGACGCAAATACAGTATGATGATCATCAAAATCTCTAGTACTGTAATATTTTAAGTGACAAGGCTGTCCACAGGCAACTTTGTTGTTATTGAGGTCATGGTACAATAGTATGCCATGCCATGCATGCTCCTTTGTTCTTTCAGAGCACACCAAGACCAGAACCTCATGTCTCAGTCGCTGCGCCAACTTAACTGTAGCTACGGATTGTCATTAGCACACAGTTCATTACCGCAGGGCACTGGCAAGCCGCCTGTCAAAATCTATGGGATAAAAACAGCTTGGCTGTACCCACTGGCCTTCCAGTGACCCTTTACATTGGGTGATGCCTAGAGAGGAAACAACTTATGTTAGAATTGAACAAAAATAATTGACTTTTCAAAACAGGTTTGGACAATTAACATAGCAGGTTAGGAGAATTAGGTTAAGGTTAGGAAAAGGGTTAGGTTTAGCTAAAATGCAGCAACTTTTGACATCAATTTGATATAAACTGTATCCCTCTAGCCATGACCGGTGATGCCACCACAGCCTGCTTCTGCCACTGCCCACCGGAGCAGCATCAACCGTTGGCACTGCTGGCCGTGCAAATGACAAAACAACCGTCTCCAGGGTAGGGCGTACTGAAACCAGAACCCGACATCACGTCACGCCAAGAAAAAAAAGTCTGCGTCCTAAATGGCACCCTAATCCCAGGGCCCGTAGTCAAAAATAGTGCACAATGTAGGGTACCATTTGAGACCCAAACAAAACCCCCATAAAATGCACAACTGTGCTTTGCTTTCTCCAGCAGAAACCCAGCCATTTCTTGTTTTACAGCCATTTGTTCCTGATCTTTGTGGGGTGGCTTTGGAGGGCCTGGAATCCCAGCGGTTGCCAGCGTGGGGTTCTGGACTCTTTCAGCAACACCTTGGAGGAGCGTAATTAGCAGTGATGTTACGGTTGAAGCAGCCTCCAGTCTGGGGGAATGGTTCCTCTAGCCCCATAGTGTGAGGACTGAAACCGCTGCCATTACTGACTGTAGCTACATGTGTTTATTATAAAAAAGGGATTCTTCAGAGGACAATCAGTGAGCACGAATGGAGTTGTGTGGCTGCTGGAAGATTTAGCCATGCCGTGACAAGAGGTTGACAATAGGGTTTGCTAGAGCACTGGGCTGCTGGGTTGCAAATGGTTGCTGGATTGCCACAATGGTTGAGACATCTTGGCAGAGAAATGGTCATGGTTGCTGCTAGCAAAGCGGTCCTTATGATGATCACGACGTTGCACCTTAATTTGTCTCTTCATCTCCCTCTCTTTCCTTCCCACTCTCGTTCTTCTCTCTCTTCTCCTTTTCTTTCTACTCAGGATGGTGGCAGGCAAGGCGGAGCCAGCCATGCCAGGGAGGCTCTATGTCCATCCAGACTCCCCGGCAACAGGAGCCCACTGGATGAGGCAGATGGTGTCCTTCCAGAAGCTAAAGCTCACCAACAACCACCTGGACCCCTTTGGGCATGTGAGTGACTCTCAGTCTACAAACTAATGTCAACATTTATAATCTTTAAGCTCAATTAACTGTAAAGGGGTAAAGAGAGAGAGAGCGAGAGAGAGATGATTAGCTGGGCGGCAGGTAACTAAACCCCAAGCTGACTAGGTAAACATCTGTCGTTCTGACCATGAGCATGGCAGTTAACCCACTGTTCCCTGGGCGCCGATGACGAGGATGTCGATTAAGGCAGCCCCCTGCACCTCTCTGATTCAGAGGGGTTGGGTTAAATGCAGAAGAAGCATGCAGTTATACAACTGACTAGGTATCCCTCTTTCCCTTTACTGATTCTCACAATGTAGGTGAATTCACATCCCAGGAAGGCACTGGGTCATTTCACACAATAGAGCTTATCACTTCTCCTGGTAATGTAAAACAAGAGAGGTGATTGGACACAGCTCATTTTCTCAAAACTACACAGTAGATGAGACTTAAATAGACTAGTGTTAAAACAAGAGCCGAAAATATGTGTTTTTTTTAACAAGAGACAGAGTCATAAAGCTGTCTTCGTGGAATGAGTGGGAGAGAGGAGAGAGGGGGAAGGACTCGAGGAAGGATGGCCAGAGAGGAAAAGGAAGAGAGCAGGAGAGAGGGTGAAAGATGGACTGAAGTGGAGGGAGTGGCGGTGAGAGAAGAGAGGGAGAGAGAGAAAGCATACGAGAGAAAGTGAGCATCTTGCCACAGAGGGAGTGAGAAGTGTGACGGCGGCAGCAGTGCTGCCCAGAGGAACTCTGAGCAGGCTTGTCCAAAGCCATCCCGTCAGAAGGCGAGCTCATTAGGTTCATAACCCCTGGGATCAGTGGCGGGGCTCGCTGTCAGGTTGAATCCGCCGCCTGGATAGTGATAAGGGCGAGTAATGAGGACAAAGAGAGAGAGAGGGGCCAGGTCTTACTAAGCCCTGCTGATAGAACAGTCCACGCCAGCAGGGGAGCCAGAGAGCCTCTCCCTCCCTCTGGCCTGCATAGCACTGGATCCACCACCCACCTGACCCACTAAACCAGGGGTGTCAAACATATGGCATACGGTCCATGGGGGTGGGGGGAATAAAATCCAGCTTGCTAATAATCACTGAAATGAAAGCTAGACAGTCAGGGAGCACAGAAAATTCTAAAAACGATGGATAGAGGACTATTCTTTTCATATTTTGACTCCTAGGAAATATAAGCAATTTTCAATGTGGCCCTCCGGACCTCATTGAAGACCGAGAGGCAAAATGAGTTTGACACCCCTGCTATAAACTGACCCACAGTTGAAATAAAACAGCTTGTGAAGTCAGCTAATGACAGTCAATGATAGACTATGTTGTTTGTGCATTTGAGAGTGTGTCTTTTCAAGAGTGTTTGTTTATGTAATGTGAGTATGCGGTCTGCATGACTGTGTGTGCAAGTATGTGGGTCAGCATGGTTGCTCGTCCACAGTTCAGAGCAGGATGGCCATCAGCTTGATTCAACCCAGGGGTATCTCAGATCTATGACAACCCTTCCCCTTCCTCACCATCCCCCACAAACTCTGCCCTTCCTCTCCCTTCGCTGCTGACCTGTCAGCATCAGCAGTAAAAACACTATCACTGATCTGGGATCTGGGCTCCCACTGACCCCTGCTACTGTTGACCAAGAGAAGGTCCAAGGAATCACTCCTGAAATGCTGTCACTTCCCAGTTGTCACTGAGTGTCTTGGTTTAAAAACCAGTTAGCAGACATTTTTACCCAAAAGATGAAAGAGAGAATGCACGATTTGGTTCTGGATTGATCCAAGGAGGGCTTGTCCTGATCAATGCAACCAGACAGCACAGAGAGAGTCAGACTCCTTTCAGCACTGCCTCCAGACAGACCCCGGCCAGACTAGCAGACTAGACAAAGGTCGTGACCATAGTCTCCAGTCAACCAACCACTAGCTTATTTCTATCAGTTCCGTCACTACAGAGTCTGTAGTCAGCCAATGAACCAATTGATTATCTCTGTCTGAACCTTGCCTCAACAAAAGGGGGGAAGGGGCATGTGAGCATTGGGCTGTTCAGGGTGCAAATATGACCCCAGCTGCCTGTGCCCTGATACCACAGGAGGCTGCTGAGGGGAGGATGGCTCATAATAATGGCTGTAATGGAGTGAATGGAATGGAATCAAACACATGGAAACCGTACATTTGATGTGTTCGATAACATTCCATTTTTCCGTTCCAGCCATTACTATGAGCCTGTCCTCCCAAATGAGTCTTAACCTCTTTCTGTGATAGCCTCCTGGAGGGGCTGGCCTCTCAAGTCAGGGCTCTGGTACCAGCGGGCTGTGAGTCTAGAAGGTAGGAGAGCTTGATGCTCATCGGTCCTGACAGAGCTACGCTGGAGATGACCCTGCTCCGGTCCTGCTGACGCTCCAGTGAGCATGTTCCTAGGCTACTGGGCTACTCTGAGCAGACTGGTGCCGATGTGCTGACCTAGCCCCCCCCCCCAACCCAAACATTGAGCACGCTCCACACATGCTGATTAATGCACTATACAGTTGCAACTCAAGTGTGACAAAGGGGTGCCCACTTTTCAGTATCAACACATTGAACTACAGTACATTGACAAATGTCCACATTGTATGCACACTAACGCCAACTCCAGGAGCATTAAAATAGGCCTACTTCCAAAAAAGGCTAGCCATGGAAAACTTGAGCATCGTAAGCACCCCATTCACACTACGAGTCTATTCAAGTCAATACAATTACATCACTTGGCATTTAGCATCTAGGGCAGGGGCAACCATTCATTTAAAGAGGGAAAAACGAACCTCTTAAACAAACATCTTTAAAAGTCTCAAGACTGTGGTGGTGGCCGGTCATTCACTGGTTCCTCTAAGAGGACTGTGTGCTGTGATCGACTTCGTTCGTCTGACCTTGTACTGGTTTTTCTTTTCTTCTACATTTCCTTCCTTCCCACTGATAGATCATCCTGAACTCGATGCACAAGTACCAGCCTCGGCTCCACATCGTCAAGGCTGACGAGAACAACGCCTTTGGGTCTAAGAACACAGCCTACTGTACTCACGTGTTTCACGAGACAGCCTTCATCTCCGTCACCTCCTACCAGAACCATAAGGTACAGTATGTGTGCCACCCATGTAGTTGTCCACCTGCTGTCTGATGTTCAACGTCTTCTGCACATAGTCACGTTTCTAATGTCAGTAATACGAGAGCATGTCTTCAAAACACTATCTGCAGGAGAAAGGTTCCAAATCCAAAATGGACAGTTATAGATCAAGTCAAGTTTTCATAGTCAAGTTTTGACTGAACCTAGCTGCACATTCCATGATGAGTCAGTGCAGTGACAAGATATGTTGCTGTCTTCCCAGATAACTCAGCTAAAGATCGAGAACAATCCATTTGCCAAGGGTTTCCGTGGCAGCGACGAAGGGGACCTGCGTGTCTCCAGACTCCAGGGGTACGTTCTGTTATGTTTATGGGAATGTGCCACTCAATAAAAGTATATGGAATATTTACTTTATCATGGAAACAATTCTTCTTTTGACACAGTACATCATTCATTGGAACCATTTTTTCCTTTTGGAACTTGTTCCATTTCTTCCTTTAGCAGATTTTTTCCCCACCTGTGAATGGATTAACTGTGCTTGCTTCCTTTAATACATCGTTCTCTCTCTGCAAAGTACAATCTATTAACGCAAGTGTTGGGGAGTAGTGAACTACATTTAGTAATTTAATTACATTTTGCAGTAGCTTGGTGGTAGTTGAACTAAATTCAAATCTTGGTAGTGTTTTCAGTAGTTGCTATGTAGTGGTGTAGCTAACTAGCTAACTAGCAAAAATAACAGATGGGTGTTGGCAAGAATGTACCTTCTTTTTTACATCATACCTGCCCAATTCTCACTTGAAACACTATTTTTGTGTGCATAATCAGTTTTTGTGTTTAAACTACACATTTTGTTAACATCTGACTCCAGAGTGATCTGTTCTTGCAATTTGTA
Organism: Oncorhynchus keta; assembly: GCF_023373465.1. Classification (NCBI taxonomy): domain Eukaryota; kingdom Metazoa; phylum Chordata; class Actinopteri; order Salmoniformes; family Salmonidae; genus Oncorhynchus; species Oncorhynchus keta. Next base: position 18,486,120 of record NC_068438.1, on the reverse strand, counting down.
GGCTATGACATTTCAGATTTATATATGATAATTTTTCACTAAGTAGTTTGGATGTAGTGAACTACTTTTTCAAAGTAACTTATTAAGCAAACTATATTTTTCTTAGGGGTAGCTTTGGTGTAGCTTAACTTCTTCCAGTGTGAAGCAATTGGTAGCTTGGTAAACTATATTTTCAGACTAGCTTCCCCAACACGGTAACTCTAATCCTTCCATTCTTGTTTCTCCTTCCTGTCCATAGAAAAGACTACCCAGTGATTTCTAAGAACATGGTTCGCCAGAGGCTCCTATCCTCACACGGTCACCTGACGGGGAAGCTGGGAGCTGGGGTACACCTGTCGGGGCACCCCCAGGTCCTGTCCCACTACCAGTATGAGGGTGGGATGCCTCTGGGGAACTCAGACCACCAGGAACACATCTCCAATTCCTTCCCTCCCAGCCGAGAGCCCAGCCTGCTCTACCACTGCTTTAAACACAGAGGTGGGTTAGCTAAAGACCTACCTGAAAATCTCCACACCTGTCAATCACAGAAAGTGGGCAGAACTCATTAATCTTTCAGAAAACTTTCTCGTCTTGCAATACTTCTTTTGGTGCTACACATCAATATCACACAGTATAGATGGATTGGTACACAGTTCTGAACAGTATGAAGAAGCATCATAGGACAGCAGGGTGATACATACGAGTTTTTGCATTCAGTTATGATGATTCAATCTTCATTTCTTTACAGATAACACCAGGCACTTGGAACTGGGTTGTAAACGGCCGTATCTGGACACGGCTCCTCCACCAGTCTCAGAGGAACACTACTTCCGTTCTCCTCCCTCCTATGAGCCTCCACTGTTGTCCCACCCCTACTGCGGTGAGGCCATAAGCTCCAGGGAGGCCTGTATGTATGGAGGGATGGAAGGAGAGAACGGCCACGGGGCTGTGGGCGCTGACGACCTGGTTCCCCCCTCTCTGAACTGCAACGTATGGGCGTCGGTGCAGCCTTACCCCCGGTACAGTGTGCAGACAGTGGAGGCCGTCCCCTACCAGCCCTTCACTGCTCACTTCACCAGTACTGCCACCGCCACCTCCGTGGTGCCCCACCACGCCCCTTCCGGTCCCTCACGCCCCCAGCCCGACATAGGAGTCTACAGTCCAGCCACGGCACAGCGAGGCCTGGCCGTCATCCCCTCGTCATCCTCCGCCTCGTCTTCTCCTCCACCGGTTCCTGGTTCCAGGGATAGTAGGCCGCTGGTCTATCCTCCTCTGTACCACAGGAAGCCTGGGCCTGGGTCTCCTCTCCTGCCTCACAGGGAGTTCTCGGCCTTCCCAACACAGAGCGCCCCCCCATCTATCCGGGACCCGTCCTACCAGTACCAGATGGGGCAGAGCAGTGTAGGGGCCCACTGGAATGATAGCTAGGGCTATGGGGTGCTGTGTGGCTCCTGAGGCAGCAGCGATGTCCACCCACCCGGTCGGTCCAGAATCAACCAGACTCCCCCTAGCCAGCCAGCCAACTTTGAACTGCCTGTGAGGCATCTGAAGTGAGATTATGTTGAAATACAGCCATGATGACCTTGCCAAGTTGCAAGGAAGCTATAGTAGTTTAGCATGAGGAGAAGCAAATCAGAGTGGCCAAACTCCAATAGAATCCTCCATCTGCCCAAAAGCTCTGCACCTTCAGATCCATGGAGGAGCATCAGGACTGTGATGATGATGAGTATTCCAGAGGAAGAACCCCTCCTATAGCGTGGCTTTAAAAAATGATCAATGTCAAACAGTGTCAAAAGGAGATGAGTTCAGCAAAGTGAAGAGTATCCATTATGCCTTTGATGTTTTTGAAGTAGTGTGTTTAGGATTAAGATGGACACGTATGTACCAGTAATGAATTTATTAACGTTTCTAAGAAAAACATTTAAATGCAAAACTTTATCATATCATATACGACGGAGTGGGACATGGATGTGTATGTGCAAAGAGATTGAAGTAACAGTCCAAATGTTTTGTTGAGACCTTGAGTAAAGCCTTCATTTAATTTGCCTTCTCTGCTTGTGTTGAGAAACTTTGCCAGTTAGAAATCTGTTGAACTTTTAAACATGGGCTGCAGGTGAACTACACAACAAGCCCACCCATGCAGTCCATTTGAGCAGAGCTTAAGTGTTTGTAGGTCCAGATCGCACCTTCAGCCATAAGCCTCTGCTAGCCATGTTTTAAGCTAGCGTGACACCACTTAGCATGAAGCCAAACATCCGCTAGGCTAACGGCCCTTAGTTACAAACCCGAGGTCCGTTCCAAAGCAGCGTTCCCGCCTGTTGAAGTGGGACGTCGGATAAGGTCCCTGGCCAACCAGATGGGAGCTTAAGGAATCGCTGTTAAGTCAACGCTAGTGCAGAACACAGAGCTCCGCACAAATCCCAGCCCCAAATGACTGAGTTGGAAAAATCCTTACAAGACTGCAAATGTAAAACAGCCCGAGCGGGGCGGGCGAGGAGCCACATTGTGAAGTCAAGCTGAGCTGAACTGAAGCAGGGATGACCGTGTAACATTCGGCAAGGCCTGGCCTGTCTGACCTTGACAAGTAGGAATGGGTAATAATAGAACAATATGGTGGTCTATTACCTGGCACACTCACGTTATCCCTTCCTTTCTTTTGATATTCGATATAACTTCTTTTTTTTGCACACCTGATTAAATAAATATTTTTATGCCTCCCATTGTTGCTTAGCGTTATGTTTACTCCAAAAAGTTGAAGAGGTCAGATAGAGTTGAAAAGGTCAACAGAGTAGCTTTGTGGATGTATTATTTTGGTAATAACAATGGTAATGGATTCAGTCTGAAATGAATTTATGTCTATCCTCCACTAGCACTTACCTGTCATTGGTGATCTAAGACACATAAGCTCACATCAATCATTACGGGCGGCAGGTAGTCTAGCAGGTTAGAGCGTTGGGCCCACAGAAATATAAATTATATTTCTATTTCCCTTGAGCAAGGCTCCAGGGTCGCCGATTATAATGGCAGACCCCGGCCATGACCCCGATCTCTCAAAGGGTGTCTCAGGGAGAGGTTGGATATGCAAAAATCACATTTCCAATTCACACCTGCGTATTAATACACTCTTGTGTGAAATAGGACAAATATAAGCACCCACCAAATTATCATTATTAAAAACCAATCAAGCTATCAAAGACATTAAACATAAACAACAACTACACCCACCTAAATGACATCATACCATGAACATTGACTGGGTTAGTTATCTTTCAAATGAAATCATTTGTGTCTATCATATGTCAGCGTGTGTGTCAAGGCAGCGTGGCTGTACAGTAACAAATGCAGGTGAATGGTAGAGGTAAAGGAGGTCAGATCTCCCAGGGCATACATACATATGGGTCCTGTAGCCCTCTGCTTTCTCTCACACACAGCAATCATTAGGTTCCTGAGTTATAGTGATGGTTCTGCCCTGGTTCATGTCAGCACCTCCTTTCTGTCTCTATACCTCATTCGCTCTCTATTTCTCTTCCTTGTTCTTCCCTCTCTCTCTCTCATTATCTCTCTCCCTCGTTCTCTTTCTCTCTATCTCGGAGGAGAACTTCCCACTCCAACTAATCAATGTCAAGAGATGTAGGGACCTCAGACAGGATGAAATGTCTACCATGTCAAACGGTGGGCGAGAACTTGGTGCACGGAACCTTTCTTTGCCTGATAAGAGGGGTACTGATATTTTCAACAGAGATCCTGTTAGTATCTTGAACATGAATAGCATTTGTACAATGCATGTATTTTCCCATATACTGTATGAGCAACTTAGGTTATGTATACACCTTTACTGGTGTGACAAATACCCCACAATACATACACCAAAGATACGAGAAATAGAGATAATTTCCTCTCTGAAATGGATGTAGAAATGATTGGATGTGGGGCCTTGCAGTGTGTCTATACAAGAGAACCTAACTATTGTGGGTACAAATCATCATTTTACCATAATAAATATTTACAGTTATATACAAAATAAAATATCTGGTCAAATTCATTAAGAGACATATTTATTACATAGAGCTTCATACAAATCACAAGTATGACAATAATGAGATACCGGATATTAGTAATAAACCATGTATATTGTAATATACACAAATGTGTTATTCTCACATGTGCACACCAGGAGGAAGTATGGTTAGGATGTGTATGTGTGGCGGATATGGTGGTTGTGAGGCTGAATAGTTAGACTGGCCATCATGTTTCTTTGGAGGATGTTCAATTGAGTGCAGGTGGTTCTACTGGGCTGGGCTGTAGGTCTGGAGGAGTGAGGAGAATCGGACCGCAGCGGGGGCCAACCAGATCTAAGAGCGGGAAGGAAACACAACAGAGAAAAAGAGGGAATATTGGACCATTCAGTCAAGAGTCATTTGACTACAAAATAATCTCTATTGATTTGATTGTCCTATGATGGATGAGAGGCCAAGGATGGCTAACAGAAACAATGCTATGATGGATGAGAGGCCAAGGATGGCTAACAGAAACAATGCTATGATGGATGAGAGGCCAAGGATGGCTAACAGAAACAATGCTATGATGGATGAGAGGCCAAGGATGGCTAACAGAAACAATGCTATGATGGATGAGAGGCCAAGGATGGCTAACAGAAACAATGCTATGATGGATGAGAGGCCAAGGATGGCTAACAGAAACAATGCTATGATGGATGAGAGGCCAAGGATGGCTAACAGAAACAATGCTATGATGGATGAGAGGCCAAGGATGGCTAACAGAAACAATGCTATGATGGATGAGAGGCCAAGGATGGCTAACAGAAACAATGCTATGATGGATGAGAGGCCAAGGATGGCTAACAGAAACAATGCTATGATGGATGAGAGGCCAAGGATGGCTAACAGAAACAATGCTATGATGGATGAGAGGCCAAGGATGGCTAACAGAAACAATGCTATGATGGATGAGAGGCCAAGGATGGCTATGCTATGATGGATGAGAGGCCAAGGATGGCTAACAGAAACAATGCTATGATGGATGAGAGGCCAAGGATGGCTAACAGAAACAATGCTATGATGGATGAGAGGCCAAGGATGGCTAACAGAAACAATGCTATGATGGATGAGAGGCCAAGGATGGCTAACAGAAACAATGCTATGATGGATGAGAGGCCAAGGATGGCTAACAGAAACAATGCTATGATGGATGAGAGGCCAAGGATGGCTAACAGAAACAATGCTGTGGTGTAAGAGGTGAGGACAGATAAATAAAAGCATCATGTGGTTTAAACAACCTGCCTGTAAAACAGGAGACACCCAAAAGATACTATTAAGAACCTACTGGGAAAAAAACTAAAGTTAATTCTCATCGTTCAATTTATGATGACCTTTTTCTGACTTTAGCTAGCTTGAATAGAGCATAAAAAGACAGATGTAGCAGTAGTCGTTAATTTATGCGAACTTTCCACATAAAATGCAGTCTATCTCTGTTATAAAAAAGCCAAGTTTAAGCCCCATGCAAAGCACAGTATCCCCACTCTAGAGCTGCAGAGGTATGGCAGTGTATCAACATATGTGTCCGAAATGGAACCTTATTCCCTTTATAGTGCACTACCTTTCAAAAGTCAAAAGCCATTTGGGATGCAGCCTATCTGTGAGAACCTGACTGGGGGCCGAGGGTTCCATCTGGAACTCATTGGTGATGAGATCTGGCTGTGCCGGTGCCTCTCTCCCCTGCCTCTCTCCAGTCCACACTGCCCTTTCTTTCCCTTACCGCTGTCATCCCATAATCCCGTCTGAGAGCCGCCTGGGGTTGCGTCCCAAATGGCACAAATTCCCTATATAGTGCCCTAATTTTGACCAGAGCCAATGGGCCCTGGTCAGGGGTAGGGTACCTCATAGGGACTAGGGTGCTATTTGGAACACGGACCCGGGCTGGGCGGTACCCACTCTGATGACTCTGACCCACTCCGATGGGCTTAACTGGGCTGCCTTGTAAAAAAAAACAGGCCCTCTTTGACTCCTTCTCTCCTTCAGTCCAGCCGAGGCACTCTGAAAACACGCTTTAAATAGTGGAGGGGGGATTTAATATCGAGTCCATTACGGCCTTTCTGGAGCCCTGTAAATAGTCAATTAGTGGACGATTCTGATTTGATCCACATGCGGAGAGATCCGCTGTGGGGGAGGAGGGGAGGGAGGGAGGGAGGAGAGAATCTAGCTACCCATCTTGAGGTCAACCTAATACGCAATGCCAGGCTGCTGCACGGACTGAAAAGGTTTCTGGGAGATGTTTCCCCACCAGCTGCCACAGGAAGTGCAGCAGAGGGAGCAGAGAGAACCCTGGGAACTCTGAATTCTTCCTTCTGAAGGCTATGTGTAAGTGTGTTAGGAGTGAATGTATGTGTGTGTGTGTGTGCTTATGGGGGGGGGGCTGCGGCGGGTTCAACTCTCTGGTGGGACACAACTGTGGCGGTGTCCCTTGATCAAAGGTAGGGCCGACATCTGGTGGGCTCCACTAAAGCCCTCTGTATAAAACTGGGCTCCCACTTTAATAAGTGGCTTTGGATAAAAGCATCAGTAAAAAAATTAATAATTATATTGTGAGAGCTTCCTGGATTAAGCCGTTAGGGAGGAAATGGGGGGGATGGATTAAGTGTTTTATCCAGCAGATTAAGTTAGAGTTCTACGAGCCTTGTTGAGATCGCGGAGTTGTCTCGGTGCAACGTGAGTAGAATGATGGTGATGGCAGTGGAACACAGAACAAACAAGCTCTAGAACTTTGAAGAACTCTTAAGATCGAAACCCTCTGCTTTAGCATTACGTCTCAGCCTAATTGGCCCTGAAACCAATCAATGCATAGCACTTATAACGTGGTAGAAGCGGGTTGCCATCCAAATCCATAGTTACCTCAGCTCAGTGAAATATGCACATGTTATTGGAGGGAGCAAACAGAACAGAACAGGATCTCATTATGGACTGTTGTGGTGGAGGGAGGCTCTAAACTGCTTTGATGATGCAGATGCATGGTCTGAAAATGACCTCATCTTTCTCTGCATAGCTCTGATTAAAGCCAGTGTTTATCGAAGTGAATGTATTGTGTGTGTGTTGGAATATGTGTGTGATGATGCTCGAGTATACACTGTGTGGGTGAGACATTCATTTTCAGAGGTTTGCGTGTCCAGCATTCTTCTCCTCCTCCCTCCTCCAATTGCTGCCAAGGCTGATTCTCCTTAGCCAATCAGCACCTCTCTTATTGTCTCCCGACCCTCTCCTCCCTCCTCCTCCTCTCTCCCTGCTCCATCTTTGCTCCAGCCAAGAAAACAACAGTGTCCCTTAGCCTGAGCAGTGGGCACAAGGAACACAACAAACATGTCCAATGACAGTGTCCATGTCTATAGTTCTCTCTCTCACACACACGCACATACACACACACACACACACACAAAACTAGGGGAGGGAATTGCCAGGGACCGATACAATATGTATTGCGATTCTCACGATTCTATATGTGTTGTGATACTGCAAATTAATTACAATTTGATGTTCCAAACATAGTGCTCACTATATGTCTGCTGCAGAGAGAAGAGAGAACATGAGAATGAGGTTTTGGACATTCAAGGAAATAAAAGTGAGGATATCCTGTTGGCTCACTATTTTAAAAATATTTGACAAAGCAATATATCAAATATCAATATAATATCGTCCCAAAATAATATTGTGATATGCAACTGTATCGATTTTTGCCCCCATCACCACACAAAACAATAATAATTCCCATAACAAAACATACACAAGTCGGCCCAAGTTGAGGCCCTCGGGACTGTCACATAGGTTGTTCCTAATTGGTGCAGAAGAGGTTAAAAGTAACAAAACAATGATGACTAGAATAGAGCTGAAAAATAGAATGTTTTATGCGGATAATCCAATGACTATATATGAAAAAGCCATCGATCACGTGACACCACTCCTATGTGAAGACTCAATAGCTCACTGAAGCCAAATTTTGTCAGTTGAGATGGTGTCTCATGGACAGGGCTGGATTAATGCAGGGGTTACCGGGGCTGAAGCCCCTGGGCCCATGCCTGTGGGGGACCCAAGAGGCAGCAAAAAATGTAAAGAAAAAAATAATTTAAAAAAGTGGGTGGAACAGAGCAAACGGAATGGCATCAAACACAGCCATTACCACGAGCCCGTCCTCCCTAATTAAGGTGCCATTAACCTCCTGTGCTGCCACTGCTAAACATCAGATGGGGGGGAGGAGAGGAGGTAGGGGGCCCTCGTGGGCAACTGGGGGGGGCTGTCTTGATTGGGCAACTGATTCATATATTTATTAAATAAACTGCATAATAAATACATGTGACTGATCAATTGTGTGAGTCAGGGGCCCAAGCCCATAGGGGTCCCAAATGTATTATAATAACTTTATTGTTATACTTTTTTATCCAACCACAGGAGCCCACTCTCAATGTTCAAATACACCCAAGAGCATCATTTAGCCACAGAAAATCAAGTTTATAAAAAATCTGCCAAAATGAAAGAAATATAAAGTGTCTTAAAAGGGTCAGCTTCAATGCTCTTTGGCATAGATTCTACAAATAGACCTAATCCATGCCAGGAAAATGCACCCTACACCATAATATATACTTTGTATCCCTTGTTTACTGAAGTGTTTCATTTATTTTGGCAGTTACCGGAATGCCTACAGTCAGGTAGGCAGCAGTTTTGGCAGCATGCCAAATATAGGATACAGCTTGTTGCATTGTGGCCATAGACATATAATCCACATAAGGGTTTTGAAACCTTTTTCCTGGCAATTTGACTGTTAAACTCATGGGTCCTCTAGCAATGGATGCTGGTCCTGGCATTAATGGGAGCTGCCATATATGGATTCTATTCTATGGTTGGTTGCAGCCCAGTTTGTCTTTTGCAGATTTCAAAATACAATCGCAGGAAAAACGTACAGTTTGGAAAGCATATGCCTACTGCTGAAAAGAGAAGACTAATCTGTTTGTAGAACCAATCGAAACATGATTTCCTAATCCGGTCCTGCTCATGGAGAAGTAGCAGTTTGTGCTACTCCAGGAAGTGATGTTGCAGGCTAGCTCAGGGCTGCCCCGTCTGAGTATCTCAAATTGAAGGCCGACCAGGGTACTGCAGGCTGCCATTAGCAACTAAATGATCCTTATAATTTCTTCTGTGTGCGATTTTTAAATAAATCGGTTGTAGGACATACATCTGGTGTATCACTAGGTGCCATATATTCAATGTATGCCAATAACATTTGCTTTAATTTCACAGTGACACACAAAGTCCATTTGTGTTCTAAGCCACGCTAGACAAGCATATAAACACGGAGGTCACTCTCGTCACTGATGACAGAGGTCTGGTAAGGCCAGGGCCAGCCACCTTACCCCGCCCTGCCTCTCCACTATCCACAACCTACAACTAGCCACCCGCATCACCCCCCATACCTCCTACTGTCGACCAGCCCCCACCAGCTAAGCCCATTGCCACCTCTAGCCAGAGCCTATGTGATGTCTGACTGGCCAAGGCAAGCACTAGGGCTCCAACCATCCTCCCACCTCCTTTCCCCCTCCTTCGCATCCACCTTTCCCTTCTTCAGGTTCAATGTAGTTTGGTGACAGGATTTCCATTATGTGCTCCGCTATGTGTGTAAGCCGCTGGGAGCCAATGAGGAAATTCCTCCCGACAGACTCCCTAGTAGTCTGCAGCTGAGTCCCAAATGGCAGAAAGGGCTGATAGGGCTCTGGTCAAAAGTAGTGCACTATATAGGGAATAGGGTGCCCTTTGGGATAAAGCCTGTGGAACAATACAGCCACCAACACCACCCCTTTAAAGGGATTATACTTCTCTGGTTTCACTGTGGGTCTCTGTTGATGCTGACCCGCGAGCAGGGAGACAGATCCATCTCAAATACTGCCAGGTTTCTGTTTATCTAATTCAGAGACAAATGAGCTGCACCAGCTGACAGAGAGACACTGGAGGGAGAAGAAGGCTGGTTCGGTTCAAAATGGCCAACTCCTCTCCTGTCCTGCTGCTGTGTTGTGATGAGGTGTGACATCAGATCCCATACAGATGGGCTGTTAGATATGGGGAGGAAGAAAACAATGACAACCTTGCACAGTGAGACAATGAGCCAAGCAGCCTGGAAAGCCACACTTGGAGTGCCTATCCCCTCTACTGGTCAGGGGGCGTAACTGAACGATCACAGTAGTTTCCATCCTCTGACATTCTCCAAGGTGGGAAACATGCTTTGCTCTTTAAAATGACTCTAAAACTGTTGATAAAGACTGGAGTTCAGGACATCTTTGAGAAAAACATGCCATGTGCAGGCGGTAATAGACAATGCCAGAGAGCAGCTGACTACCCAGAAAACTTTGGGAACTTTGGGAACTTTCCCAGAACATTAGCCAACATTCCGTTTTATCTAACATCAGGATAACATCCCCAAAACATTCAGAGATTGTTTTTGATAACAAAATATATGCAGTACCAGTCAAAAGTTTGGACAAACCTACTCATTCAAGGGATTTTCTTTATTTTTACTATTTTCTACATACTATTATTTTTACTATTTTCTACATGTAGAATAATAGTGAAAGACATCAAAACTATGAAATAACACATATGGAATCATGTAGTAACCAAAAAAAGTGTTTTATATTTGAGATTATTCATAGTAGCCACCCTTTGGCTTGAGGACAGCTTTGCACACTCTTGGCATTCTCTCAACCAGCTTCATGAGGTAGTAACCTGGAACGCATTTCAATGAACAGGAATGCCTTGTTAAAAGTTAATTTGGTGGATTATTTTTCCTTCTTAATGCATTTTAGCCAATCAATTGTGTTGTGACAAGGTAGGGTTGGGTATACAGAAGATAGCCCTATTTGGTAAAAGACCAAGTCCATATTATGGCAAGAACAGCTCAAATAAGCAAAGAGAAACGACAGTCCATCATTATTTTAAGACATGAAGATATGTATGTATACATACACTACCATTCAAAAGTTTGGGGTCTCTTAGAAATGTCCTTGTTTTCCATGAAAACATACATGAAATGAGTTGCAAAATGAATAGGAAATATAGTCAAAATTTTAACAAGGTTATAAACAATATTTTTTTATTTAAATAATAATTGTGTCCTTCAAACTTTGCTTTCGTCAAAGAATCCTACATTGCAGCAATAACAGCCCTGCAGACCTTTTGGCATTCTAGTTGTCAATTTGTTGAGGTAATCTGAAGAGATTTCACCCCATGCTTTCTGAAGCACCTCCCATAAATTGGATTGGCTTGATGGGCACTTCTTACGTACCATACGGTCAAGCTGCTCCCACAACAGCTCAATAGGGTTGAGATTCGGTGACTCTGCTGGCCACTCCATTATAGACAGAATACCAGCTGACTGCTTCTTCCATAAATAGTTATTGCAAAGTTTGGAGCTGTGCTTTGGGTCATTGTCCTGTTGTAGGATGAAATTGGCTCCAATTAAGTGCTGTCCACAGGGTATGGCATGGCGTTGCAAAATGGATTGATAGCCTTCCTTCTTCAAGATACCTTTTACCCTTTACAAATCTCTCACTTTACCACCACCAAAGCATCCCCAGACCACATTGCCTCCACCATGCTTGACAGATGGTGTCAAGCACTCCTCCAGCATATTTTCATTTTGTCTGCATCTCACAAATGTTCTTCTTTGTGATCTGAACACCTCAAACTTAGATTAGTCTGTCCAAAACTTTTTTCCAATCTTCCTCTGTCCAGTGTCTGTGGTCTTTTGTCCATCTTAATCTTTTCTTTTTATTGGCCAGTCTGAGGTATGGATTTTTCTTTGCAACTCTGCCTAGAAGGCCAGGATCCCGGAGTAGCTTCTTCACTGTTGACGTTGAGACTGGTGTTTTGCGGGTACTATTTAACGAAGCTGCCAGTTGAGGACTTGTGAGGCATCTGTTTCTCAAACTAGACACTATAATGTACTTGTCCTCTTGCTCCGTTGTGCACAAGGGCCTCCCACTCCTCCTTCTATTCTGGTTAGGGCCAGTTTGTGCTGTTCTGTGAAGGGTGGTGTAAACAGCATTGTACGAGATCTTCAGTTTCTTGGCAATTTCTCGCATGGAATGGCCTTAATTTCTCAGGACAAGAATGAGTTTCAGAAGAAAGGTCTTTGTTTTTGAGCCTGTAATCGAACCCACAAATGCTGATGCTCCAGATACTCAACTAGTCTAAAGAAGGCACCACAGTTTACAGATGTGCTAACATAATTGCAAAAGGGTTTTCTAATGATCAATTAGCCATTTAAAATGATAAACTTGGATTCGTTAACACAACGTGCCATTGGAACTGATAATGGGCCTATGTACGCCTATGTAGATATTCCATAAAAAATTGGCCGTTTCCAGCTACAATAGTCATTTACAACATTAACAATGTCTACACTGTATTTTTAATGCTATATACAATTTAATGTTATTTTAAATGGACAAAAAATGTTATTTTCTTTAAAAATCAAGGACATTTCTAAGTGACCCCAACCTTTTGAATGGTAGTATATGTGTATATGTATGAATGTTTAAATATACATATATAAACTCAGCAAAAAAAGAAACGTCCTCTCACTGTCAACTGCATTTATTTTCAGCAAACTTAACATGTGTAAATATGAGTATGAACATAAGATTCAACAACTGAGACATAAACTGAACAAGTTCCTGTCACGACTTCCTCCGAAGTAGGCTCCTCTCCTTGTTCGGGAGACGTTCGGCAATCGACGTCACCGGCTTTCTAGCCATCGCCGCTCAATTTTTCATATGTCCATTTGTTTTGTCTTGTTCCATACACATCTGGTTTTCATTCCTCAATCAATCTCCACGTATTTAGTCCTCTGTTCCCCATCATGTCTTTGTGTGTAATTGTTCATTGTTAACGATGTATGTTCATGTGCAGTACTTTTATAGTTTATGTTCTGTGGTTTTGGGCACTTATGTCATGTATTTTGTGCCTATTGTTGAACGGAATAAAAGTGTGCCTGTTTACTCTATTCTGCACCTGACTTCACCTCCCTTACACAGCCTTAACAGTTTCACAGACATGTGACTAACTGAAATGAAATAATGTGTCCCTGTACAAAGGGGGGATTAAAGGTAACAGTCAGTATCTGGTGTGGCCACCAGCTGCATTAAGTACTGCAGTGCATCTCCTCCTCATGGACTGCACCAGATTTGCCAGTTATTGCTGTGAGATGTTACCCCAATCTTCCACCAAGGCACCTGCAAGTTCCCAGACATTTCTGGGGGGGAATGGCCCTAGCCTTCACCCTCCGATCCAACAGGTCCCAGACATGTTCAATAGGATTGAGATTCGGGCTATTCGTTGCATGGTAGAAAACTGACATTCCTGTTTTGCAGGTAATCATGCACAGAACGAGCAGTATGGCTGGTGACATTGTCATGCTGGAGGGTCATGTCAGGATGAGCCTGCAGGAAGAGTACCACGAGGGAGGAGGATGTCTTCCCGGGAACGCACAGCGTTGAGATTGCCTGCAATGACAACAAGCTCAGTCCGATGATGCTGTGACTGTAATGAGTGCGTACTGGCGGCAGAGAAGTCAGGCTCAGGAGAGCAAAGACTGGGTTACAACGACGCAGTTTAATAATAAAATCACTGTGAACAAAAACAATATATACAATGGGACAAAACCCCATAGCACACCAGACATAACGTGCACAAACACTTACAAAAAACAATTCCGGACACGGACATGGTGGAAACAGAGGGTTAAATACACAACATGTAATTATGGAATTGAAACCAGGTGTGTGGGAAGACAAGACAAAAAAAATGGAAAATGAAAGGATCGGCAATAGCTAGAAGACCGGCGACTTCGACCAACGAACGCCGCCCAAAGAAGGAGAGGGACCGACTTCGGCGGAAGTCGTGACAGTGACACATCGCCCCAGACCATGATGGACCCTCCACCTCCAAATCAATCAACTCATTCCTTCGATGATAAACGCAAATCCATCATCCCCGGGGAGACAAAACCGTGACTAGTCAGTGAAGAGCACTTTTTGCCAGGAAAAATGTCAAGAACTTTGAACATTTCTTCAAGTGCAGTCGCAATAACCATCAAGTGATATGATGAAACTGGCTCTCATGAGGACCGCCATAGGAAAGGAAGACCCAGAGTTACCTCTGCTGCAGAGGATAAATTCATTAGAGTTAAAGCCTCAGAAATTGCAGCCCAAATAAATGCTTCACAGAGTTCAAGTAACAGACACATCTCGACCTTAACTGTTAAGAGGAGACTGCATGAATCAGGCCTTCATGGTCGAATTGCTGCAAAGAAACCATTACTAAAGGACACCAATAATAAGAAGAGACTTGCTTGGGCCAAGAAACACAAGCAATGGACATCAGACCGGTGGAAATCTGTCCTTTGGTCTGATGAGTTCAAACTTGAGATTTTTGTTTCCAACCGCAGTGTCTTTGTGAGACACAGAGTAGGTGAACGGATGATCTCCGCATGTGTGGTTCTTAATGTGAAGCATGAATGAGGAGGTGTGATGGTGCTTTGCTGGTGACACCGTCAGTGATTTATTTAGAATTCAAAGCATGCTTAACCAGCATGGCAACCACAGCATTCTTGAACGATCCCATCAGGTTTGCACTTGGTGGGACTATCCTTTGTTTTTCAACAGGGCAATGACCCAACACACCTCAAGGGCTATTTGACCAAGAAAGATCACCTGACCTCAACCCATTTGAGATGGTTTGGGATGAGTTGGACCACAGAGTGAAGAAACATTTGCCAACAAGTGCTCAGCATATGGGGGAACTCCTTGAAGACTATTAGAAAAGAGGTCCAGGTGTAGCTGTTTGAGATAATGCCAAGAGTGTGCAAGACTGTCATCAAGGCAAAGGGTGGCCACTTTGAATAATATAAAATGTATTTTGATTTGTTTAATCAGGGGATAATCAGGGGACTTTCTGGGTTTTTACATGATACCACATACAGTTGAAGTCGGAAGTTTACATACACCTTAGCCAAATACATTTAAACTCAGTTTTTCACCATTCCTGACATTTAATCCTCGTAAAAAAATCCATATCTTAGGTCAGTTAGGATCACCACTTTATTTTAAGAATGTGAAATGTCAGAATAATAGTAGAGAGAATGATCTATTTCAGCTTTTATTTCTTTCATCACATTCCCAGTGGGTCAGAAGTTTACATACACTCAATAAGTATTTGGTAGCATTGCCCTGAAATGATTTAACTTGAGTCAAATGTTTCGGGTAGCCTTCCACAAGCTTCCCACAATAAATTGGCAGAATTTTGGCCCATTCCCCCTGACAGCGCTGGTGGAACTGAGTCAGGTCTGTAAGGCCTCTTTGCTCGCACACGCTTTTTCAGTTCTGCACACACATTTTCTTTAGGATTGAGGTCAGGGCTTTGTGATTGCCACTCCAATAACTTGACTTTGTTGTCCTTAAGCCATTTTGCCACAACTTTGGAAGTATGCTTGGGGTCATTGTCCATTTGGAAGACCCATTTGCGACCAAGCTTTAACTTCCTGACTGATGTCTTGAGATGTTCCTTCAATATATCCACATAATTGTCCATCTTCATGATGTCATCTATTTTGTGAAGTGCACCAGTCCCACCAGTCTCCCCGTGCTTCATGGTTGGGATGGTGTTCTTCGGCTTGCAAGCCTCTCCCTTTCCTCCAAACATAATGATGGTCATTATGGCCAAACAGTTCTATTTTTGTTTCATCAGACCAGAGGACATTTCTCCAAAAAGTATGATCTTTGTTCCCATGTGCAGCTGCAAACAGTAGTCTGGCTCTTTTAAGGTGGTTTTGGAGCAGTGGCTTCATCCTTGCTGAGCGGCCTTTCAGGTTATGTCGATATAGGACTTGTTTAACTGAGGATATACAGTGTGGAGATCAAGTATTTGATACACTGCTGATTTTGCAGGTTTTCCTACTTACAAAGCATGTAGAGGTCTGTCATTTTGTATCATAGGTACACTTCAACTGTGAGAGACGGAATCTAAAACAAAAATCCAGAAAATCACCTTGTATGATTTTTAAGTAATTAATTTGCATTTTATTGCATGACATAAGTATTTGATCACCTACCAACCAATAAGAATTCTGGCTCTCACAGACCTGTTAGTTTTTCTTTAAGAATCCCTCCTGTTCTCCACTCATTACCTGTATTAACTGCACCTGTTTGAACTTGTTACCTGTATAAAATACACCTGTCCACACACTCAATCAAACAGACTCCAACCTCTCTACAATGGCCAAGACCAGAGAGCTGTGTAAGGACATCAGGGATAAAATTGTAGACCTGCACAGGGCTGGGATGGGCTACAGGACAATAGGCAAGCAGCTTGGTGAGAAGGCAACAACTGTTGGCACAATTATTAGAAAATGGAAGAAGTTCAAGATGACGGTCAATCACCCTCGGTCTGGGGCTCCATGCAAGATCTCACCTCGTGGGGCATCAATGATCATAAGGAAGGTGAGGGATCAGCTCAGAACTACACGGCAGGACCTGGTCAATGACCTGAAGAGAGCTGGAACCACAGTCTCAAAGAAAACCATTAGTAACACACTACGCCGTCATGGATGAAAAACCTGCAGCGCACGCAAGGTCCCCCCTGCTCAAGCCAGCGCATGTCCAGGCCCGTCTGAAGTTTGCCCCAATGACCATCCGAATGATCCAGAGGAGGAATGGGAGAAGATCATGTGGTCTGATGAGACAAAAATAGAGCTTTTTTTGTCTGAACCACTCGCTGTGTTTGGAGGAAGAAGAAGGATGAGTACAACCCCAAGAACACCATCCCAACCGTGAAGCATGGAGGTGGAAACATTATTCTTTGGGGATGCTTTTCTGAAAAGGGGACAGGACTACTGTACCGTATTGAGGGGAGGATGGATGGGGCAATGTATCGTGAGATCTTGGCCAACAACCTCCTTCCCTCAGTAAGAGCATTGAAGATGGGTCGTGGCTGGGTCTTCCAGCATGACAACGACCCGAAACACACAGCCAGGGCAACTAAGGAGTGGCTCCGTAAGAAGCATCTCAAGGTCCTGGAGTGGCCTTGCCAGTCTCCAGACCTGAACCCAATAGAAAATCTTTGAAGGGAGCTGAAAGTCCGTATTGCCCAGTGACAGCCCCGAAACCTGAAGGATCTGGAGAAGGTCTGTATGGAGGAGTGGGACGAAATCCCTGCTGCAGTGTGTGCAAACCTGGTCAAGAACTACAGGAAATGTATGATCTTTGCAAACAAAGGTTTCTGTACCAAATATTAAGTTCTGCTTTTCTGATGATTCAAATACTTAAGTAATGCAATAAAATGCAACTTAATTACTTAAAAATCATACAATGTGATTTTCTCTCACAGTTGAAGTGTACCTATGATAAGAATTACAGACCTCTACATGCTTTGTAAGTAGGAAAACCTGCAAAATCGGCAGTGCACCAAATACTTGTTCTCCTCACTGGAGATACTTTTGTACCTGTTTCCTCCAGCATCTTCACAGGGTCCTTGCTGTTGTTCTGGGATTGATTTGCACTTTTCGCACCAAAGTACGTTCATCTTTAGGAGACCGAATGCATCTCCTTCCTGAGCGGTATGACGGCTGAGTGGTCCCACGGTATTAATACTTGCATATTATTGTTTGTACAGATGAACATGGTACCTTCAGGAGTTTGGATGAACCAGACAAGGATGAACCAGACTTGTGGAGGTCTACAATTATTTTCTGAGGTCTTGGCTGATTTCTTTAGATTTTCCCATTATGTCAGGCAAAGAGGCACTGAGATTGAAGGTAGGCCTTGAAATACATCCACAGGTACACCTCCAATTGACTCAAATGATGTCAATTAGCCTATCAGAAGCTTCTAAAGCCATGACATAATTTTCTGGAATTTTCCAAGCGTATGTCGCAAGTCATGACTTCACAGGAGAGCTGTTTGAATGTCATTTTTTAAAATCTAAATGTTTTTTGACAAAATGCCTTCTTGAATATGTGAACTTTCATGTGCCTTAATAACAATCTTGTATGCCATCTGTAAATATGAATAAAATTGTTAAATGACGAGCCTTTGCTACATTTTTCTGTGGCTTAATCAACAATCTTCCCACCAGCCATGATTGCCTGAGATAATGAGTGGGCTGGACATGCCGAGAGAGGAGTTCGGATTGGTCTGCCATAGAATTTTGTCAGTCTGTGTTGGTAATCCTGTCGAACTCGGCTTAAAAAAAAAGTATTGTGTAGTGGAGCTGCATAAGTGTGGCTCTCCAATTTCTGGAGGATCAAGTTTTGAAATCAGTAGAATTAGAATATGATAGCTAAAGAGCTGGAAGAAACCCCTTTCTCCAGATTGCATCTTCAAACTAAGGGAAACTGTGGTATGGCATTCCTGACAGGGAGATGCGTCCATGCACAGTGATGTATACATGAAGATAGTCTAGCGATAGCTAGCTACATTTTCAGATATTACACGTTTTCTCATTTTGACCGAAAGCTGTTTAATTTCAAGCTAAAGTGTACTGTTAGCTAGCTAACGCTATCTGGCTGGCTCCCTATCTGATGTTATCATTCATTTCCCAGAGCCGTTTTCTGTTCTAGTTAGCTAACATTGAACACGGTTGGTTAGATCCAGCACTGTGGCATTATTTGCATTGTTCATGGTTGTTTAACTAGCTAAAGTTAGCTGGCTGGCTCGTTAGCTAACGTTATGTGACGTGTGAACATGCAATTTGTTTACCTAGCTAGGTACATTGTTTAACTAGCTAGCTATATGTCTTAAGCTAAAGTGTACTGTTAGATAGCTAGTAAGCTGGTTGGCTCCCTAGCTGACGTTATATTAGTCATTTTGCAGAGCCGTGTGCTGTTCTAATTAGAGCCTAATATTATCTAGCTAACATTGAATATGGTTGTAATAAAACTGTTGCCAACAGAGCTGGTTAGGCTGCTTTCATGCTATCCAAACGTCAACAAATCATCGGCCAGAGCGTCAAGTGTGCGCTTCGAGAGCGAAACGAGATGGGTGAGGGTGTGAACGATGCTGAATGGGTGTAGACAAAGAAGAGCTCTTCACTAGATACCAAAACATTCAAAGGCGATTTTCTCAAAACTGAGTTTACAAGTTGATTGACTTTCAAAGCAGAATTACTTTCCCATTGTTACTCAAATGCAGTGTATGATATACCATTTTGTAGCTCCGAATCTCTAGTTTTATCTAATGTAAAAAACACAATTTCAAATTTTGCTACATAAGACCGAATCCAGGTGGTGAGTCACATATGTTATTTCATAGTTTTGATGTATTCACTATTCTACAATGTAGAAAATAGTAAAAGTAAAGATAAACCCTTGAATGAGTAGCTGTGTACAAACTTTCAACTGATAGTGTATATATAAAAAATATATATATATATATACTTGGAATGTTACCCTAACATTCACTAAAATGTTGTGCACAACATCTGTAACAACCACTGGGAACCTTTAAAGATTAAATGAGTTCGAGGTACAGTCATGGCCAAAAGAATATACATTTTCACAAAGTCTGCTGCCCCAGGTTGTATGATGGCAATTTGCATATACTCCAGAATGTTATGAAGAGTGATCAGATGAATTGCAATGAATTGCAAAGTCCCTCTTTGCCATGCAAATGGACTGAATCCACAAAAAAACATTTACACTGCATTTCAGCCCTGCTGTGTCATGTCAGTGATTATTTCGTTAACACGGGTGTGAGTGTTGACGAGGACAAGGCTGGAGATCACTCTGTCATGCTGATTGAGTTTGAATAACAGACTGGAAGCTTCAAAAGGAGGGTGGTGCTTGGAATCATTGTTCTTCCTCTGTCAACCATGGTTACCTGCAAGGAAAGATGTGCCGTCATCATTGCTTTGCACAAAAAGGGCTTCACAGGCAAGGATATTGATGCCAGTAAGATTGCACCTAAATTAACCATTTATCGGATCATCAAGAACATCAAGGAGAGCGGTTCAATTATTGTGAAGAAGACTTCAGGGCGCCCAAGAAAGTCTAGCAAGCACCTGGACCGTCTCCTAATGTTGATTCAGCTGCAGGATCGGGGCACCACCAGTACAGAGCTTGCTCAGGAATGGCAGCAGGCAGGTGTGAGTGCATCTTCACCCACAGTGAGGCAAAGACTTTTGGAGGATGGCCTGGTGTCAAGAAGGGCAGCAAAGAAGACACTTCTCTCCAGGAAAAACATCAGGGACAGACTGATATTCTGCAAAAGGCACAGGGATAGATAGGACTGCTGAGGACTGGGGTAAAGTCATTTTCTCTGATGAATCCCCTTTCCGATTGTTTGGGGCATCCGGAAAAAAACGCACAAATTCTGACAAACTCCAAGCATTGATTATGCAAGAATGGGCTGCCGTCAGTCAGGATGTGGCCCAGAAGTTAATTGACAGCATGCCAGGGTGGATTGCAGAGGTCTTGAAAAAGAAGGGTCAACACTGCAAATATTGACTCTTTGCATCAACTTCATGTAATAGTCAATAAAAGCATTTGACACTTATGAAATGCTTGTAATTATACTTCAGTATTCCATAGTAACATCTGACAAAAATATCTAAAGACACTGAAGCAGCAAACTTTGTGAAAATTCATATTTTTGTCATTCTCAAAACTTTTGGCCACGACTGTACATTCTTGCAACATCAGGAGAATGTTTTATATACAAACATTGTATAATCATCACCACTACGTTTTTGTGTTATGAGAACATTTGACACAATCTAAACAAATGTTCTGGGAATTCTCACAGAACCCATTTTGATTTGCTGTGCAGACATATGCAAGATTAGTGTGTGTGCTTACTAAGGGCTAAGGAAGAGGGCAATGGAGTGCTCAGCAATCGCATGCACAGATAGCGAAAACTTAGCTTTCCTTTAGTGTTTCATTGTCAAACACCATCAAGGTCTAAACGTGGTCATCTTGGCTTAAATATCCCCAAGATGAGTATGGTGAAAGGGAATGCACAAGTAGGCTGTATGCACTATCTTGAACTGGTCATAAAGTAAGCAGACTGCTGGTACACGTTAACATGGCATCAGATACAGTAAATATCTGATTGTCCACTTGTTTAAAGGTTCAATGCAGCCATTTTTTCCTTCTCAACGAATTTCTGGGTAACAATTAAGTACCTTACTGTGACTTTTTTCAAATGAAATGGTCAAAAATAAACAATAATAGCTTCTTAGCAAAGAGCAATTTCTCAAGCAATAATTTAGCTAGGAGTGGTCTGAGTGGGGAGGGGGAAACTGAAAACTAGCTGTTATTGGCAGAGAGGTTTGGAACTCTCTTTCTTATAGGTCTATTAACTAATGTACCGCCTGGTGATGTCACCAGGCAGGCCAAAACTCCACCCGACCAAAACAGGCTAAAATTTCAGGCAGTCTTTTCAAACAGCTCTTACACTAAAATGGCATTATCATCATCATCATTATCAACAGTATTATTCCAAACTCATAGTGTAAGAAATATAGACTGAGTATAACAAACATCAGGAAAACCTTCCTGATATTGAGTTGCACCCCCCCCCACCTTGTCCCTTGTCCCTCAGAACAGCCTCAATTCGTTGTGGCATATACTCTACAAGGTGTTAAAAGCGTTCCACAGGGATGCTGGCCCATGTTGACTCCAAAGCTTCCCACAGTTGTGTCAAGTTGGCTGAATGTCCTGTGGGTGGTGGACCATTCTTGATACACACAGGAAACTGTTGAGTGTGAAAACCCAGCAATGCTGCCTGTTCAAAGACACTTAAATATTTTGTCTTGCCCATTCTCCCTCTGAATGGCACATATACACAATCCATGTCTCAATGGTCTCAAGGTGTAAAAGTCCTTCTTTAATCTGTCTCCTCCCTTTCATCTACACTGGTTGAAGAGGATTTAACAAGTGACATCAATAAGGGATCATAGTGTTGACCTGGTCGGTCAATGTCATGGATCGAGCAGGTGTTCTTTATGTTTCGTATACTCAGTGTATATTAATCACAGGGAAATCATTGAATGTGTTAAGTGCAAACCAACACAAAAACATTGCCAAGAAAGGATCTTAACTAATTCCCCTCACTCAGCTCAGCACCCGTGGGCTACAGTTCGTTTGCACAACTCTGTCTGCATTCCAAATGGCACCCTAATGGCACCCTCTGATATGTAGTGCACTTGGTAAAAATGTGTGCACTATATAGGGAACAAGGTGCCATTTGGGAGGCAGGCAGACAGTTGCCCCCTGGAGCCACTTCACTGCACTAATCCCAGACCAGGCCAAGTGGTCCAGGCCTCACTGAGCATCTCCGGAGGCAGGGGGAGATCTGGGGATTAGCTCCAGAAAAGTGTCTCCAGCTAAAACATTTGTCGTCTTTAAAGTCTCTGCCTAAAGCCTCTAGGCTGGCTCCTTAATGCTTCAGCTTCATCCCGAAGCGCCGCTTCAGATCATGTGTTTAGTTTGACAAATACGGCTTATCAGGGATCGCCAGGCCTGCCGGTGATTGGTAGGTTGGCTAAAGGAAAAGCAAGACTCAAGGTGATTACTTGTCTAGAGAAGAAACCCTGAGAGAAGCACACGCCAACCTTGTTTGTCATTTTGCTTAAGTCGGACAAAGCTGTAATGTCAATTAAAACAAATAAAAATAAAACGTAAGCAGATGGGATAAGCGGTTCATCTGTCACGTCCACTTGTGAGCGTTACCAGGTAGCTCAAGTCACATGTGCAACCTAGGTTTACTACTCATGGAATTACAGCTGCTGTTATTCAAGTTCATCAGAATCAACAAATGTACATTTCCAGGTAGGAACAACTAACCTGGTGCCAAAAAACAAGAGGACTCTTCTAGGATTGAAGACAAAAAACATTCACAAGAAAGGCATGGGCCTCCCGAGTGGAGCAGTGGTCGAAGGCACTGCATCGCAGTGCTAGCTGTGCCACTAGAGATTCTGGGTTTCTGTCACAGCAGGCTCTGTCGCAGCCGGCCGCGACCGGGAGACCCATGGGGTGGCGCACAATTGGCCCAGCTTCGTTAGGGGAGGGTTTGGGCAGGGATGTCCTAGTCTCATCACGCAGTAGCGACTCCTTTGGCGGGCTGGATGCAGTGCACATGGTTGCCATGTGTACGGTGTTTCCTCCAACACATTGGTGCGGCTGGCTTCCGGGTTAAGCGGGTATTGTGTCAAGAAGCAGTGCGGTTGGGATGTGTTTTGGAGGATGCATGACTCTCGAACTTCCCCCTTGTAACTACCAATTGGATACCACGAAAAATGTCTTGCTTCCAGACAGACTAAATAACTTTTTTGCTCTCTTTGAGGACAATACAGTGCCACTGACACGGCCCGCTACCAAAACATGTGGACTCTCCTTCACTGCAGCCGATGTGAGTAAAACATTTAAACGTGTTAACCCTCGCAAGGCTGCAGGCCCAGACGGCATCACCAACCGCGTCCTCAGAGCATGCGCAGACCAGCTGGCTGGTGTGTTTACGGACATATTCAATCAATCCTTATCCCAGTCTGCGGTTCCCACATGCTTCAAGAGGGCCACCATTGTTCCTGTTCCCAAGAAAGCTAAGGTAACTGAGCTAAACGACTTACCGCCCCTTAGCATTCACTTCCGTCATCATGAAGTGCTTTGAGAGACTAGTCAAGAACCATATAATCTCCACCCTACCTGACACCCTAGACCCACTCCAATTTGCTTACTGCCCCAATAGGTCCACTTACGACGCAATCGCAACCACACTGCGCACTGCCCTAACCCACCTGGACAAGAGGAATACCTATGTGAGAATGCTGTTCATTGATTACAGCTCAGCATTTAACACCATAGTACCCTCCAAACTCGTCATCAAGCTCGAGACCCTGGGTCTCGACCCCGCCCTGTGCAACTGGGTACTGGACTTCCTGACGGGCCGCCCCCAGGTGGTGAGGGTAGGTAACAACATCTGCACCCCGCTGATCCTCAACACTGGGGCCCCAGAAGGGTGCATTCTGAGCCCTCTCCTGTACTCCCTGTTCACCCACGACTGCGTGGGCATGCACGCCTCAAACTCAATCATCAAGTTTGCAGACGACACTACAGTGGTAAGCTTGATTACCAACAACGACGAGACGGCCTACAGGGAGGCTCTCCAGAGGGTAGTGAGGTCTGCACAACGCATCACCGGGGGAAAACTACCTGCCCTCCAGGACACCTACACCACCCGATGTCACAGGAAGGCCATAAAGATCATCAAGGACAACAACCACCCGAGCCACTGCCTGTTCACCCCGCTATCATCCAGAAGGCGAGGTCAGTACAGGTGCATTAAAGCAGGGACCGAGAGACTGAAAAACAGCTTCTATCTAAAGGCCATCAGACTGTTCAACAGCCACCACTAACATTGAGTGGCTGCTGCCAACATACTGACTCAATAATGGAAATGGATGGAAATTGATGTAAGAAATGTATCACTAGCCACTTAAACAATGCCAATTAATATAATGTTTACATACCCTACATTACTCATCTCATATGCATATGTATATACTGTACTCTATATCATCTACTGCATCTTTATGTAATACATGTAT
This sequence comes from Oncorhynchus keta, assembly GCF_023373465.1. NCBI lineage: Eukaryota > Metazoa > Chordata > Actinopteri > Salmoniformes > Salmonidae > Oncorhynchus > Oncorhynchus keta. Next base: position 18,461,491 of record NC_068438.1, on the reverse strand, counting down.
CACTAGCCACTTTAAACTATGCCACTTTGTTTACATACCCTAAATTACTCATCTCATATGTATATACTGTACTCGATACCATCTACTGCATCTTGCCATGCCGTTCTGTACCATCACTCATTCATATATCTTTATGTACATATTCTTTATCCCTTTACACTTTTGTGTATAAGGTAGTAGTTGTGGAATTGTTAGGCTAGATTACTCGTTGGTTATTACTGCATTGTCGGAACTAGAAGCACAAGCATTTCGCTACACTCGCATTAACATCTGCTAACCATGTTTATGTGACAAATACAATTTGATTTGACTTGATTTGAGAGAGAGAAAAAAAAGAGAAAAAGGAATTTCATTGCATGTGACAATAAAACTTGAAACTCCCTGTGTTGTCACAATTGGTTTGCAGGTATTTTCAGGACAGGTGTGACAGGACCTGGCTTTTCCAGGTATCCTATTAGCCCCTGTGCCCTGGCAAACAGTCCTGAAGCCTGCCAAGCCCAGCCAACCAGCCACACACTAAGTCCCCTAAACCCAGGTAGGAAAGCAAAATTTCCTAACTGGGATCCAAAGGCCTCAGCTTGGACTCCAAAGACTTTTAGCTGGAGGTTTGCAGGTCATCACCTCTGGCTTTAGGCCAGGAGGACCTGAATTGACATGAGTTTGTGGTGGCCTCTCGATCAAAGCAGCCGTCTGCTTAACACTGCCCAGCTTGGAAGCCTCAGGTCAGGCCAGGATACACTGGATGGGTGTGTCGCAGTCCATGTATAGGTCGAAACACAGTCTTTGTCGTTGTTATGAGCATTCTCATCAGAATCTAATAAAATGTCATGTGAGGGAATGCTGATTTATTCAGTGCATTGAGGAAGCATGTCTTTCAGCAGTTACAGTATTAACAGAATTTTTTTTATCTGATTAGCTACCTAGTTACAAGCTTATCCTGGAGTGATCCATTGATACGCTCAAGATGAAGATCAAGATGAGTGTGTTAATCTGGGGGTGGGCGCATGAAAGTCACCACCTTTGGCACACGCTGAATGATGAGCCACAGATGAAGCAGAGATAGAGTCAGTCAGTCATACCATAGAGAGGAGTGGTGCAGAGGTAAAAGGGAACACAAACAAACTCACATAGACCCAAACTCTGATTGGTGCAGACCAGAGGCCGAAGAGAATGCATAGAAACTCATCCAGGCCAAAGATCTGAGTGGTAGACAAGAAGCCAAAGGGTACACATACAAACTCACACCGGCCCAAGCTCTGAGTAGTACAGAGGTGAACAGGTCTCTTATCTGTGTGACGCTCTGAATGAATGACCGCTATGCCAATGAGGTCAAGTAGGGCATGTGTGTATGTGTGCTGGCAGACAAACAGATTTTGCTGGGAAGACAAGATAATGTTCCCGGTGGTTGTCGCTTCAGGCTGACATGTCGACACGTGTCTGCTTAAGGGGCTTTAAAAGCTCAGTGTTGTCTCTCGGGCTGTGAGAGATAGCTGTCACTGGCTGGCTGTACGTATGTGTGTGTGTGCCTTTGTGTATCTGAGTCTTAGTGGTACTGGTCTGTGTGTGGTCAGTGCATGTGTGTCTTGCAGATGTGTGTGTCTGTTTGAGTAGACTTGTGTGTTTGTGCCTTTCCGTGTGTGTGTGTGTGCGTGCATGCGTGTGTGTGTGTGTGTGTATGTATTGTGTGTGTGTGTGTGGTCTCTCAACTCTAAGCCACTATGTGACAGGCCCTTCCAAAAGCCTCACTGACCCTCACAGTCGCCTGACCTTTATCATGTCAAGAGTTTGTTTAGAGTCTGTCGTTTAGCCCTGGACAAATCAGACGATTACCATCATCAGGCAGGCAGGCCCAGGAAGGGTGTGCCAGGGTAACACAGCTCATCATCTCAATCATATGACATAAGCCCGCCTCCATGCCCTCTCCCCCTCACAGCCCCTTCGCCCCAATCCAACTTGCCTCTCTCACCCCCCCACCCAAACGACTCACCCCTTCCCCAACCAAACTCATCCCCCCTCTACTTCCTCCTTACAGACGATTCACTCCTCACCACAACTCTCCCACCACACCTCTTCCACTCCTCTCACAGCCCCCATCTCTGATGTGAAAGGATGACACCTCCCCTTCTGCTGCCTTCTTCCTGTCGACCCCACTCCTCCCCAAATGAGAACAATTACCGTAATGGGCAGGATAGCATCTCTGTCCTCTCTCTGACTTTGGAAAACATCCGCCCACACAGCAATAACATCGCTTCCGCCCAGATTACACAGGAGACAACAACCTAAGCAACAACGTTAACATGCCTACCACACTAACAGAGCCTTACCTGAATTCAGGGCAACAAGTCCTGCGGAGGAAAGGTACTATGTAACTGTGAAAGGAGACTGTCCTGTTCAAAGGCTTTGGGTGCAGTCTAAGAGTGTGCAGTGTGAGTGTGTGGTTTTTCAGTGGATATGATTGGGAGGGTGTTTATCCTCTTGTGTGTGAGTGTGTGTTCAGCAATGCTCTAACCCCTGATGGTTGAGAGAGTGCCATCGGCATGGAGTTCGGGGACTGTTTGTGTTCAGCAAGGCTCTAACCCCTGATGGTTGAGATACTGCCATCGGCACGGAGCCGGGGACTGTGTATCAGAGACACTCATCTCACACAAACACACACAGTCAGGACAATGGCTGCAAATCTACCGATGGCACAAACAACCTACATATATAATTAGGAATCAGGAAATTAACAAGGCCGATTGTGTCTGTTCCACTGAGTGTGAGGTGGGGTGTTGGGCTGGGTGTGTGTGTGGCGGAGGAAGGGTCAGACAGGGCATGTGGTACGTGTACCCAGATGTGCCAGCCTCTAGGCTTCTGTATTATCACACTGATAGCTGTCTGCCTGGGCGAGGTGATGACTCAGGGTATAACCAGTCACGGCAGACAGGACACAAACACGCACAATCACAACAAACTGCTTTCGTAAAAAAACACTTTCAGAACAATACAGTATAATAAGAAAATGCCTCACCTCTAAATGGTGACCGCAGCAGTGTGTTCCATCTTAACCACTTTTTGCTTTTCATGATACAAAATCAGATATCAATGTCAAATTGTTTGTATTAGCAGTTCAGATCTTTCACCTCTCTCAACCCTAGGCTGGTCACCCTGTGGTGCCCTGTGATGTGTACATCGAGCCGTGGCCAGATCTCAACAGACCAGAAGCAGACATCGAATGGGGACAGCGTGTGTGAGTGATAAAGCAATAATCAAGAGACAAGCACCGCAACCTCACAACCACAACACAATAAGTAAGTGTCCTTCATTTGTGTACAGTGGGGCAAAAAAGTATTTAGTCAGCTACCAATTGTGCAAGTTCTCCCACTTAAAAATATGAGAGAGCCCTGTAATTTTCATCATAGGTACACTTCAACCATGACAGACAAAATGAGAAAAAAAAAATCCAGAAAATCACATTGTAGGATTTTTAATGAATTTATTTGCAAATTATGGTGAAAAATAAGTATTTGGTCACCTACGAACAAGCAAGATTTCTGGCTCTCACAGACCTGTAACTTCTTCTTTAAGAGGTTCCTCTGTCCTCCACTCATTACCTGTATTAATGGCACCTGTTTGAACTTGTTATCAGTATAAAAGACACCTGTCCACAACCTCCAACAGTCACACTCCAAACTCTACTATGGCCAAGACCAAAGAGCTGTCAAAGGACACCAGAAACAAAATTGTAGACCTGCACCAGGCTGGGAAGACTGAATCTGCAATAGGTAAGCAGCTTGGTTTGAAGAAATCAACTGTGGGAGCAATTATTAGGAAATGGAAGACATACAAGACCACTGATAATCTCCCTCGATCTGGGGCTCCACGCAAGATCTCACCCCGTGGGGTCAAAATGATCACAAGAACGGTGAGCAAAAATCCCAGAACCACACGGGGGGACCTAGTGAATGACCTAAGTAACAAAGCCTACCATCAGCAAGGGCATTGAAGATTAAACGTGGCTGGGTCTTTCAGCATGACAATGATCCCAAACACACCGCCCGCACAACAAATGATTGGCTTCATAAGAAGCATTTCAAGGTCCTGGAGTGGCCTAGCCAGTCTCCAGATCTCAACCCCATAGAAAATCTTTGGAGGGAGTTGAAAGTCCGTGTTGCCCAGCAACAGCCCCAAAACATCACTGCTCTAGAGGAGATCTGCATGGAGGAATGGGCCAAAATATCAGCAACAGTGTGTGAAAACCTTGTGAAGACTTACAGAAAACGTTTGAGATAAACTTTTGTTATTGACCAAATACTTATTTTCCACCATAATTTGCAAATAAATTCATTAAAAATCCTACAATGTGATTTTCTGGATTTTTTTTCTTCATTTTGTCTGTCATAGTTGAAGTGTACCTATGATGAAAATTAGAGGCCTCTCTCATATTTTTAAGAGGGAGAACTTGCACAATTGGTGGCTGACTAAATACTTTTTTGCCCCACTGTACCTATAGACTTAAACAGAGCAAACCTTTGGATTCTGCTCTGCTTTAGCAGGTGTACAGTATAAACTAGATGGGCAATCGCCTCTCTAACCTGTTAATGACAGTTCCAAGGGCGGGTACAAAAGTACAGTAGCACATAACATGAATTGTACATAATGTCTGTGTACTGATACAGTACTGTAATATTTGATCTCTTTCAACTGTAATCTGATGCAACACCCAGAAACATGCCTTCAGTCGTACCTAGCCATCCATCATGGGCAAGCCGGATTTGCCAGGACAGATCCTGGTACCACTTTTCTGGCCACTAGCCAAAGGAGGAGATTATAGCCTGAATTTAAAATGGATTAAATTGAGGTTTTGTGTCACCAGCCTACACATAATACCCCATTACGTCAAACTGGAATTATGTTTTTAGAAACATTTTTACAAATTAATTAAAAATGAAAAGCTGAAATGTAATTGAACCCCTTTGTTATGGCAACCCTTAATACATTAAAGAGTAAAAAATGTGCTTAACAAGTCACATAATAAGTTGCAATAATAGTGTTTAACATAATTGTTTTATTACATCATCTCTGTACTCCCCACATAAGTTATCTGTAAGGTCCCTCAGTCGAGCAGTGAATTTCAAACACAGATTCAACCACAAAGACCAGGGAGGTTTTCCAATGCCTTGCAGATATTGGTAGATGGGTTCAAATTAAAAAAGCTGACTTTGAATATCCCATGGTGACTTTAAAACAGTTACAGAGTATAATAATGACTGTGATAGGAGAAAACTGAGAATGTATGCATCCTGTTTGCATCCTGTTTGCAATAAGGCTCTAAATTAAAACCACAAAATATTTGGCAATGAAATGTCCTGAATACAAAGCGTTATGTTTGTGGCAAATCCAACACAACACATCACCGAGCACCACTCTTCATATTTTCAATGATTCAGTCTGCTTTCCAACACGGGGAGACAAATTCACCTTTCAGCAAGTCAATAACCTAAACCACAAGGCCAAACATACACTGGAGTTGCTTACCAAGATGATATTCAATGCTCCTGAGTGGCCTAGTTACAGCTTTGACTTATATTGGCTTATAAATCTATGGCAAGACTTGAAAATGGTTGTCTAGCAACCAATATGACAGAGCTTGAAGAATTTTAAAAGGAATAATGTACAAATATTGTACAATCTAGGTGTGCAAAGCTCTTAGAGACTTAGCCGGAAAGACTCAGCTATAATCGCTGCCAACGGTGATTCTACCATGTATTGACTCAGGGTGTTGAATACTTATGTAAACAACATCTATTAGTGTTTCATTTTTGATTAAAAAAATTCTAGAACATAACAGAGTATTTTGTGTAGATCGCTGTCAAAAAATGACAATGAAATACATTTTAATCCCACCTTGTAACACAACAAAATGTGGGACAAAATCAAGGGGTGTGAATACTTTCTGAAGGCAATGGAACTAAAATATTGCATGTTGACTCTGACTGTGACCTTTAATTAAGTCTTAAGTCAATCGCAAACATGATTATGTTAACAAAATGCCACATAACTTATTGGACAATGAATCCTAATGGTATTGGCCTTTCTATCAATGTCAGCTTACTGTCCAATAGATCAGACAGAGACAAAGAAGGTAACTGGTGTAACTAACTGGTGTACAGGTGGTGCACTTTGAGGGGAAACCAAAAAACAGAACTAATAGTGTCCGCATAGTAGTGTCTGCATCCCAAATGGCACCATATTCCCTACATAAGTGCACAACTTTTGACTAAGCCCGGGACGATACCAGTAACGCCATATTCGTTAGTATCTTGGCAGCTTCTTTAGGAAAACAGCCCTAATGTTGGAAAAAACATCATTATGTTGTCATCCAGAGTCACATGTATTTATTCTCTAAGCTACAGCACACAATATATTACATCCAGCAGGTTTTTTAAGTAACAAAGAGTTTTGTCTGCTATTTACCATGGAAAAAATATTGCGATACTGGTATCGTCCCGGCCCTACTTTTGACCATAGCCCAATGGGCCCTGGTGAAAAGTAGTGCACTATATAAGGAAGAGGGTGCCATTGGGGGTAGAGTTTTGTTTCTGAGGCCATCCACTGGCACCTGGAATCCTACCATATACAGAAAGAACATTAACTTTCAAATGCTTGTACTCGACAAATGCTGAAGTTGATCATGAAAATGTAAAGAATTAGTCAAGTCTTTTTCAAAGGATCTCCTCAGTCGAACCTTGTTTAGCAGCTTTGTATTGACTAGAGTCAAATACACCTGAGGGGAAACTAAACTATTTACATGATTCTGTTACACCACAGTAATTCTGTATGAAGAGTCAATCTTCACGCCAATATCAATATAACAAGTTGGCTAAGTGTTTCATGGAATCAGGCCCATGTTACTGAAGTGAGAAACAAATATAGATAGATAAATAGTAGTAGGGTGGACAGAATTCATTAGGACAGTGGTGAATGACTGTCAATTTATCATCGTCACTGAATATAAAAGCCTGCCGATTATTAACAGGTTTCCAAAAAGACTAAAGCAACCAGCCTCACCTTTCCAATGCGTATTTTTCCATTAGTTATGTAAGGCCAAATGGGTGTTAAAAGAGGAACCTAGAATGGAGTTCGTTAAGAGCTGAGACTGCTGTCGAGAAGGCTGACAGGGCAAACACTACACACACACATGCACGCAAGCACATGCACACACACACACACACACACACACACACACACACACACACACACACACACACACACACACACACACACACACACACACACACACACACACACACACACACACACACACACACACACACACACACACACACACACACACACACTTAAAGAATGTTCGTCAAAACTCTCCATAACACTTCACCCACAGTAACTGGTGTTTGTAGAGGCTTTAAGGCCTCTGTGCTACACTCCCTTGTTTGCTCTGCAGGTTCTTCCCATCATCTACCTCTGTTTGTCTTCACAGTGTTTGTGTGAGAGTGTATGAACACTGGATGAGAGAGTGCAGAAATCCTTTGTTCAAGTGACAGTGTGTATCTTGAAGGAATCCCTGTGCTTTCCCTGCATGCTTCAGGGGTTGACACCCATCATGCCATCGATTCTCAAGGTTCAGAGTCGCAGGTAAGTAGGATAGCACATGGAGGGGAGAGGGTGGTGGGACAGTGAATCTAAGAGTCATCACTGACCTGTGAGGCAGGGGGGAACAAAACTGCAAAGGTAAGTACAGTACTACTGTGGAAGAGAGTGAGACCAAACAAAACACAAACTCACACATCAGAATACGACCAAGCCCTAGCGTGACTCAGAATCATTAGAGAATCCTTTTGTCACCTAAACAAACAGAGCCGAGGGCCAGATGATGGAAATCAAAGCCCAACAAACACCACTTAGGGGGAGACGAGAGAGAAGAGCGTTACCGATGTCACCACACAGCTCTTTTCTAAATAAACTTTAAATGCTGCTCGTCACCCCTGTCGTACCCTGAGCAAACCAGACTAGTCTGGCCTCAATCACTCAATACATGTTTTTCTTGACAGGCTAAAGTAGGCGCCATAATGGTAAATGTTGCCAGGCTGCCTCTCATAGATCATTCCAAGCTTTCAACAGTGTAAGGGTATATATCATTTTTTTGCAATATCTATCATAGAAGAGATTGAGAGGCGGATGTTGTGTTCTCGCTGGCCTGTGTTGATGCTACTTTATCCCCAGGGTAAATGCTGTTGTTTCAGGGCCTCTTTTAAAGCACGGACACACCGACAGTGTTTCCCGGCTGAGAGTACTTAGCTCCTCTGATCAGAGTGCAAACCGATTCTATCTGTAGAATCGTGCAGAAATGTCGGCAGTCAGACGCACACCAGCGCCGAACGAACAGCAGACGAATGGCACATCTACATTCGTTGCGGTGTGTGTGGTCCCTTAGACGTCGAACAGCCCATCCTCTCTGGCTGTGTGTACTTACAGCACCCCCATATCCCTGGCCAGCTTAACAGGCTGTTTCAACACTCTGATCAACCACCTCAGGGGGACAACATCCCCATTCAGATTGGAGGGAATAGGGTGAACAAGGTGGTAAAACATAACATTTAATAAAGAGAAGAATAGCAGAACCCAGTCCTCTGGTTTGTCTTGTTGAGCCCCTGTACAGAGCTTAGAGTAGATCCTCAATTTAGACATATTTGCGTAGGGTACTAGAGACCACATCAGCTTCTGAAACAGATGTCTCCTTATTGTTGTGAAGAGGAGGGCATATTAAAGTTAAAACCCAAGCAAACAATTCAACGGACAGCCATTGTTGACTGTAAGATGCTGACTGAATTGGAGACAGGCCTCTGGTGGGAGGGAATAAGGAGATGAGGCCAATAAGAATGTGAGGCAAGAGCGCCCCTTACTGTCTGGTGCATAACGGAGGAGGGCAATTAGACTACTGCTCAGTAATCAGTGTCATGCAAAGGGTCCACACACACACACACACACACACACACACACACACACACACACACACACACACACACACACACACACACACACACACACACACACACACACACACACACACACTCACTAATTGGAGACATAATTGTTAAGGGCACAACAGGGGTGCATGGGGTCTGGCGCCCTAAAACTGGGTCACGGCTGAAAGCCAAGAGAAAATACAAGGATGATGATGCAATCTGCATGCATACTAATGAAGGAAGCAGTCTCTAACACTCTGGGTGAGGGTGGGTCATCTAATGAGGAGTGTAGATGATATGTAAAATCTCTTGGCCATAAAGGACTGATAATAAAGAAAGAAAGGGCAGTCCAGTTGACCAGTGAGTGTATGTGTGTGTACAAGGTACTGTATGTAGGGAGGATGCTGAATTGATGTATCATTTTCTAACCAGGAGGGGGTTAACACCATGTAATATCTCCATCTCCCTGTTTGTGTGTGGGTGTGTGTGTGTTTGCAAACCCATGTTCCATTCACACACAGCTGGGCAGAGAGAGAGACTCCTAAACCTGTCTTTGTGTTTCTGTCAATAATTCTGTTTGCAATCTCATTATCCCCAGGCTTTAGCTTCTGTGAGCTCCCCTCTCCCCTTCTCTCTCCTCTTTCCCCTCCTCCTCTTCCACCCCTCCCCTTCTCTACGCTCCTCTGCCACGGCCTAACACCTGATGTATAGCTCCTATGGCGCTCATGAATCAACTCCACAGCAGTTACTAACATGTTTTCTTTTCTCGTGACCACCCTTCATCTCTTCCTTCGCCTCTCCAGTTTTACAGCGCTAAGGCAAACATTGACACAGAGGAGGCAGGGTGTGTAAGAGGCCCCGAGTCTGAGCCAATCTGGGTCATCCCCCTGACCTGCCCCCCCCTGTCCTTCTCCTCTTCCAGGATTTGGGAACACCAGGAATTCCTGTCTGTCGACAGCATGGTCAACTCTTGGGATCCGGGACCCTTAAAAAGGCACAATCTGGGATATTGCCTGTTGTACAATAGTCACTTAAACCTATAAGTGTAAACAAAAACTTTCGATTGTGGATCTAACTCCCACCTAAATATAGTTGGAGATTCCCAGAGCGGCATCCATGTCAAGTTCAGTTTGTTTTCAGCCGTGTCCACTTGCCTTGCGTCAAACCCATTCTGACACTTCCCGCATCAAAAAGGCATAACAGTGTAATCTAATATGTGTGCCGAGGTCAAATTGAGTGGAGAGAGAAGCTATTAACGCAAAGAGAACGGAGGTCCTTATTCTCACGCATTTGCGTCAAAAGCCAGACAGGCGGAGAAACAGACAGAAAGTGCATGACGAGAAGAAAAAGGGAGGACGCTAAACAATAATAACGACGCTCTCAAATGGGGCCTTTGCTCTCTTTTATTCCCTTCATCTCTACTGGCTTCGACTGACCTGAGAAGTGATGTTCTCATCCTCTCCTCCATCTTCTCATCCTCTCCTCCATGAGATCATGCTGAGGCGGCCAGGCCGGATATGAGAGACCAGAGGGAAGACAGTGATGGAGAGAGAGACCTAATGGAGGCCAGACACAGGCCCTGACACAGGTCATGAGAGAGCGAGGCGGCTGGGAGCGGGGGATGACAAATAGACACTGGGGCCACTGAAATAGCCACTGGGGCCACTGAAATAGCCACTGGGGCCATTGAAATGTGGCAGTGACAATGAAATACTGTGTGTGTAATATATATTATTACACTTAAGAATCTATTTTTGTGGTAATCAAAAACCTTGGTACAAGTTCATTCCTATGCAAACAAAACGGTATACTATTCAATCCATACAATACTGGCTACTAAATAATGGAACCTTGAAAACTGTTACTACTAAATCCTGCTGGACCTCTAGTTGTGTCTTGTTTTTTGAAACTTGTCTAGTAGCCTTGAGGTCGTAAACACATTGGGTAGAGAAAGAAGTGGGAGGGTTACAACACATTGTAATCCAGATGTTGCAATGACAAGCAGCCCAAGTGCCATTAACAAAGAGCAGACTGCCATCTGCTGGCCTAAAGGAAACATGTTGCATTCTTTAAACTAAAAAAGAAAGGGAACACACCTGAGACTGGGAATCAACGAGTAGAGATAAATGTCTACAGCTACTCTTTGGAAAGAGACTGGGAATCAACGAGTAGAGATAAATGTCTACAGCTACTCTTTGGAAAGAGACTGGGAATCAGCGAGTAGAGATAAATGTCTACAGCTACTCTTTGGAAAGAGACTGGGAATCAACGAGTAGAGATAAATGTCTACAGCTACTCTTTGGAAAGAGACTGGGAATCAACGAGTAGAGATAAATGTCTACAGCTACTCTTTGGAAAGAGACTGGGTTTTCTCGGAATTAAAAACTCCAATGTACTCTTCATTTATTGAAGTATTGAAATGTCTGAATTTAGTATTTTCAGACTACACTTTCAAAACAATTTGTTTTGGGCGTGGGGCACATTGGCGTGTGATAATGAAACATCAGATATATCCATCACATTAAACAGGGACGTACTTACACACCACCCATTCAACACCAATGTCACTGGGAACGATGGAACAGAGTATTGATGAGGGGAAAAAATCGATAGTTACATATCAGGATATTATTTTTAACAATATATTGTATCGTGTCGTTTTGACAATGTCGCAATGTTATTTTTGCACTAGTTGGCTGTACCTGCATTTCATTTCCATGACTGATCAAAACGTGTCGTGTCCCTCTGCAGCAGACATATGGTGAGCAATATGTTTGGAACATCGAATTGCAATAAAATCACAGTATCGAATCGCAATATATATAGAATCGTAAGAATAGCAATGCATATCATATCGGCACCAAAGTATCGTGATAATATCGGATCGTGAGGCCCCTGCCAACTCCCAGCCCTAGAGCAGAGTGGTGTCAGTTTTCACACACACAATAAAAGGCCTACTCGCGGCCCTTTCAAACACGCTCCCTACAAAAGGCAGACACGCACACTTCCTGAGGCTGCCTCCTTCATGGTGCTGGCCACAACAAAGTCAAACACAGCCGTTTTTCTCATTCTCAGACTGGGATTGGAACAATCACCCAGCCGCCCGAGCCCAATCCCACCACAAAGGCTTCTGGGAAGGCAAATTCAAAGCGAGACACGGAAAGTCGGGAGACACAATGCATCAGAGGATCACCTTCATGTGACACCTGTTAACGAGCTCCCAGAAACCTTTATCTGTTCCCTCGGTGCGGGACAACACAAGGAGTGGACGGATAGGAGTGCTTTGCTGCTTTTGTTGAGGAGCGGGTGGCACTGTTTGCTTCAGAGGTGTTCTCCCGGTTGCCACAGCGGCTATGCATTGTGAATACGGCTGTGTATTGTGAAGACATATTGGTATACTGCTTGTGTATTATGGGGACGCCCATGGCTATTGTCTGCTGACATGGCAGGCTTAGTGAGGGTTACACACCACACCGATAGATGCGTGTGGGAGTCTGGACTGTTGCCAACGGGCGTGGCTCTCTTTAAGAATGACACCTGCAATGCCCCCCCCACACCAAAACACATATAACACACCTAACACCAGGTAAAAATACATACACACCTAATTAACACCCCGAGCTCTTTCAAAGGGCAATCTCTGACGTGGCAAATGGGAGCCTTACCCTCTTTCCACCAGGTAAATAATGTACCTTTCATCCCCTCTACTGTCATTGATCAAGAAGAATAAAGATAAAGTTCACTTTTATCTGTAACACATAACACCCCTATTGGAAAAGGGCAAGCAAAATGATCTTATTGCACTAGGTCAGGGGTGGGAAATCGTTTTGGCTCGAGGGCCACATCGGGATATTAAAATTCAGCAGTGGGATGCACAGATCTTTCCCAGACTGATTTGTTCATCGACAGCCATTTGCAGGCCCTAAAAGGGGGCAGTTATTTGAACATATATGGCCTGGAGTAGTGTTGTTTTTTTCTACCCAAAATAATAATTCTCCCCCCTAACCCTCAATTTATCAATTTTACATTTTTATACTCAAACCTCCCACGGATTCGAATTCGGCCTGCAGGCCGTAGCCCATTCCTGCACTAGGACTAACTGCTAAACTCACACCCAACCAGTCAACGTCATTACAGGGTTGACACATGAACTGATCGAATTCTATCAGTGTCAACTGTAAATGGTCAAATTGAGGCACCCTGTGGGCGAGAGAGGTATGTGGACCCAGAGTGTGTATGAGACCCAGCACACTTTGACAGACAGAGACGGACAGACTGACAAGGTCTGGGTAAAGTAGTTCTTATCAGGTCTTTCAAGCTAACACCTGTCTCTCCACACCTCCACTGAGTTCAGGTTTCTCAACAGCTACCAACTGCAGATCTAGGCCACGTCTCACCTGTAGGCCTATTTACCTGTTCTCTCTCTACACTACACACACACACACACACACACACACACACACACACACACACACACACACACACACACACATACGTGTGTCTACCATCAGCTTTAGATAAAGGCCAAATAACTATCATCAATCCTACTCCTGCTTGGTAGCCCTCTTTGAAGTTGGGCTCAGTGTGAAATGTGCGTCCCAAATTGCACCCTATTTCCAATATATAGTGCACTACTTTTGAAAAGTAGAGCACCAAGTAAGGAATATGGTTCCATTTGGGACGCACATGTGATGAAAAGGGAAAGCTGTTTACTGTAGAGAGCAGAGCAGAGCCGTACAGAGGGAAGAAAGCTAAGGGGGAATTAACCTGTTCAAACAGTCATGGGTGAAGAGCTGCCGTTCCCATGACCAAGGTGTGTCTACCTGCCAGGCTGCTATTTGACTGTGTGATGAGTCAGTGTGTGTGTAGATGTATGATTGTCTGAGCTTCCAGTCTTAAATACAGCGATAATACTTTACTGTAAGGTTCCATTTGTAAAGGGTTAATTCTGACGTTATTAAAGGTTATTTATTAATTTGTAAATGCATTATAAACCCTCTGTAAATGGGTTATAACAAATTGGTTAAAATTGTGAGTGAGTGCTTGCCAAATAGTGAGCCACTATTTACCTCCAGCTATTAACCATTCATAAATGCACTTACAAATGCGTATAATATTGAATCCTTATATATCATCATGCAACCTTATTTTCAATGGTTGCAGAGTTAAACAATAGTTATTTTCAATTCCATGTCAGTTAGGATCGCCACTTTATTTTAAGAATGTGAAATGTCAGAATTTATTAAAAAAAATTTAAATAGGCAAGTCAGTTAAGAACAAATTCTTATTTTCAATGACGGCTAAGGAACAGTGGGTTGTTCTGCTCTCTACAGTAAACAGCTTTCCCTTTTCATCACATGTGTGTCCCAAATGGGGCGGCAGGGTAGCCTAGTGGTTAGAGCGTTGGACTAGTAACCGGAAGGTTGCAAGTTCACACCCCCGAGTTGACAAGGTACAAATCTGTCATTCTGCCCCTGAACAGGCAGTTAACTGTCATTGAAATAAGAATTTGTTCTTAACTGACTTGCCTAGTAAAATAAAAAAAAATAAAATGGCACCATATTCCTTACTTGGTGCTCTACTTTTGACCAGTCCTATGGGTCCTGGTCAAAAGTAGTGCAGTATATATTGGAAATAGGGTGCAATTTGGGACGCACATTTCACACTGAGCCCAACTTCAAAGAGGGCTAGCAAGCAGGAGTAGGATTGATGATAGTTATTTGGCTTTTATCTAAAGCTGATGGTAGAATCGCCTTCCTATTTCGCAACAAAGCATCCTTCACTCATGCCGCCAAACATACCCTCATAAAACTGACCATCCTACCGATCCTCAACATCGGTGATGTCATTTATAAAATAATCTCCAACACTACTCAACAAACTGGATGCAGTCTATCACAGTGCCATCTGTTTTGTCACCAAAGCCCCATATACTACCCACCACTGCGACCTGTACACTCTCGTTGGCTGACCCTCGCTTCATACTCGTCGCCAAACCCACTGGCTACAAGTCTCTGCTAGGTAAAGCCCCACCTTATCTCAGCTCACTGGCCACCATAACAGCGTGTTGTTGTATGTGTTGAACTGCTATGCTGTATCTTGGTCAGGTCGCAGTTGTAAATGAGAACTTGTTTTCAACTAGCCTACCTGGTTAAATAAAGGTTAAATAAAAAAATAAAAAATGCTGCCACACCCGTGCTTGGTTGGGATGGTGCTCTTTGGCTTGCAAGCCTCCTCCTTTTCCTCCAAACATAACGATGGTCATTATGGCCAAACAGTTCTATTTTTGTTTCATCAGACCAGAGGATATCTGTCCCCATGTGCAGTTGCAAACCGTAGTCTGGATTTTTTATGGCGGTTTTGGAACAGTGCTGAGCGGCCTTTCAGGTTAGCAGTCCTTGCTGAGCGGCCTTTCAGGTTAGCAGTCCTTGCTGAGCGGCCTTTCAGGTTAGCAGTCCTTGCTGAGCGGCCTTTCAGGTTAGCAGTCCTTGCTGAGCGGCCTTTCAGGTTAGCAGTCCTTGCTGAGCGGCCTTTCAGGTTAGCAGTCCTTGCTGAGCGGCCTTTCAGGTTATGTCGATATAGGACTCATTTTACTGTGGATATAGATACTTTTGTACCTGTTTCCTCCAGCATCTTCACAAGGTCCTTTGCTGTTGTTGTGGGATTGATTTGCACTTTTCGCACCAAAGTACGTTCATCTCTAGGAGATAGAACGCGAAAGTGTTATGAGTGAAATAATCTGTTTGTAAACAATTGTTGGAAAAATGAATTGTGTCATGCACAAAGTAGATGTCCTAACCGACTTGCGAAAACTACAGTTTGTTAAAACATTTTGTGGAGTGGTTGAAAAACTAGTTTTAATGACTCCAACCTTTGTGTATGTAAACTTCCGACTTCAACTGTACATCCTTTTAGAAAGGGCAAAGCTTTCAGTATAGTGATGCAGGTCTTTAGATGTTGTACACATGATTGTATCATTCCAAACTTTACACGGAATGTTATATTCCATTTTGTTGTGATGAGCGATACCTCTCCATCCATTATACAGGTAACTGCCAAATTAAAGGAAACACTTGAATAAATGAGGGATACAAAGTATATTGAAAGCATGGGGTGCTTCCAGACACTTGTAGAATTGATGCCAAGGTGCATTGAAGCTGTTCTGGTGGCTCGTGGTGGCCCAATGACCCATTAAGACACTTTATGTTGGTGTTTCCTTTCTTTTGGTAGTTACCGGTAGCAGCAGTCTAAATGGAGAATGAAACAGCTGGGTAGGGGAAACGGCTCGAGTCACGCAAAATGGAATATAACATTGCGGATACAGTACGGAATTACACAATTTAATGTGTACAACATCTAAAGACCTGCATCCCTATACTGAGAGCTTTGCCGTTTCTAAAACAACATATTCGGGTGATTCTGGAGCCGTTGTTCATGTTTGTTCGGGGCATCCATACTACACAACAAGGGCGAGGAAGTGATTTGCTATTTGATGTGTCTGGACCCTTCTGAGCTCTACAGCAGAGTCTCACAACTCAATCGCAGGTTGAACTGTTTTCTGCCCCTCCCAAAAGAATCAATTTTTAGATAATTTGCCCTCTTTCTGGGACTCACCCACAAACAGGACCAAGCCTGGCCTGCTGAAGAGTGATGGACTCCATCCTAGGTGGAGGGGTGCTCTCATCTTATCAATGAACATAGACAGCGCTCTAACTCCTCTAGCTCCACAACGAGATAGGGTGCAGGCTGTTAGCCACCCTGCCAGCTTAGTGGAGTCTGCCACTAACATAGTCAGTGTAGTCAGCTCAGCTATCCCCATTGAGACCGTGTCTGTGCCTCGACCTAGGTTGGGCAAAACTAAACATGTCGGTGTTCGCCTTAGCAATCTCACTAGGATAAAGACCTCCTCCATTCCTGTCATTATTGAAAGAGATTGTGATACCTCACATCTCAAAATAGGGCTACTTAATGTTAGATCCCTCACTTCAAAGGCAGTTATAGTCAATGAACTCATCACTGATCATAATCTTGATGTGATTGACCTGACTGAAACATGGCTTAAGCCTGATGAATCTACTGTATTAAATGAGGCTTCTCCTCGCAGTTACACTGGTGACCATATCCCCCGTGCATCCCGCAAAGGCGAAGGTGTTGCTAACATTTACGATAGCACATTTCAATTTTACCCCCCCAAAATGACCTTATTTTCGTCTTTTGAGCTTCTAGTTATGAAATCTATGCAGCCTACTCATTCACTTTTTATAGCTACTGTTTACAGGCCTCCTGGGCCGTATACAGCGTTCCTCACTGAGTTCCCTGAATTCCTATCGAACCTTATAGTCATGGCAGATAATATTCACATTTTTGGTGACTTTAATATTCACATGGAAAGGTCCACAGACCCACTCCAAAAGGCTTTCGGAGCCATTATCGACTCAGCGGGTTTTGGTCAGGAGGTCAGAGTACAAAAACCGGTTAACCACCTAACTGAGGAACTAAATTTACCCTAGATGCAGTCGCACCCCTTAAAACAAAAACCTTTTGTCATAAGAAATGAGCTCCCTGGTATACTGAAAATACCCGGGCCCTGAAGCAAGCTTCCAGAAAATTGGAACTGAAATGGTGATACACCAAACTGGAAGTTTTCCGACAAGCTTGGAAAGAAAGTACCGTGAAGTATCGAAGTGCCCTTACTGATCATCCTATTTTTCCAACTTAATTGAGGAGAATAAGAACAATCCAAAATATATTTTTCATACTGTCTCAAAGCTAACTAAAAAGCAGCATCCCCCAAGAGAGGATGGCTTTCATTTCAGCAGTGATAAATTCATGAACGTCTTTGAGGAAAAGATCATGATCATTAGAAAGCAATTTACGGACTC
This sequence comes from Oncorhynchus keta, assembly GCF_023373465.1. Taxonomy (NCBI): domain Eukaryota; kingdom Metazoa; phylum Chordata; class Actinopteri; order Salmoniformes; family Salmonidae; genus Oncorhynchus; species Oncorhynchus keta. Next base: position 18,443,643 of record NC_068438.1, on the reverse strand, counting down.
TTTAAATCTGTGTATTTCTCCAAAGCTCAGTTGTCCTGAGTCTGCACAACACTGCCAGGACCTGGGATCAAGGGAGACACTCAAGTTTTTTAATCCTACATCTCTTGACACATTGATGAAAATAGTCTTGACCTCTAAACCTTCAAGCTGCATACTGGACCCTATTCCAACTAAACTACTGAAAGAGCTGCTTCCTGTGCTTGACCCTCCTATGTTGAACATAATAAATGGCTCCCTATCCACTGGATGTGTACCAAACTCACAAAAAATGGCAGTAATAAAGCCTCTCTTGAAAAAGCCAAAGCAAACTATCGGTCTATATCGAATCTCCCATTCCTCTCAAAAATGTTTTGAAAAGTCTCCCAGGTGGCACAGTGGTTAAGGGCGCTGTGCCATCAGAGACTCTGGGTTCGCGCCCAGGCTCTGTCATAACTGACCAGGAGGTCCGTGGGGCGACGCACAGTTAGCCTAGTGTCATCTGGGTTAGGGAGGGCTTGGCCGGTAGGGATGTCCTTGTCTCATTGTTCACCAGTGACTCCTGTGGCGGGCCGGGTGCAGTACGCTACGGTCACAAGACGCAGTGCGCGCTAACAAAGGTTGCCAAGTGCACAGTGTTTCCTCTGACACATTGGTGCGGCTAGCTTCCGGGTTGGATGCACACTGTGTTAGGAAGCAGTGTGGCTTGGTTGGGTTGTGTATCGGAGGATGCATGACTTTCAACCTTTGTCTCTCCCGAGCCCGTATGGGAGTTGTAGCGATGAGACAAGATAGTAGCTACTAAAACAATTGGATACCACGAAAAAGTGTTTTGAAAATTTTTTTTTGTCCTGAAGACAATGTATACAAAACACTTCAGTAATCCTTCTCACCCCCCCCCCCTAAAAGATTTAGATGCACTATTGTAAAGTGGCTGTTCCACTGGATGTCATAAGGTGAATGCACCAATTTGTAAGTCGCTCTGGATAAGAGCGTCTGCTAAATGACTTAAATGTAATGTAAATGTCTGGTTTTAGACCCCATCACAGCACTGAGACTGCACTCGTGAAGGTGGTAAATGACCTTTTAATGGTGTCAGACCAATGCTCTGCATCTGTTCTCATGCTCCTATTGATACCATCGATCACCACATTCTTTTGGGGAGATTGGAAACCCAAATTGGTCTTCATGGACAAGTTTTGGCCTAGTTTAGATCTTATTTTTATTTTATTTTATTTCACCTTTATTTAACCAGGTAGGCTAGTTGAGAACAAGTTCTCATTTGCAACTGCGACCTGGCCAAGATAAAGCATAGCAGTGTGAACAGACAACACAGAGTTACACATGGAGTAAACAATTAGCAAGTCAATAACACAGTAGAAAAAATGGGCAGTCTATATACAATGTGTGCAAAAGGCATGAGGAGGTAGGCGAATAATACAATTTTGCAGATTAACACTGGAGTGATAAATGATCAGATGGGCATGTACAGGTAGAGATATTGGTGTGCAAAAGAGCAGAAAAGTAAATAAATAAAAACAGTATAAAAACAGTATGGGAATGAGGTAGGTGAAAAAGGGTGAGCTATTTACCTATAGACTATGTACAGCTGCAGCGATCGGTTAGCTGCTCGGATAGCTGATGTTTGAAGTTGGAGAGGGAGATAAAAGTCTCCAACTTCAGCGATTTTTGCAATTCGTTCCAGTCACAGGCAGCAGAGTACTGGAACGAAAGGCGGCCAAATGAGGTGTTGGCTTTAGGGATGATCAGTGAGATACACCTGCTGGAGCGCGTGCTACGGATGGGTGTTGCCATCGTGACCAGTGAACTGAGATAAGGCGGAGCTTTACCTAGCATGGACTTGTAGATGACCTGGAGCCAGTGGGTCTGGCGACGAATATGTAGTGAGGGCCAGCCGACTAGAGCATACAAGTCGCAGTGGTGGGTGGTATAAGGTGCTTTAGTGACAAAACGGATGGCACTGTGGTAGACTGCATCCAGTTTGCTGAGTAGAGTGTTGGAAGCCATTTTGTAGATGACATCGCCGAAGTCGAGGATCGGTAGGATAGTCAGTTTTACTAGGGTAAGCTTGGCAGCGTGAGTGAAGGAGGCTTTGTTGCGGAATAGAAAGCCGACTCTGGATTTGATTTTTGATTGGAGATGTTTGATGTGAGTCTGGAAGGAGAGTTTGCAGTCTAGCCAGACACCTAGGTACTTATAGATGTCCACATATTCAAGGTTGGAACCATCCAGGGTGGTGATGCTAGTCGGGCATGCGGGTGCAGGCAGCGATCGGTTGAAAAGCATGCATTTGGTTTTACTCGCGTTTAAGAGCAGTTGGAGGCCACGGAAGGAGTGCTGTATGGCATTGAAGCTCGTTTGGAGGTTGGATAGCACAGTGTCCAATGACGGGCCGAAAGTATATAGAATGGTGTCGTCTGCATAGAGGTGGATCAGGGAATCGCCCGCAGCAAGAGCAACATCATTGATATATACAGAGAAAAGAGTCGGCCCGAGAATTGAACCCTGTGGCACCCCCATAGAGACTGCCAGAGGACCGGACAGCATGCCCTCTGATTTGACACACTGAACTCTGTCTGCAAAGTAATTGGTGAACCAGGCAAGGCAGTCATCCGAAAAACCGAGGCTGTTGAGTCTGCCGATAAGAATTTGGTGATTGACAGAGTCGAAAGCCTTGGCGAGGTCGATGAAGACGGCTGCACAGTACTGTCTTTTATCGATGGCGGTTATGATATCATTTAGTACCTTGAGTGTGGCTGAGGTGCACCCGTGACCGGCTCGGAAACCAGATTGCACAGCGGAGAAGGTACGGTGGGATTCGAGATGGTCAGTGACCTGTTTGTTGACTTGGCTTTCAAGACCTTAGATAGGCAGGGCAGGATGGATATAGGTCTATAGCAGTTTGGGTCCAGGGTGTCTCCCCCTTTGAAGAGGGGGATGACTGCGGCAGCTTTCCAATCCTTGGGGATCTCAGACGATATGAAAGAGAGGTTGAACAGGCTGGTAATAGGGGTTGCGACAATGGCGGCAGATAGTTTCAGAAATAGCGGGTCCAGATTGTCAAGCCCAGCTGATTTGTACGGGTCCAGGTTTTGCAGCTCTTTCAGAACATCTGCTATCTGGATCTGGGTAAAGGAGAACCTGGAGAGGCTTGGGTGAGGAACTACGGGGGGCGGAGCTGTTGGCCGAGGTTGGAGTAGCCAGGCGGAAGGCATGGCCAGCCGTTGAGAAGTGCTTATTGAAGTTTTCGATAATCATGGATTTATCGGTGGAGACCGTGTTTCCTAGCCTCAGTGCAGTGGGCAGCTGGGAGGAGGTGCTCTTGTTCTCCATAGACTTCACAGTGTCCCAGAACTTTTTGGAGTTGGAGCTACAGGATGCAAACTTCTGCCTGAAGAAGCTGGCCTTAGCTTTCCTGACTGACTGCGTGTATTGGTTCCTGACTTCCCTGAACAGTTGCATATCACGGGGCTATTCGATGCTATTGCAGTCCGCCACAGGATGTTTTTGTGCTGGTCGAGGGCAGTCAGGTCTGGAGTGAACCAAGGGCTGTATCTGTTCTTGGTTCTGCATTTTTTGAACGGAGCATGCTTATCTAAAATGGTGAGGAAGTTACTTTTAAAGAATGACCAGGCATCCTCAACTGACGGGATGAGGTCAATGTCCTTCCAGGATACACGGGCCAGGTCGATTAGAAAGGCCTGCTCACAGAAGTGTTTTAGGGAGCGTTTGACAGTGATGAGGGGTGGTCGTTTGACTGCGGCTCCGTGGCGGATACAGGCGATGAGGCAGTGATCGCTGAGATCCTGGTTGAAGACAGCGGAGGTATATTTGGAGGGCCAGTTGGTCAGGATGACGTCTATGAGGGTGCCCTTGTTTACAGAGTTAGGGTTGTACCTGGTGGGTTCCTTGATGATTTGAGTGAGATTGAGGGCATCTAGCTTAGATTGTAGGACTGCCGGGGTGTTAAGCATGTCCCAGTTTAGGTCACCTAACAGAACAAACTCTGAAGCTAGATGGGGGGCGATCAATTCACAAATGGTGTCCAGGGCGCAGCTGGGAGCTGACGGGGGTCGGTAGCAGGCGGCAACAGTGATAGACTTGTTTCTGGAGAGAGTAATTTTCAAAATTAGTAGTTCAAACTATCTGATGGAAAGATATCAGTTTGTCTCTGTGGATGGTTTGTCCTCTGTCAAATCAACTGTAAATTTCAGTGTTCCTCAAGGTTCTGTTTTAAGACCACTATTGCTTTCACTATATATTTTACCTCTTGGTGATGTCATTTGGAAACATAATGTTAACTTTCACTGCTATGTGGACGATGCACAGCTGTACATTTTGATGAAACATGGTGAAGCCCCAAAATTGCCCTCCCTAGAAGCCTGTGTTTCAGACATAAGGAAGTGGATGGCGGAAATGTTTTAATTTTTAAACTCTTACAAAACAGATGTTAGTTCTTGGTCCCAAGAAACAAAGAGATCTTCTGTTGGATCTGACAACTAATCTTGATGGTTGTACAGTCATCTCAAATAAAACTGTGAAGGACCTCGGCATTATTGTGGACCCTGATCTCTCTTTTGACGAACATATGAGGACAGGTTTTTTCCATCTTCATAACATAAAATTGCATAAATCTGAAAAATTATGCAGAAAAATGTATTAATGCTTTTGTCACTTCTAGATTAGACTACTGCAATGAATCTACTTTCCGGCTACCTGGCTAAAGCACTAAATAAACTTCAGTTAGTGCTAAACACAGCTGCTAGAATATTGACTAGAATCCCAAAATTTGATCATATTACTCCTTTGCTAGCCTCTCCACACTGGCTTCCTGTTAAAGCTAGGGCTGATTTCAAGGTTTTACTGCTAACCTACAAAGCATTACATGGGTTTGCTCCTACCTATCTTTCCGATTTGGTCCTGCCGTACATACCTACACGTACGCTACGGTCACAAGACGCAGGCCTCCTCATTGTCCCTAGAATTTCTAAGCAAACAGCTGGAGGCAGGGCTTTCTCCTATAGAGCTCTATTTTTATGGAATGGTTTGCCTATCCATGTGAGAGACGCAGACTCGTCTCGACCTTTAAGTCTTTATTGAAGACCCATCTCTTCAGTAGGTCATATGATTGAGTGTAGTCTGGCTCAGGAGTGTGAAGGTGAATGGAAAGGCACAGGAGCGACGAACCGCCCTTGCTGTTTCTGCCTGGTCGGTTCCCCCCTCTCCACTGGGATTCTCTGCCTCAAACCCTATTACTGGGGCTGAGTCACTGGCTTACTGGTGCTCTTCCATACCGTCCCTAGGAGGGGTGCGTCACTTGAGTGGGTTGAGTCACTGACGTGATCTTCCTGTCCGGGTTGGCGCCCCCCCCTTGTCCTGGACCTGCTGTTTTTGGACTCTCTCTGCCGCACCTGCTGTTTCTAACTCTGAATGATCGTCTTTGAAAAGCCAACTGACATTTACTCCTGAGGTGCTGACCTGTTACACCCTCTACAACCACTGTGATTATTATTATCTGACCCTGCTGGTCATCTATAAACATTTGAACATCTTGGCCATGTTCTGTTATAATCTCCACCCGGCCCAGCCAGAAGTCTAGTTCCTCTCTATTCTTCCTAGGTTCCGGCCTTTAATGTAGTTTTTCCTAGCCACTGTGCTTCTACATCTGCAGTGCTTGCTGTTTGGGGATTTAGGTTGGGTTTCTGTACAGCACTTTGTGACATTGGCTGATGTAAAAAGGGCTTTATAAATACATTTGATTGATTCAATTTGATTGATTCTATAACGTGCTCTTTACATTAAAAAAATAGAGATGTGGTTGTAAAAATGTAAACTTCTCCTTTAAACAATCCTCTGTGGGTAGTATGCTGACTCCAGTCATTAGCGTCCCTCTTGATGCTCGGGCGTGTTTTGACACAACGCGCTTCACCACTTCTAATATTTACATTAGCCTGGACCACCAACAGAACAGACCCTCTCTGACACACACAACTCTCAAACACTTTCCCCGAAAAATGTTTAAATTATTCTTTGAATCCTCATTGGGTTCAATAGAACGGAAGGGAGAGGGGGTAGCAATGCTCTTGACACTTGCACCTCTCAGATTTTACACGTCAGCTTTAGCTCATTCCTTCTACAAACAGTGAGACATCATCATCCATCATTCTGAATGGAGGCAGGGAGAGATGAGTGAGAAGTTACATGTCTGTTCTGTTGAACCAATCAGCACATGATTTAGTCATGTCTCCTGGCTAGCATGGTTCATCAGAAAACCCCATGAGTATTAGATTGAATCTGACAAAAATATATCAATTTGTTTCTGTGGATGGCAAATGTAAGGTAAGTTTTGGTACCCCTCAAGGCACTTCTTGGACCACTACTGTTCTCATTATAGACACTGAACAAAAATATAAACACAACATGCAACAATTTCAACGATTTTACTGAGTTACAGTTCGTATAAGGAAATTAGTCAATTGAAATAATTTCATTAGGACCTAACCTATGGATTTCACATGACTGGGCAGGGGCACAGCCACTTGGGAACAAGGCTCACTCATTATGGAGCAAGGCCGAGCCAATTTCCCCACAAAAAGGCTTTATTACAGACAGAAATACTCCTCAGTTTCAGAAATACTCCTCGGGTTGCTAGTCTCAGACCATCCCGCAGGTGAAGAAGCCGGATGTGGAGGTTCTGGGCTGAAGTGGATACACGTGGTCTGCGGCTGTGAGGCCGGTTGGACGTACTGCGAAATTCTCTAAAACGACGTTGGAGGCGGCTTATGGTAGAGAAATTAACATTCAATTCTCTGGCAACAGCTCTGCTGGACATTCCTGCAGTCAGCATTCCAAGTGCATGCTCCCTCAAACTTGAGACATCTGTGGCATTGTGTTGTGTGATACAACTGCACATTTTACAGTGGCTTTTTGTTGTCCCCAGCACAAGGTGCACCTGTGTAATGATCATGCTGTTTAATCAGCTTCTTAATATGCCACACCTGTCAGGGGATGGATTATCTTGGCAAAGGAGAAATGCTCACTAACAGGGATGTAAGCAAATTTGTGCACAACATTTGAGAGAAATAAGCTTTTTGTGCACATGCAACATTTCAGGGATCTTTTATTTCAACTCATGAAACATGGGACCAACACTTCACATGTTGCGTTTATATTTTTGTTCAGTACACGGTGCATTCGGAAAGTATTCAGACCCCTTGACTTTTCCCACATTTTGTTACAGACTTATTTTAAAATGGATTAAATAAAAAAAATCCTTGAAAAAAACTTGATTGGTGTTCAACCTGTGGTAAATTCAATTGATTGGACCTGATTTGAAAAGTCACACACCTGTCTCACGGTCCCACAGTTGACAGTGCATGTCAGAGCAAAAACCAAGCGACGAGGTGGAAGGATTTTTCCGTAGCGCTCCGAGATCTCCTAATTGTCCCTAGAATTTCTAAGCAAGCAGCTGGAGGCAGGGCTTTCTCCTATAGAGATCCATTTTTATGGAATGGTCTGCCTACCCATGTGAGAGACGCAAACTCAGTCTAAACCTTTAAGTCTTTACTGAAGACTCATCTCTTCAGTGGGTCATATGATTGAGTGTAGTCTGGTCCAGGAGTGTGAAGGTGAACGGAAAGGCTCTGGAGCAACGAACCGCCCTTGGTGTCTCTGCCTGGCCGGTTCCCCTCTTTCCACTGGGATTCTCTGCCTCAAACCCTATTACAGGGGCTGAGTCACTGGCTTATTAGGGCTCTTTCATACCGTCCCTAGGAGGGGTGCGTCACTTGAGTGGGTTGAGTCACTGATGTGATCTTCCTGTCTGGGTTGGCGCCCCATCTTGGGTTGTGCCGTGGCGGAGATCTTTGTGGGCTATACTCGGCATTGTCTCAGGATGGTAAGTTGGTGATTGAAGATATCCCTCTAGTGGTGTTGGGGCTGTGCTTTGGCAAAGTGGGTGGGGTTATATCCTTCCTGTTTGGCCCTGTCCGGGGGTGTCCTCAGATGGGGCCACAGTGTCTCCTGACCCCTCCTGTCTCAGCCTCCAGTATTTATGCTGCAGTAGTTTGTGTCGGGGGGCTAGGGTCAGTTTGTTATATCTGGAGTACTTCTCCTGTCCTATCCGGTGTCCTGTGTGAATTTAAGTATGCTCTCTCTAGTTCTCTCTTTCTTTCTCTCTCTCAGAGAACCTGAGCCCTAGGACCATGCCTCAGGAGTACCTGACATGATGACTCCTTGCTGTCCCCAGTCCACCTGGCCGTGCTGCTGCTCCAGTTTCAACTGTTCTGCCTGTGATTATTATTATTTGACCATGATGGTCATTTATGAACATTTGAACATCTTGGCCATGTTCTGTTATAATCTCCACCCGGCACAGACAGAAGAGGACTGGCCACCCCACATAGCCTGGTTCCTCTCTAGGTTTCTTCCTAGGTTTTGGCCTTTCCAGGGAGTTTTTCCTAGCCACCGTGCTTCTACACCTGCATTGCTTGCTGTTTGGGGTTTTAGGCTGGGTTTCTGTACAGCACTTTGAGATATCAGCTATATAAATACATTTGATTTGATTTGATCTTGGGAAGTGTACCAAAACATTTCTGCAGCATTGAAGGTCCTCAAGAACACAGTGGCCTCTAACATTCTTAAACAGAAGCCAAAGGCACATGACAGCCAGCTTGGAGTTTGCCAAAAGGCACCTAAAGGACTCTCAGACCATGAGAAACAAGATTCTCTGGTCTGATGAAACCAAGATTGAATTCTTTGGCCTGAATGCCAAGCGTCATGTCTGGAGGAAATCTGGCACCATCCCTACGCTGAAGCATGGTGGTGGCAGCCTCATGCTGTGAGGATGTTGTTCAGCGGCAGCAACTGTGAGATTAGTCAGGATTGAGGGAAAGATGAAAGGCGCAAAGTACAGAGAGATCCTTGATGAAAACCTACTCCAGAGCACTCAGGATCTCAGACTGGGACGAAGGTTAATCCTCCGATAGGACAACGTACATAAGCACGCAGCCAGTAGCCTTAATTCTTGCACCGAATCTATCTTTACGAATCTATCTTCACAATTAACATATTACCTTACCAATTAGTTGAAATATTTTTTGGATTGGACACCCTACTGCATAGCTGGCATCATGTATTCATTGTACATGAGGACCAATGTGATGAGTTACTCTTCTGTATTGTAACAGTCAGACATCCCTGACAGACAGGGCAATCATATTCAGACAATCTAAAGCTTCACCAAGATCAAATTCACCCCCACATACACATCCATACACTGAGTGACATTATACTCGTTGGTGGCCGAAAGGCACATGCCCTCTCTGATTTGTCCGATTAAAAAAAAAAGTCAAATGTTAAAGTAACTACTAAACCCATGTTTTAGCATAATTCTTTATAAAAATACCTGTCAGCAACATTTTGCAAAGGGGCATACTGACTGGACCAGGGCAAAGTGTACCCCTCCCCAATATTTTACCTGTGCTTAGCTCATTCCATTTATTTTTTATCCTGAAAGTCTTCCAGTGTCTGGTGGAAAGAAGACTGAACCCTCTAGGATTTTGCCTGTGCTTAGCTCCATTAACGATTACAAGCATACCCATAATAACATGATGCACCCTCCACTATGATTGAAAATATGGAGAGTGGTACTTTGCCCCAAACACAACACTTTGTATTCAGGATGAAAATGTAATTGCTTGCCATATTTTATTGGTGTATTAATTTGGTACCTTATTGGAGGATGCATGTTTTAGAATATTTGTTATTCTGTTTAGGCTTCCTTCTTATCCCTCTTTCAATTAGGTTAGTATTGTTGAGTAACTACAATGTTAGGAAGGACGCCTGTATTTTTGTAGTGACTTACCTGAGTTTTTTTTTACCCATCTACCAATAGGTGCCCTTCTTTGCAAGGCATTGGAAACCCTCCCTGGTCTTTGTGGTTGAATCTGTGTTTGAAATTCACTGCTCGATGGAGGGACCTTACAGACAATTGTATATGTGGGGAGCAGAGATGAGGTAGTGATTCAAAAATCATTATTGCACACAGTGAGTCCATGCAACTTATTATGTGACTTGCCTGAACTTATTTAGGCTTGCCATAACAAAGGACTTGAATACTTATTGACTCAAGACAGTTCAGCGTTACATTTATAATTTACTTGTAAACATTTTGAAAAACATGTAGAAACATCACTCTTTGACATTATGGGGTATTGTGTGTAGGCCAGTGACACAACATCCACATTTAATACATTTACATTCTGTCCGAAACACAACAAAATGTGGAAAAAGTTCATGGGTGTGAATACTTTCTGAAGGCACATCATATTTGGCGGAAATTTTATCCACAATTATATGAATGAATGGTAATGAATTATAGCTTTTTTGATGCTGTCTTTCCAAAAATATACAGTATGTTGCTGTTTTTCAGGTACAGCATCTACAGAAGAGCGTGAAAGTGTACCCAGAACCAACCAACTAAGCCACTTCAACAAGTCAATGGTATTGATTTATTAATATTGATTAAGGGTGGAGAAATGTCATTTAAAGCAGGTCTCCATTCTCTCTAGAACCGATTAATAGTATTGACTGGTAGGGGATGATAGCTCACTGTTTAGCTCATAATAAAGACCAATCAATTACTCCCCAAATGGACATGCTATTAGAGTAGAGTTATTCAGCAGACTTCTGTTTCAGGGACCTCTGTATCTGGGTAGAAATGAATGGTAGAGATAGACAGGCTGCTGATATCTCAAATTACTGGGTCAGACTAAAATGATTGCATTTCAACAAAGGAGTTACAGGAGGGGTTTTGGCTTCAACATAAGGAAAAAGAAGATCTGGAATTTATTGTATTTGACATTGTTTCACATGTCAAATATGTCTAATTATAGGTGGCTGATACACTGTCTGTAATTCTTCTGTTATACTGACATATAGACATGGCATGGATCCAGGTTTTTACCCCCATGGAACAGAATAAAAACTCTTATTGGCTGAAGAAGATCCTTTAGGGAATTAGACTGATAATCTTCAAACAATGGTCAAATCTGCAACTATGCTATAGTTCACCACTAAATTTTGTTTTCTGTTGTAAGAGAAAACCTTTCATTTAGGATAACTTTATATCAAACAAATCTAATAACCTTGAATTGTAAATACTGGTCCTTGTGGAAAACTCATACCTTTGCTTTCCCTAACCAATTGGGAAAATTCTCAAAACATGTCTAGTGTTTCACATTGTCCAATGAAAATAGTCTAATTTACAGTAAGTGGCTGATCTGGATAGCTGGGGCTGTATCATCATCATCATCATCATCATCATCTCTAAATTGTCAAGATCTGTCTGCCAGAGCCGACAGATCTTGTCTAGGGTCATAGTTTTGAAGCCCCTGGGCCAATAAACCCTAATAATCCTCAGATGTATATTCGAGGTTTGGAATTAGACACCTAATCTGCCTACGCCATTTCATAAGTAGCCTGATCTTGGTATAGACATCCTCTGTTTGGGCTCGACTTGGGGTGTTTACTCCGTAAACCCACTAATACGATAAGTGTGAATGCGACTACCATTTGTCAGCTAAGAAGGACCCTTAATCTAAAGCTTGATGCATTTGATGCGTAGCCTACGTTTCCTGAGACAGCAAGAGAGCAATATGAACTGGCATCAATCCATCCACTGCCACCTTACTCCTGTATGGTAAGGTTACCCAGGGGCATTCACGCAGTCCACAATTATCCCATAATCTAGTTAACTATTGTCTGTTGTTTTATTAGATCCTCTATTTACTCTACAATATGGTCTATTTAATTGAAATAAAACAGGAAATCTCTGAATTATCTGTGAAAAAACTGTCTGTGGTCAGTTCTACAATGCCGGCGGTTTGTTTTTTATCAAGCAACCAAATAAAAAAATATTGTATTGAATACAACCAACCATATTCTTTACCCTATCTTATCTTTTGTCTTTGGTTACAGGAGGATTGATAGAAGATTACCAGTCTAAATCTCCAATCTTATCTTCTTCAGCTGATAAGCTTTTTTTATTCTGTTTCCTGGCTGTAAAAACCTGGATGTAGGCCACGCCATGTCAAATAGCTATAACAGACTGATTACATGGATTACCTTTAATCACAGATTATTCCACGCCCGGGGCCTCATTTATCAAAGGTGCGTACGCACAAAAAAGAGAACCTTGCGTGCACCAGTTTTCCTCCAAAGGTTGATATTTATCAAATTTGAAATTGATGGGAAAGTGTAAACTCCACGCACACCTCAAACCACGCATATGCACAATTTCTAGTAGTTGAAGAATTGTATTGCAAGCAAACATTGTTTTTTGGGGGAAATGGAGGTGTTTGTTGACACGTACAGATGGTAATAAAAAAAACAATGATAACAAGATGCATTTTCCGTTGGCAAGGAGATCCCATAACTGGGCTTCTAGGCCGAGGCTAATACGTTTATTTCACTATATAAATCATAATCATATTGCAGAATATGTCTCTTCTTTTCTAACATAATTGTTTTATTCCTGCTAATGCACAACAAACATGACCATTTATCCATCCCTCATTCAAGCATATTTGACAATAGGTAGGCTACAGTACTGCTGTGCGATAGGAGTGCGACATCATAGCCTATTTAATCTCAGAGCCTGTACACCAAGGCAGGAGATAGATGATTTCTATCGATAAACTAAATATTGAACAACAGATCGTGTCTTGCATAGAAGTGTGGGCTGTAGCATTTAATTGTAGAATGCATGGCCAGTGTTTGGCACATGCATGTTTAGTTTGAAAAGTCACTGTAAAAGATCTAAACATTCTCCCCACACCTCTAAACAGAAATGAGATCCAATTTGCCATTACACTCTCTTTTAGAAACTGTCATCATGACCAAGCTCCAACATTTCCAAATCATCTAGCAAATGAAGGAATTTTTGTTACCATAAAAGGTGAATACAAGTTTTACAGGCAGGGTTGCAATGCCCTTTCACGTGCGCAGAAATATAGTAACACTTAGTGTATATAAACTCAGCAAAAAAATAAACGTCCTCTCACTGTCAACTGCATTTATTTTCAGCAAACTTAACATGTGTAAATATTTGCATGAACATAACAAGATTCAACAACTGAGACATAAACTGAACAAGCTGAACAAAGGGGGGTCAAAATCAAAAGTAGTCCGTATCTGGTGTGGCCACCAGCTGCATTAAGTACTGCAGTTATTCTCCTCCTCGTGGACTGCATTTATTTTCAGCAAACTTAACATGTGTAAATATTTGCATGAACATAACAAGATTCAACAACTGAGACATAAACTGAACAAGCTAAACAAAGGGGGGTCAAAATCAAAAGTAGTCCGTATCTGGTGTGGCCACCAGCTGCATTAAGTACTGCAGTTATTCTCCTCCTCGTGGACTGCATCAGATTTGCCAGTTCATGCTGTGAGATGTTACCCCACTCTTCCACCAAGGCACCTGCAAGTTCCCGGACACTCCGATCCAACAGGTCCCAGGCGTGCTCAATGGGATTGAGATTCGGGCTCTTCGCTGGCCATGGCAGAAAACTGACATTCCTGTCTGAAATCACGCACAGAACGAGCAGTATGGCTGGTGGCAATGTCATGCTGGAGGGTCATGTCAGGAAGAGCCTGCAGGAAGGGTACCACATGTGGGAGGAGGATGTCTTCCCTGTAACGCACAGCTTTGAGATTGCCTGCAATGACAACAAACTCAGTCCGATGATGCTGTGACACACTGCCCCAAACCATGTCGGACCCTTCACCTCCAAATCGATCCCGCTCTACGGTACAGGCCTCGGTGTAAAGCTCATTCTTTCGATGATAAACCTTGAATCCAACCATCACCCCCGGTGAGACAAAACCGCGACTCGCCAGTGAAGAGCACTTTTTGCTAGGCCTGTCTGGTCCAGCGACAGTGGGTTTGTACCCATAGGTGATGTTGTTGCCAGTGATGTCTGGTGAGGACCTGCCTTACAACAGGCCTACAAGCCCTCAGTCAAGCCTCTCTCAGCCTATTGCGGACAGTCTGAGCACTGATGGAGGGATTGTGCATTCCTGGTGTAACTTGGGCAGTTGTTGTTGCCATCCTGTACCTGTCCCGCAGGTGTGATGTTCGGATGTACCGATCCTGTGCAGGTGTTTTTTACAGGTGCCACTGCGAGGACGATCCTATCTCCCTTTAGTGCTGTCTTAGGCGTCTCACAGTACGGACATTGCAATGTATTGCCCTGGCCACATCTGCAGTCCTCATGCATCCTTACAGCATGCCCAAGGCACGTTCACGCAGATGAGCAGGGACCTTGTGTCACGTTCGTTATAATGAGTGGACCAAAGCGCAGCGTGAGTAGAGTTCCACATATTTATTGAGGTGAAACTTCAGACAACAAATAAATAAACAAACGTGCAGTACGTAGTGCACATAGGCACTAAACAAAAACAATATCCCACAACGCAGGTGGGAAAAGGACCAAACTAAGTATGATCCCCAATTAGAGGCAACGATCATCAGCTGAGGGCTCTCTGTGCTCAGGGCGTGACACGTTGGGCATCTTTCTTTTAGTGTTTTTCAGTCAGTAAAAAGGTTTCATAACTGTGACCTTAATTGCCTACCGTCTGTAAGCTCTTAGTGTCTTAACGACTGTTCCACAGGTGCATGTTCATTAATTGTTTGTGTTTCATTGAACAAGCATGGTAAACATTGTTTAAACCCTTTACAATGAAGATCTGTGAAGTTATTTGGATTTTTACAAATTATCTTTGAAAGACAGGGTCCTGAAAAAGGGACGTTTTTGTTTTTGCTGAGTTTATGATTAAATCCAATATTGTGATATTTGACAAAGACGATATATCTTGATTTGCAAGAGAGCCAGTTTCATCATAGAGCTTGATGATTTTTGCTACTGCACTTGAAGAAACTTTTAAATTGACATTTTCCAGATTGACTGACCTTCATGTCTTGAAGTAACGATGGCCTGTCATTTCTCTTTGCTTATTTGAGCTGTTCTTGCCATACTATGGGCTTGGTGTTTTACCAAATAGGGCTATCTTCTGTATACCACCCCTACCTTGTCACAACACAACTGATTGGCTGAAACGCATTAAGGATAGAAATTTAACAAATTCAGTTTTAACAGGGCACACCATTTCATTGAAATTTTTTTTTTTTAGCAAAACCAGCAGCTGCTCTTCCTGGGTCCACACAAAACACAATACAGAATTACATAATACAGAACATCAATAGACAAGAACAGCTCAAGGACATAACTAAATGTAAAAAAATTAAAGGCACACGTAGCATACATATCAGTGCATACACACAAACTATCTATGTCAAATTCCAGGTGACTACCTCATGAAGCTGTTTGAAAGAACAGGGCTCCGGGCAGCCGAGCGGAAATGGAGGAAAACTCGCCTCCCTGCGGACCTGGCATCCTTTCACTCCCTCCTCTCTACATTTTCCTCCTCTGTCTCTGCTGCTAAAGCCACTTTCTACCACTCGAAATTCCAAGCACCTGCCTCTAACCCTAGGAAGCTCTTTGCCACCTTCTCCTCCCTCCTGAATCCTCCCCCCCCCCCCCTCTCTGCAGATGACTTCTTCAAACATTTTGAAAAGAAGGTCGACGACATCCGATCCTCGTTTGCTAAGTCAAACGACACCGCTGGTTCTGCTCACACTGCCCTACCCTGTGCTCTGACCTCTTTCTCCCCTCTCTCTCCAGATGAAATCTCGCGTCTTGTGACGGCCGGCCGCCCAACAACCTGCCCGCTTGACCCTATCCCCTTCTCTCTTCTCCAGACCATTTCCGGAGACCTTCTCCCTTACCTCACCTCGCTCATCAACTCATCCCTGACCGCTGGCTACGTCCCTTCCGTCTTCAAGAGAGCGAGAGTTGCACCCCTTCTGAAAAAACCTACACTCGATCCCTCCGATGTCAACAACTACAGACCAGTATCCCTTCTTTCTTTTCTCTCCAAAACTCTTGAACGTGCCGTCCTTGGCCAGCTCTCCCGCTATCTCTCTCAGAATGACCTTCTTGATCCAAATCAGTCAGGCTTCAAGACTAGTCATTCAACTGAGACTGCTCTTCTCTGTATCACGGAGGCGCTCCGCACTGCTAAAGCTAACTCTCTCTCCTCTGCTTTCATCCTTCTAGACCTATCGGCTGCCTTCGATACTGTGAACCATCAGATCCTCCTCTCCACCCTCTCCGATTTGGGCATCTCCGGCGCGGCCCACGCTTGGATTGCGTCCTACCTGACAGGTCGCTCCTACCAGGTGGCGTGGCGAGAATCTGTCTCCTCACCACGCGCTCTCACCACTGGTGTCCCCAGGGCTCTGTTCTAGGCCCTCTCCTATTCTCGCTATACACCAAGTCACTTGGCTCTGTCATAACCTCACATGGTCTCTCCTATCATTGCTATGCAGACGACACACAATTAATCTTCTCCTTTCCCCTTCTGATGACCAGGCGGCGAATCGCATCTCTGCATGTCTGGCAGACATATCAGTGTGGATGACGGATCACCACCTCAAGCTGAACCTCGGCAAGACGGAGCTGCTCTTCCTCCCGGGAAGGACTGCCCGTTCCATGATCTCGCCATCACGGTTGACAACTCCATTGTGTCCTCCTCCCAGAGCGCTAAGAACCTTGGCGTGATCCTGGACAACACCCTGTCGTTCTCAAGTAACATCAAGGCGGTGGCCCGTTCCTGTAGGTTCATGCTCTACAACATCCGCAGAGTACGACCCTTCCTCACACAGGAAGCAGCGCAGGTCCTAATCCAGGCACTTGTCATCTCCCGTCTGGATTACTGCAACTCGCTGTTGGCTGGGCTCCCTGCCTGTGCCATTAAACCCCTACAACTCATCCAGAACCCCGCAGCCCGTCTGGTGTTCAACCTTCCCAAGTTCTCTCACGTCACCCCGCTCCTCCGCTCTCTCCACTGGCTTCCAGTTGAAGCTCGCATCCGCTACAAGACCATGGTGCTTGCCTACGGAGCTGTGAGGGGAACGGCACCTCAGTACCTCCAGGCTCTGATCAGGCCCTACACCCAAACAAGGGCACTGCGTTCATCCACCTCTGGCCTGCTCGCCTCCCTACCACTGAGGAAGCACAGTTCCCGCTCAGCCCAGTCAAAACTGTTCGCTGCTCTGGCCCCCCAATGGTGGAACAAACTCCCTCACGACGCCAGGACAGCGGAGTCAATCACCACCTTCCGGAGACACCTGAAACCCCACCTCTTTAAGGAATACCTAGGATAGGATAAAGTAATCCTTCTCACCCCCCTTAAAAGATTTAGATGCACTATTGTAAAGTGGCTGTTCCACTGGATGTCATAAGGTGAATGCACCAATTTGTAAGTCGCTCTGGATAAGAGCGTCTGCTAAATGACTTAAATGTAATGTAAATGTAAAGAATGCCAAGTGTGCAAAGGGTGGCTACTTGGAAGAATTGTCATGTTCTGACCTTAGTTCCTTTATTATGTCTTTGTGTTAGTTTGGTCAGGGCGTGAGTTGGGGTGGGTAGTCTATGTTCTTTTTTCTATGTTGTATTTCTGTGTTTGGCCTGGTATGGTTCTCAATCAGAGGCAGCTGTCGATCGTTGTCTCTGATTGAGAATCATACTTAGGCAGCCTGTTTTCTCCATGTTGGTTGTGGGTGATTATTGTCTGTGTTTTCTCCATACGGGACTGTGTCGGTTTCCATTTATTCTCTTATTCTTTTGTTTTCTGTCTTCAGTTATATTTCATTAAAATTATATTATGGACACTTATCACACTGCGCATTGGTCCGAACCTTCCTACTCCTCCTCAGAAGAGGAGGACGAAAACCGTTACAAGAATCTCAAATATAAAATATTTAGATTTGTTTAAAACTTTTTTGATGTCTTCACTATTATTCTACAATGGAGAAAATAGTAAAACTACAATAAAAACCCTTGTATGAGTAGGTATGTCCAAACCTTTGACTGGTACTGTATGTAAATAAGCTATTTCAGTTTATTTGATAAAAATTGGCAAAAAATTCCCAAAACCTGTTTTTGCTTAGTCATTATGGGGTATTGTGTTTAGATTGATGAGGGAAAACACAATTTAATACATTTTAAAATAAGGCTGTAATGTAACAAAATGTGGAAAAGGTCAAGAGGTTTGAATACTTTTCGAATGCACTGTATGAATGAATGAATGAAATTGTATTTTCGTGTCAAATCGCCAATTGGCAATCCAACCCTTATGGGATAAATTGACACAAACATTACAATAATTCACTATGGTAATTAAATGATACATCTTCTTCTGGTGTTCTCTGCATTGTGCACCTCATAAAAAAGAGTAAAAATCAATACATAATAGTAAATTACATCCCTAAAGCAGTAAAATAATATACATAAATACCATAAACAGTTAAATACAGAAAAAGGGAATAAAAGAAACAAAAGCATATTGTGTGTGTACTACCTGTGGAGGCAGCTCCACTACCTGCCTCCACACTTCCAGCCAGAAGTCTCTCCCTACAGCAGATAAATATATAGGCCTACATTTAAACTCAGCACTACTTTTGACACTTTGCCATTCTCAAAACCAAACAATACCTAGACACAAGCTTGGTCACCCCATGACATGGTGGTGAGAGCCCGGGGGGCAGCTAGTCTACTGGACATTTTCTATTGTTTAATCCAACGTGAGCGTTCAGACGAAAATGATTAGATGTAATACCAAGTGGAGCATGAAGGTAGTGTGTCCCAAATGGCACCCTATCCCCTATATAGTGCACTACCTTTGACCAGGGCCCATAGGGTCCATATAGTGTACTATATAGGGCAGGGGACCCAAATAAAATGTAACTGTGGGTTTATTTTTTCCTTGAGCGGATAGTCGGGGGTCCAGAACATATTTATGAATAATTTGTACACTGCAAATTGACCGCAAGAATCCCAAACAGATATAGTATTTGACAAAGAAATCTATAATTTCAAACCTTTATTACATTGGGATACGATCACATGTCACTATTTATGAGTGGGAATACTTGGGAACAGATTTCCTAAATTAAAATCACTGAGCTAATTTCCTGGTTATTCTAGTCTTTTATTTCCAAGAGCAAACATGATAAATAATAAAGCCTATTGGGGTTCCCTGATACAGGGAATAGAGTGCCATTTGGGACACAGACATGTTTTTTATTTATTATGACAGATACATGATCCTGCGTGGTAGTTGTAACTGAATCATCGCCAGCAGCAAGCTGCCAGTCTCTCATCTCTGCTGTAACAAAGCACATTAGGAAAACACTGGTTTTTTTTTCGAGCCCTGTTCATTATGTGGACGTAATGATTTAATGTGTGTGTGTGGTGATGGCCAGTTATGATTTGGGGTGGGGCAGCCACAGGGAGGTTTCATTGGTGTGAGGACAAAAACAAAGCAAGACTGGACACAAAGATGCCAGCCAGGCCCCCTGAGTGGTCAGCAGTCTAAGGCACTTGAGGTGTCACTGGAAGTGGTTAAAAAAAATAAAAAATACATTTGCAATTTCTAACAACCTATTTTTGCTTTGCATTATGGGGTATTGTGTGTAGATTGATGAGGGAAATAAACTATTTAATCCGTTTTAGAATAAGGCTGTAACGTAACAAAATGTGGAAAACGTCAAGGAGTCTGAATCATTTAAGAATGCACAATACATGTTAGTCAATCATTTCACCCACACCGCTCCCACGTGTGAACGAGCGTCTGCATAGCCAAGCGCTAAAATAGAACTTGACAAGCTGCAAGTCCTGCCTCTCCCATCTACTCATTGGTTTTCAGGAGCATACAACCCCATGTGGGTATTTCAAAGATGAACGAGGAAATATTTATCTTAGATAACTAACTAAAAACTCAGAGCATCATTTTGAGGTCATATGCATTTAACATTTTAATTACTCTGCCATTTTCAAAGTCATGTCCCCCTTCCTCGACTTTCCCTAAATAAGTCTATTCAACAGAGTTTGTGTTATAAGAAGTTTAGGACAAGTAATCCCCCCCTTCCTTCACCCTTTGGCTGCCATATGACAATGGCCCATTGAAACTACACCTAAACTATATCAAAACCAATCTCACACATAGGCCTATAATAATAGATTGCCGAAAGATGAAATTGACAACTGACTGGTGGATATCTTTATGTGTTTAATAGTCACATGTACAGGGTTGCAGGTGTGGTTGCTGGGTACAGTGAAAATCATAGGCTCCGAGCTCCAACATGCAGGACTTAGTGAAATAAAATAATGACAATTGTAATAAAAACAACAATATAAATATAAAAATAGCACTATATACACATCATAACAACTGTAGCAGTGATGAATAAATGTCCATTGTGGTGGAGACAGAGTAAAGACTGTTGAGGAGGTGGGGCTGATTGACCATAGCGGGAGCAGCATGACCATTGAGGGTGTCTGGGGACCACGTTAAATAAAAACAATACAAATTACAATTGAAAAAATTATAATATACAATAATATTAAACAACTGCAACAGTGATGAATGTTGTTGGGGTGGGGGCAGAGTAAAATCCAGATGAGGAGGTGGGGGAAAATGTCCAAAGCGGGAGTAGCAGAGGGGAATGTCCATAAGGGGAGTAGCAGGAGAGGGGGGAGCAGGTATCTGACTAGTTGTGGCTATTCAGCAGCCTGATGGTCTGAGGGTAGAAACTATTGCCCAGTCTTCCAGTTTTTGCCATGATGCTCCTATACTGCCCGCGTCTGAGTGATTGAAGCAGGGAGAACAGGTCATGGCTTGGGTGGCTGGGATCCCTGATGATCTTCTTGGATTTCCTGCAACACCTGGTGTCTTCCAGGGCAGGCAGTGTGCAGCCAATGCGTTCGGGTGCACGTGTCACCCTCTGAAGTGCCTTGCGGTCCGCAGTGTAGGAGCTGTAATACCAGGCTACACAGTATGCTCTCGATGCTTCTCCTGTATAACAAAGAGGACCTTAGGGGACAGGACAAATTTCTTCAGCAGCCTGAGGTTGAAGAGTCGCTGCCGTGCCTTCTTCACCACGGTGTCTGTGTGGTTAGACCATTTCAGCTTCTCTGTGGCCTGTAGGCTAGTATTTCGAAGTTATTGACAGTCTCCACGACGGCTCCGTTGATGAGGATGGGGCGTGTCCAGCCCGGTTCCTCCTGAAGTCCACAATCAGCTCCTTTGTTTTGCTAACGTTAAGGGAGAGGTTGTTTACCTGGCACCACACCTTCAGACTACCTACCTCCTCCAGGCTGTCTTGTTGTTGTTGGTAATCAGACCTACTACTGTTGTGTCATCAGCGAACTTGATGATGGTGTTGGAACAGTGTGAGGGCACACAGTCGTGGGTATACAGGGAATACTGGAGGGGACTGAGGACGCACCCTTGTGGGGCCCCCATGCTAAGAATCAGGGTCAAGGAGGTAATATTGCCTACCTTCACCACATGGGGGCAACCCGTCAGGAAGTTCAGGACCCAGTTGCAAAGGGAGGAGTTCAGACCCAGGGCCATGAGCTTTGTAATGAGATTATAGGGCACTATGGTATTGAAGGCTGAGCTGTAGTCGATGAACCTCCTCACATATAATTTTTTGTTACTTTGTAAAAAGCTAAATTCATTGTTTCATGGTATCCAATTGGTAGTTACAGTCTTGTCCCATCACTGCAATTCCCGTACGGACTCGGGCGAGGCAAAGGTCGAGAGCCGCGTGTCCTCCGAAACACAACTCAGCCAAGCCGCACTGCTTCTTGACACAATGCCCGCTTAACCCGAAAGCCAGCAGCACCAATGTGTCGGAGGAAACATTGCGCACGTGGCGACCGTGTCAGCGCGCATTACGCCCTCCACAGGAGTTGCTAGTGCGACAAGAACATCCCTGCCGGCCAAACCCTCCCCTAACCCAGACGACGCTGGGCCAATTGTACGCCGCCCCATAGGTCTCCCGGTCGCGGCCAGCTGCGACAGAGCCTGGACTCGAACTAGGATCTCTAATGGCAGAGCTAGACTTTGACCACTGCGCCACTCAGGAGATGCATTGCTTTTGTCCAGGTGGGTAAGGGCAGTGTGCAGTGCAAAGGCGATTGCGTCATCCGAAAATTGGAGAGGGTTGAGTGTGTTGGGGAGGGAGGAGGTGACATAGTCTTTG
Organism: Oncorhynchus keta; assembly: GCF_023373465.1. Lineage (NCBI taxonomy): Eukaryota > Metazoa > Chordata > Actinopteri > Salmoniformes > Salmonidae > Oncorhynchus > Oncorhynchus keta. Next base: position 18,421,469 of record NC_068438.1, on the reverse strand, counting down.
ACTAGCCTTTCTAAGCACTTCATGATGATGGAAGTGAGTGCTACTGGTCGATAGTCATTCAGTTCAGTTACTTTCCCTTTCTTGGGCATGGGATGATAGTGGACATCTTGAAGCAGGTGGGTATAGCGGCCTGAGCTAGGGAGAGATTGAAAATGTCCAAGAATACAACAGTCAGCTGGTCTGCACATGCTCTGAGGGCACTGCTAGATGACATCTGGGCCGGCAGCCTTGCAAGGGTCAACGCTTTGATTTACATACGTCCTCAGTGGAAACTGTGTGTGAAGTTCACATTGTCATCATCGGGGGCTCTCCTCGGCAGCTCAGGGTCATTGTGCTCGGATCTTGAGAAAAAGGTGTTTAGAGCCTCCGGTAATGTGGCGTTGGTGACCACGATGTGGCTTTCTTTTTGCAATCCGTTAGGAGCTCCTCCACATACGTCTTGTGTCCGACCTGCTGAATTGCTCCTCCACTTTGTCACTATACTTGTGCTTCGCTATCTTGATCGATCTGTATAGGTCGTGTTCGTACTATTTAACCAAACTATTGTCCCGGTCACCTTGCCCTGTTCATAAGCAGCATCACTCTCTTTCAGTTTTCCTACAAGGCTGCTACCAATCCATGGTTTTTGATTCAGGAATGTCATCTATGCATTTTTTTAAATGAATCTGGTGACTCAGTCTGCGTATTCATTGAAGTTATCTCCAGAGGCAACCAGGAACATATTCCAGTTCAGTTGGAGCGAGAATTCAGATTGGTAGGAACAAAGCTGTACAGACTCAGTTTAGCTGAATGAATGGAAGTCTTCCAGACATGGCGTTAATGCTAGTTAGTATTTGCTCACGAAATGAGCTCTAACTTCCTTCATACTGGACGCAGAGACATACAAATGGAATCGACGAGTTCATCTGACTCTGGGGAAGTAGATTTTCCAAAATACATAAGTATCCCTTTAATTAAGGCATGAGCTCTATTTCATAGAATATTACAGCCACTATTCCATGAGTTCTACATGTGAAGACTTGTAGCAGCATAGCCATATAGACTACTAAACACTAGTAACAGAACACAACTTGAAATAAGATATTACGTTATTTTGAAATACAATTCCTTCGTTTTTTTTGTTTCTGAAGACCTGCCTAAATGAAATAATAATGGATTTCTTTGTGATGGTGTAGGCTATAACACTTGAAATGTAGTGTTTTGTGTTTTTAAGTGATTTTAATTTTGGACATCTGTTCCAAAGCGTTCCCACGCATATGTGATCATATCCAAAATGTAAGCAAGGTTTGAAATTATGTTTAAGTAAAATATCATATCTGTTAATGTTTCTTTTGGGAAATTTGCAGTCTACAAATTATTTTGAATTATGTTCAGGCCCCTTGACCATCTGCTCAAGAAGAAAGAACAAATAAAATAAAAAATAAATAAATAAAATCGATCTGCGGTTAAATTTGATTTATTTATCCGTTATTTTACCAGGTAAGTTGACTGAGAACACATTCTCATTTGCAGCAACGACCTGAGGAATAGTTACAGGGGGATGAATGAGCCAATTGTAAACTGGGGATTATTAGGTGACCGTAATGGTTTGAGGGCCAGATTGGGAATTTAGCCAGGACACCAGGGTCAACACCCCTACTCTTACAATAAGTGCCATGGGATATTTTAATGACCTCAGAGAGTCAGGACACCCGTTTAACATCCCATCCGAAAGACAGCACCCTACACAGGGCAGTGCCCTGGGGCATTGGGATATTTTTTTTTAGACCAGAGGAAAGAGTGCCTCCTACTGGCCCTCCAACACCACTTCCAGCAGTATCTGGTCTCCCATCCAGGAACTGACCAGGACCAACACTGCTGAGCTTCAGAAGCAAGCCAGCAGTGGTATGCTGCTGATGATCCCTGACCTAATGAGAATTTTAATGGGGGCACCGGAGTACCGACATTTTGACTTTGCTAGTGCACACACCATTTTCTACAAGGGAGAAAATAGAAGGCAACAGAGGGAGGGGAGGGAGATGAGGAAGTAAGATAGTGAGCACATTAAATGTTGACAATGTTTTATGTGGCACTTTTCACAATAGTTTGTTTGCTGAAGTTCAAACCAGTTTGATTATTTGTTACATTGTGGTTAAAATTATGAATAATCATATTCATAATTAATTCATCAGATGCGTGACGCGATCTTGTCATTTTTCCAATGCACCTAAAACGTTTGTAATTCATCAACACTGTTGAGTACAAGCATATTGAGGCTAATGACATAGGGTAAAGAAAACGTTTTCACATACTGGGTACCCACATACCCTCTTGAACTGACCCATATTTTCCAGCATTCTAGAACAGTGAGTGGACTCCTGTATTTATTGGCCATTTGTTTAATTAGAACGCAGGTGAAATCTGTTCAAACGCAGTTTCTTGAAAATTATGACTTTTTAATTTTTAAAAATTATTTAACTAGGCAAGTCAGTTAAGAACAAATTCTTATTTACAATGAGAGCCTAGGAACAATGGGTTACCTGCCTTGTTCAGGGGCAGAACAGAACTTTACCTTGTCAGCTCAGGGATTTGATCTGGCAACCTTTCGGTCACTGGCCCAACACTCTAACCACTATGCTACCTGCCGGATAAGGTTAGCAAGAAACGTGTCTTGTGTAGACACAGTGCACAACGTAAGTGGAAAACAAACTGAGCTGCAACACAGATGGCCAAAAGTCTGGGGTGTATCGATCGACAAAATATTGATCGAACATAAACAGAAAACAATGTTGCTGGTAGTAGCGTTTTGCTGGTATTCACACTAGTGCTTAGTATTTTGTGTATCTATGCACTCTCTTACAAACCTTTCTGTAATGTATAGAACAACTACATTCTCTTTAAATCAACTTGTAATCATGGTTGAGAAGACTTGTGGGAAATGTTTATACATTGTTTTCATATGGAGTTCACACATCAAACTTTCCCTTCTAATTTTCTACAACTAGCCTACCATCCCTACTTGAATCTGTCATTGTCTGGTCAACTCAGGACAGAACTTTCCTAGACACTGCAGTGAATTTGTTCTGACCTGAGTTTACCAGTCAATCAAGGCCAAGCCTTTCAATGGAGAAAAGAGGAATCGGCTAGCAGGCCTTGAGTTTGACAAGTGCTCTAGCCTAATTAGAATAAAAGATAATAAACTAGAAATAATATAAGATACAATCTCTCAGTTTATGTCGAAACAAGTAATTAAAATCATGTTCTAAAAACAGTATTGTTTATGACACAAATGTGCTAGCTGTCACACCCAAGCTTCCCCAGTGTGCTAGCCATTACCCCCAAGCTTTTGCAGAGGGGCATCTCTGTAATCTCTCATCACTCAATTGAACTATTAAAAAAGCAGCTCAGGAGTGATTAAGACATCGTAATCGATTAAGACTTGGCAGCAGCCGCATCTACCAACGGGTCAATAAAGACTTGTTAACTCCTTCACAGGGAGAAGCGTGACAACTTGGAATCGGTTTTCAGTCCGTCACCAATATCAGACAGATTATGGAAGCTCTAATTAAAAAAGTATCCTGCCACTGTTGTGATGTTGGTATTGATTTATTCACCCAAATGTCTCGCCACTCCACCCCAGGCGTAGTGTAGCATAGCATATGGACGCTTGGCAGGAGACAGAGTCTAAGTCCCAAATTGCACCCTATATACCCAATAGGTCCTGGTCAAAAGTAGTGCACTATGTAGAGAATAGGGTGCCATTCAGGATGTAAACACAGATGCACAAGTGACAAACACCAACTGAAACAGTCTGCCCTAAGAACATGATGTGCAAAAAAACAGTGCAGTAGCCCTTTGTCGAGCACATGTACTGCAGTGTGAGGACATCAAACATATGGCCTGTTATTAAACCTCTTAATCCCCCAATCCATAAATATTTACATGAGGGCCATAAACAATAACTAGTAATGCTGCATACATACAGTGCCTTGCGAAAGTATTCGGCCCCCTTGAACTTTGCGACCTTTTGCCACATTTCAGGCTTCAAACATAAAGATATAAAACTGCATTTTTTTGTGAAGAATCAACAACAAGTGGGACACAATCACGAAGTGGAACGACATTTATTGGATATTTCAAACTTTTTTAACAAATCAAAAACTGAAAAATTGGGCGTGCAAAATTATTAATATTCTTCAATATTAAGTCTTATAGGCACTTTAGTGTTGCCAGTGTAACAGTATAGCTTCTGTATCTCTCCTCGCTCCTACCTGGACTCGAACCAGGAACACAAGCCACCCTCGAAGTAGCGTTACCCATGCAGAGTAAGGGGAACAACTATTCTAAGTCTCAGAGCGAGTGACGTTTGAAACGCTATTAGCGCGCACCCCGCTAACTACCTTGCCATTTCACATCACACCGTTACACCAGCCAAATCTCGGGAGTTGATAGGCTTGAAGTCATAAACAGCAGCGCTGCTGGCAAAATGCACGAAAGTGCTGTTTGAATGAATGCTTATGAGCCTGCTGGTGCCTACCATCGCTCAGTCAGACTGCTCTATCAAATCATAGACTTAATAATAATATAATAACACACAGAAATACGAGCCTTAGGTCATTAATAATGGTCAAATCCAGAAACTGTAACGGTCTGTAACGGTCGTCGTCGGTGGAAGAAGGTGAGGACCAAGGTGCAGCGTGGTATGTGTACATATTTATTAAATGAACACGGAAATAACAAAATAACAAAGAGAAACGACCGAAAACAGTTCTGGCTGGTGCAGACACACAACAGGAAACAGGCTGCCTAAATATGGTTCTCAATCAGGGACAACGATTGACAGCTGCCTCTGATTGAGAACCATACCAGGCCAAACACAGAAATAGCAAATCATAGAAAAACTAACATAGACAACCCACCCAACTCACGCTTTGACCATATTTAAGACATAACAAAAGAACTAAGTTCAGAACGTGACACTATCATCTCGAAAACAAGACATTTATTCTTTCAGCGGATTACGGAACCGTTCCCTATTTTATCTAACGGGTGGCATCCATAAGTCTAAATATTCCTGTTACATTGCACAACCTTCAATGTTATGTCATAATTACGTAAAATTCTGGCAAATTATTTCGCAATGAGCCAGGCGGCCCAAACTGTTGCATATACCCTGACTGCGTGCAATGAACGCAAGAGAAGTGACACAATTTCATCTGGTTAATATTGCCTGTTAACCTGGATTTCTTTTAGCTAAATATGCAGGTTTAAAAATATATACTTCTGTGTATTGATTTTAAGAATGGCATTGGTATTTGTGGTTAGGTACACATTGGAGCAACGACAGTCCTTTTTCGCGAATGCGCACTGCATCGATTATATGCAACACAGGATACGCTAGATAAGCTAGTAATATCATCAACCATGTGTAGTTATAACTAGTGATTATGATTGATTAAGTTTAATGCTAGCTAGCAACTTACCATGGCTTCTTACTGCATTCGCGTAACAGGCAGGCTCCTTGTGAGGCAGGTGGTTAGAGCGTTGGACTAGTTAACTGTAAGGTTGCAAGATTGAATCCCTGAGCTGACAAGGTAAAACTCTGTCATTCTGCCCCTGAACAAGGCAGTTAACCCACCGTTCCTAGGCCGTCATTGAAAATAAGAATGTGTTCTTAACTGACTTGCCTAGTTAAATGGGTAAAAAAAGAATAATAATGTTTTAATAAAAAACGGGCAAAATCGGCTTCTAAAATTACAGATTTCCGATTGTTACTTGAAATCGGCCCCAATTAATTGTCCATTCCGATTAATCGGTCGACCTCGAGTGAAGACACTTGCCAGTTGGTTCGCATGCTTTGAGAACACATCCTGGTCATCCACCTGGCCCCATGGCTTTGTGAATGATGACCTGTTTAAAGGTTTTGCGCACATCGACTACCAAGAGCGTTATCACACAGTCGTCCAGAACAGCTGGTGCTCTCATGCATGCTTCAGTGTTGCTTGCCTCGATGCAAGGCATTTAGCTCGTCTGGAAGGCTCGCGTCACTGGGCAGTTCGCGGCTGGGTTTCCCTTTGTAGTCTGTAATGGTTTAAGCCCTGCCACATCCGACAAACGTCAGAGCCGGTGTAGTAGTATTCAATCTTAATCATGTATTGACTCTTTGCTTGTTTGATGGTTTGTCTGAGGGCATAGCGGGATTTCTTATAAGCGTCTGGATTAGTGTCCCTCTCCTTGAAAGCAGCAGCTCTAGCCTTTAGCTCATTGCAGATGTTACCTGTAATCCATGGCTTCTGGTTGGGATATGTACATACGGTCACTGTGGGGACGAACAATGTTGTGGATGCACTTATTGATGAAGCCAATGACTGAGGTGGTATACTGCTCAATGCCAATGGATGAATCCAGGAACATATTCCAGTCTGTGATAGCAAAACAGTCATGTAGCATAGCATCTGCATCATCTGACCACTTCCGTATTGAGCGAGACACTGGTACTTCCTGCTTTAGTTTTTGCTTGTTAAGCAGGAATCAGAAGGATATAATTATGGTCAGATTTGCCAAATGGAGGGTGGGGGAGAGCTTTGTATGCATCTCTGTGTGTGGAGTAAAGGTGGTCTAGAGTTATTTTCCCTCTGGTTGACCATGTGACATGCTGGTAGAAATGAGGTAAAACAGATTTAAGTTTGCCTGCATTAAAGTCCCCGGCCACTAGGGCCGCCGCTTCTGGATGAGCATTTTCTTGTTTGCTTATGGCCTTACAGAGTTGGTTGAGTGTGGTCTTAGTGCCAGCATCGGTTTGTGGTGGTAAATAGACGGCTACGATAATAATATAGATGAGAACTCTATTAGTAGATAATGTGGTCTACAGCTTATCATAAGGTACTCTACCTCAGGCGAGCAATACCTAAAAAACGTTTTAAATATTAGATATCGTGCACCAGCTGTTATTGACAAATAGACACACAGCCCCACCCCTCGTCTTACCAGGCGTAGCTTCTCTGTCCTGCGGGTGCATGGAAAATCCTGCCAGCTCTATATTATCCGTGTTGTCGTCCAGCCACAACTTGGTGAAACATAAGATATTACAGTTTTTAATGTCCCGTTGGTAGTATAATCTTGATTGTAGGTCATCCATTTTAAATTTGCCAATGATTGTACATTAGCCAACAGAATGTATGGCAGTGGGGGTTTACTCACTCGCCTAAAAATTCTTAACAGGCAGCCCGACCTCCGCCCCATCTGTCTTTTCTTCACGCAAATGACGGGATTTGAGACTGTTCCCGAGAAAGCAGTATATCGTTCGCGTCGGACTCGTTAAAGTAAAAATATTCTTCCAGTTCGAGGTGAGTAATCGCTGTTTTGATGGTCCAGAATTTATTTTCAGCCATAAGAAACGGTAGCAGCAACTTCACTACATTTCTAAAGAAAATGATGTACTTTTTACTCCATACATTTCCCCTGACACCCAAAAATAATTCACACACTTATCAAGAGAACATCCCTGGTTATTCCTACTGCCTCTGATCTGGCGGACCTATTAAACACATGCTTCATTTGTAAATTATGTCTGAGTGTTGGAGCATGCCCCTGGCTATCAGTAAACTTTAAAAACAAACAAGAAAATGTAGCCATCTGGTTTGCTTTATAAGGAATTTGAAATTATTTTTACATTTACTTTTGATACTTAAATATATTTAAAACTAAATACTTTTTTACTCAAGTAGTATTTTACTGGGTGACTTCCCATGATTGGGTGACTTCCCATAGTAATTTTCTATTAAAAAGGTATCTTTACTTTTACTCAAGTATGAAAATTGGGGACTTTTTCCACCACTGCTTGTAACTGTGAAATACAGATGTATATTTAGTGTTAGAGAAAATGTGCATATTTTCTAAAGTTCTCTCCTGATCAAACATCTGCCCCCATCACTGTGAACTTCTCACAGAGCTTGCCTTCCATTACTCGTGAGGAACTCACCTTTCATCTCCTATTAATCTTGTCCATCTATGACAGTGTTTTTTGTTTAAAATGATCTAATTATTTTAGATTACTGGCCATAAATCGGTCTCTGAATGTGCTACAGCAACGAAACCACTCTCTCCTGCTGAATTGCGATGTAAGGATTCCAGGCATATGCATTGTTAGTGGCTGTTCGTGATGTAGGGTTTAGTCAGGAGTTGATGCACAGTCGGAAGAGCGAATTAAATGGAGGGGCATGCCAGCTTCAAGTGGTGTCAGATTTCACATCCTGCTTTACACAGGCAGAAGAGACATACTCCTGTGTCCATGAGAATCAGGACTACCACTTAATGCAATCCATTTCGATCTATGGTATCCACATACTGATTTATAAGTGAAAATGTCAGTCGGAACCGGTACTAGAACCAAGTAGGTCCCCAAAACAGGGGACTTTACATCTAAGAGGTTGTACAGTACAATGCCATCACACATGCGCGCACACACACTATCAACCATAGATTGATATTGGCATGATGTTTCAGTCTTAATTTTGCATCATACAGTTCAATAATTACAGCATATTTCTGAACACAGAAGAGGGACAGATATTGGTTACAATGCAACGTTCATCTGTCACATTGGTTACTGAACCCACACTTCAAACCCACTGCAACATATGAAGATAGAAAAGAACATCTTGTACTAAGCACAGAACAAAAGATGTATGTCATTACATAACTTATACCTGTGAGTTCAACAAAGTTTGGTAACAGAATGATGTCACAAACTGTCATTCTGTTAGAAAACTTAGCATACTCTTAGCATCACTGTTCTTCAAGCAAATGTATTTAGTCTCTCCTTATTCATATGCTGCTTTTAAGGAATAAACAATTGTTTGTGTCTGTGGAGCACCAGCTAGAGGACAACCAGACCAAGCACACCTAGTACAAGGTGCTGTGTCCCTCCCTGTAAGGTTGAGGCTTCGAAGCTCACCTGGTCCAGGGTGGGGTCCCGTGGGTGCTGGATCTCAGCTGCTACCACAGCAGCAGGAGAGGAAGAGTAGGGGTTGTGGAAGGCACAACCTCTACACTGTAGCAGCCTTGTCACAGAGCACTCCACTGGGTCCCAGATAGAATTGTAGGCTGTACGTCTGTGTGTGTGTGTGTGTGTGTGTGTGTGTGTGTGTGCGCGCTTCAGAGAGTGAAAGAGAAAATGAAAATAAAGGACAAAACAACTAAATGCAAAGTAACCCACAGAAAAGCCTGTAGGGAGACAGCATCAAAGGCCTCAGCCGCCAGCCACACATTAACTCACTCGTCAGCACAGAAAGTCGTACACCTTAATCCTGGGGGAAAGTGAATACGTATAAACGCTCTTTGGCTAGTGACACTGATTGCTGTTTTATAACGACAGATAGTTTAAATGGATCATTACTTTGAAGGGACTGTAAATACATATACCAACGGAACTATAGAATGCTGTTGGGGAAGTGTGTACTGTATGTATGGATGAAAGGTGCTTGGATCAGAGAAATAGAATGATTCATTCTTATTCTTTGGCTTGGATAGCACCACTGTCAAAGGGAAAAGTGACTAGGGGATTCTAGCAGGCACCATGGCTTCTTTTGTCCTGAATAATCTATTGAGTCAGTGATTTGGGTGGATCCAGGTTAGAGCCTTTCAGAGTTGGGACATCGTTCAGACAGGTTGGTTTCTCTACTTCAAAGAGAGGGGAGCTCCCCAGCATAGACTTATGGCATCAATGAAGCAGGGGTTTTGTAACTATGGAAACATCTTGCTGACTGCAATGTTTAGCTCCTATAACAGTGCTTCCCTCTCTTTATGGTCATCCCCAGAGGTACTAAAACAAGCCCGAACAAGGAAAGTCTGTAATAGCAGGTTCTTCGTATGTGGCTGTATTATTCCACAGTGAAATCACAAATGAACTAATTCCTGTAGGTTAGGCAACAACGTAAAGATTAAAGATAAAGTCAGATGTATTATTTATTTAATGTCTACCTGTAGTGTTGTTGTCCCTGTAAGGCTGAAGACAGCTTCTGAGGGCCTGTAGGGCCGCTATGCCCCCATACCACCAGTGGGGTAGGGGGGACATGGAGGCATGGACAGTGTGCCGGTGCCTTTAAGCCTAGCTATCTGCTCCAGATAACATACAGTGCTCTGCAGCTCACTTAAGGTACACGGTCACAAGTTACAACATCTGTTGATTTGATTGAGGATCACTGACATAAGGATATGTGTTTATTTGTGGGAATTAAATGTACCCTCTGCCACAGGCAGTAGCTGCTGCCCACACACAGCACAGTCGTCCTCTGGAACAGGGTCTGTGGTTGTTAGTCCTCTGAAAGACAAGACTTGAGTTGGCATGATGTGCATCATATTAGCCATGTCACATACAAACAATGTGCATCACTACTGTTCAGATACCTAGGCTCCAAACCTGGTCTATGCAGTGGCCCCTAATGCACCTTCCTCCTCCGAGAGGCCCTGTTGCCCCCTCTATCCTGCACCTTGATGCCTAGAGGGGGAGAACAAGCAACAGATGGATGGTTTTGATTTAATTTCCAAATGAGCACTGATAAATTCACTGACAAAAAAAAAAAATGAATACACTGACCAAATTACTCTGATGCGTACAGGCTGTCTAACCTTTCTGTAAAGAGTTCTGACTACCAGGCCCTTCCTTTGCTAGACCAGTGGAGCTACTCTCAGTCTCAGGTTCACCTCCAAGACTTCCTGGGACACACACTCTACCCTCGCATTTAGGGTTGACAATGTCCAAGTGCACTGTTGTGGTGGCGGGGGTGCTGCTCGTGACTTCTTCCAGGCCCTCCCAAGAGGGGGGCAACCGTGCCTCTTTCCCCCTGAATCTCTTCTCCTCTGTTCTGCATGTTGTCTTCAATCTCCCCCTGCTGCTGTACTGTTGGCAGAAAACACTAGTAACCTCCTGCCCCTTGGCCTTACTGCTGTTGGTCTCTGGCTTGGGAACATCCTCCTGCCCCCTGGCCGTCCTGCTGGTTCCTGACTTGAAAGAGTCCTCTGGCCCCCTGTTCTTGGCCCTAATACTAGTCACAGGCTTGGTAGAGGCCTGGTCCTTCCATCCTGTGACAGCCTGCTCTCCCTCAGTCTCTTCAGGACCAGCGACACTAGCAGATCTGACTCTGGCTGTCCTGCCCTGGACCTCTAGGCTCTGGTCTTTGGTCTGTGGCTGGACTGGGATACTGGAGGTGGGTGCAAAGCGCACCCCTGCCTTGGTCCTGCCTCTGCTCCTCTGACTGCACCTGACATGGGTCTGGACCTGGTTCTTAGCCTGAGTTTTAGAAAGTTTTGGAACAACTCTCCCTTTCCATGGCTGGGTCGGTCTTGCAACAAGGTCCTCAGCGCAGTGACCTGTCAATTAAAGCAAATTATGTCAATATGCCAGCTGCCTCCTACTGCGTGGTTGTCTTTTAAATGGCAAAATCTCAAACCAGCTGAAACAACCTTACTTTCCAATAATCAGTAACATGGGACATAAAAAAAATACTGCAATTAGCCTACTGTGTGGATAATGTATTTGTATTTATAATGTATTTGTTCCAACTCGTAAGGATATATAAAGGCTAATCAGATACTAAAGGAAGCCTCAGTAAATACTCCAATAACCTCACAGTGCTGCATAACAGCCTTACAGACCAATAGACTAACCACTTATTCGGACTTGAGGTCGACCGATTAATCAGAATGGCCGATTAATTGGGGCCGATTTCAAGTTTTCATAACAATCGGAAATCGGTATTTTTGGACACTGATTTAACTAGGCAAGTCAGTTAAGAACACATTCTTATTTTCAATGACGGCCTAGGAACGGTGAGTTAACTGCCTCCTTCAGATTTTCACCTTGTCAGCTCGGGGGACCCTATCTTACAACCTTAAAATTAACTAGTCCAACGCAATAATCGACCGTTGCACTCCACAAGGAGACTGACTGCCTGTTATGCAAATGCAGTAAGCCAAGGTAAGTTGCTAGCTAGCATTAAACTTATCTTATAAAAAACAATCAATTACAATTACATATGGTTGATGATATTACTAGATATTATCTAGCGTGTCTCGCATTGCGTATAATCTGACTGACCATACAAGTATCTAAGTATCTGACTGAGTGGTGGTAGGCAGAAGCAGGCGCTTAAACATTCATTCAAACAGCACTTTCGTGCGTTTTGCCAGCAGCTCTTCGTTGTGCGTCAAGCATTGCGGCGCTGTTTATGACTTCAAGCCTATCAACTCCCGAGATGAGGCTGGTGTAACCGAAGTGAAATGGCTAGCTAGTTATCGCCCGTTAATAGCGTTTCAAACGTCACTCGCTCTGAGCCTTGGGGTGGTTGTTTCCCTTGCTCTGCATGGGTAACGCTGCTTCGAGGGTGGCTGTTGTCGTTGTGTTCCTGGTTCGAGCCCAGGGAGGAGCGAGGAGAGGGACGGAAGCTATACTGTCACACTGGCAATAATAAAGTGCCTATAAGAACATCCAATAGTCAAAGGTTAATGAAATGCAAATGGTATAGAGGGAAATAGTCCTATAATTCCTATAATAACTACAACCTAAAACTTCTTACCTGGGAATATTGAAGACTCATGTTAAAAGGAACCACCAACTTTCATATTTTCTCATGTTCTGAGCAAGGAACTTAAACGTTAGCTTTCTTACATGGCACATATTGCACTTTTACTTTCTCCTCCAACACTTTGTTTTTGCATTATTTAAACCAAATTGAAGGTTTCATTATTTATTTGAGGCTAAATTGATTTTATTGATGTATTATATTAAGTTAAAATAAGTGTTCATTCAGTATTGTTGTAATTGTCATTATTACAAATACATTTTTAAAAACCGGCCGATTAATCGGTATCAGCTTTTTTTGATCCTCCCAATAATCGGTATCGGCGTTGAAAAATCATAATCGGTCGACCTCTAATTCGGACATCTGCTTACCCTCTCCCATGGTACCCTTGTTGATACTGATATTAATGAGGTGCCCTGCCACTTTCAGCCATGCAATTACATTAACTAACGAAGCTAAGGCACTGTCATATAGTGAGGCCGATGAGCAGAGGGATGAGCTTTAATTGAATGGTTCGGGCGTCCACATTGGACTCCTCCGTCAACCAATCACAGGTTAGGGATTGTTAGGGAGATTTGTGTTCTAACGAGACAACGTCCTGTCAAGCTAATGGGGCTTAATTTGGCAGACTTCACTGTTCCTGCCTCCCTCCATCTACAATTCAGCTTCTTTAACCAATGGTATGATTGATCATTGTCGGGGTAAGCCCAAACCACGATCACAACTAATCCTTCAAACACAGTAAATGGCCTTTACTCTTCACGACATCATTAAACCATTTTCCCCATGAAGGGAATGGTTAGGGTGTACGTGAGCACATATGCCATTTGCTTAACTGTTCGTACATACAGAACATTAGGCATATACGGGAAGCAATGGACATAAACAGGCCAATGAATATTTATTTACCAAGGTTTAATGAAAGCCATAATATCACATCAAATTCAATAGTAACCCGCTTCTGCAAGCCGGAATGAAGATATAGAGAAACTGACCACCACTATAGCAAAGACAAACAGGTCCAACTACTAACAAAATATGAACATAAAAACAACTACAGTTTACCGAGACTATTTTTTTTTTAAATACAGCATTTATAATTCTTTATCGGCTTTACCTTCTGAAAGATAAAACTAATTTTTGGTACTATTGGGTCAAAAACATGGTAACTGGCAAAGTAAAGCCAATACAAGGTGCTTTATTGATGGTTCAAACTACATATCTGCACTCTTCTACATCAACTTGACACCACACAAACCTGCAAACATGATTTTATTCATCCATTTTCCATATCAGATGGCCACAATCATTATTTATTGTATATATATATATACACACATTGTCACCCTGGAGATGAGATGTTCTCAAGATGAATGATGGTATTTCTGAGGTTTCTTGTGTTGCTGGAAAGGCCTTGTGTGTTTCCCCCAAGTCATTGAACACACATCCCCACACCCCACCTCCCCCTAGTTTACATCAGATAATTAATTTATGAAAAGATTGAACAGTAACTGTGTAAAAATGCAAGATGTCTATCTGTGTGAAGTCAGGCATGCTGCATCCCCCACTCCTCTCCTCACGCCAAATAACACCTCATTAAAACACGTAACGGGACAATGCGTTTACATGAAAATAAACACATTTTCATGCATTTTAATGATGTGTACAAAAATATAAGACTGCACGTTAACATGGCAATTTGTGAGAAGTTCGTTAGCTCCAGACTGTTTAAACAGATAATGTCGGTCAGATGAGGCAACCCAGTTAAGCCGTCACGCCAGATAATGAGACATGACGATCTGAGAACGAACTGGCTTTACTGAGCGTTTTGGTGTGTCTAGTTATCTATATTTATAACCATAGTTTATGGGTATAACCTGGGCCCGTGTCCATAAAGAGTTTAGTTGGAGTGCTGATCTAGGATCAGATTTAATGTCCATTTAATTTGAATAATTATTATCTAAAATGAATAACTGATTCTAGATCAGCATTCCTACTGAGACCCTTTGTGAATACGGGCCCTGGTGCCTCATCATCTAGTTATAACCTGGTGTCTACTTGTCTATGGTTATAACCTTAGGGACAACAATGAAGTAGCTGGTTAATTTACCTGAGGATGGCTCTGGAGCTTTCTGTTTGGACCTGGACAGTCTGTGTGTCCTGCTGCCTGTCTGCCTGCTCTGGCCTTGGGTCGCCCCCTGGTTCAGCTCCTGTCCTTCTCCCTGACCTTGGTCCTCCTGTCTCTGGGTCTGTTGGGCCTCATCACCACTCCCTATCCTACTCCCCTGCTGCCTGTCCTGTTCCCATCCCACACTGACACAGTCTCTACTGGCTGAGGGAGCGATAGCGCCTCCCCTCTTGGTATCAGTGGTAGTGACTGTCTCTGTGTCCTCCCTGGGACCCTGCTCTGGGCCAAACAGGTCCTCAGACAGAGCCTGGGCTGTTCCGGTAGAGAGAGCAAGGCTGGACGCAAGCACAGTTCCCTCCCCTGTCATCATCCCCTGCACTGTCCTGGGGAGAGGCTTGGTGTCCACCACCTCATCTTCGTCATCAAACATCTCAGGTGTGAAGAAGATGCTCTGGTCTTCCTCTTCCTCTAGCAGGGTGGGATCGTCAACAACTACAGTGGTCTGTCTGGGCTCACAACTGGCAGGGACCTCCACTGGGGAGAGGACTAGAACCGGACCCTGGTCCTGGTCCGGGCTGGGAGGGGTAGATGCCGGTCCATCCAGTCCCTCACGGGCCATCCCTCCTGGGAAGGGGATCCAGGGATCCTGACTCACATTCTCCTGGATCTTCTTCTCCTCCTCCACAGAGTCAGGCCGTGGCAGGTCATCCAGATGATCTTGATGCCTGCTTGGGTCCTGGGCCTGGAAGATTGGAGTCTTGAAGTGGGTGGAGCTCACAAGGGTGGAGGTGAAGAGGTGGTGCACGGACCGTGGGGTGGTGAGGGGAGTGGAGATGTTCGGGGGCGGGGCCTTGGGATCACTGTTCGGATGAGTGGAGGGGTGTTGCTGTGTCTGCTTCTGGTCACCTGCTCACAGAGAATACACACGTTATGGGAAATCATGGAAAGGAAAGACAACACGTTTGTATGAAGACTGTTACAATGCATTTAGAAATTCAGCTGAGGAGCTGATTGGAGCAGTCATCAGGTGTTGACAGTAAAGATGAGAAAATAACTGGGAAAGTACTTTCAAGATGCCAACATTGGCCTCAAGGATCCTATAAGTTGGGCCCGCTAGCACTGTTAAATGAACCAGAGCAAGGTATCAATAACGGATTAGGGCCTTGGTCAGGGAGGTGAACAAGAACCCGATGGGCACTCTGACAGAGTTCCTCTGTGGAGATGGGAGAGCCTTCTAGAAGGGCAACCATCTCTGCAGCACTCCACCAATCAGGCCTTTATGGATGGTAGAGTGGCCAGTTGGAAGCCATTCCTCAGTAAAAGGCACAACAGCCCGCTTAGAGTTTGCCAAAAGGCACCTAAAAGGACTGTGACCATGAGAAACAAGATTATTTGGTGTGATGAAACCAAGACTGAACTCTTTGGCTTGAATGCCAAGCGTCACGTCTGAAGGAAAGGCACCATCTCCACGGTCGTGGCAGCATCATGTTCTGGGGATGTTTTTCAGCGGCAGGGACTGGGAGACTAGTTAGGATCAAGGGAAAGATGAACGGAGCAAAGTACAGAGAGATCCTTTAAAAAAAAAGTTTTTTATTCAAATTAAATTTACCCCCTTTTCTCCCCAATTTCGTGGTATCCAATTACTTTTTTAGTAATTACCATCTTGTCTCATCGCTACAACTCCCGTATGGGCTCGGGAGAGACGAAGGTCGAAAGCCATGCGTCCTCCGAAACACAACCCAACCAAGCCGCACTGCTTCTTAACACAGCGCGCATCCAACCCGGAAGCCAGCCGCACCAATGTGTCGGAGGAAACACTGCCCGCCACAGGAGTCGCCACAGGAGTCGCTAGTGCGCAATGAGACAAGGATATCCCTACCGGCCAAACCCTTCCTAACCCAGACGACGCTAGGCCAATTGTGCGTCGCCCCACAGACCTCCCGGTCGTGGCCGGCTGAGACAGAGCCTGGGCGCGAACCCAGAGTCTCTGGTGGAACAGGTACACCTTCCAATAGGACAACGACCCTAAGCACATAGCCAAGACAATGTAGGAATGGCTTCGGGACAAGTCTCTGAATGTCCTTGAGTAGCTCAGCCAGAGCCTGGACTTGAACCCGACCGAAAATCTCTGAGAAAGACCTGAAAATAACTTGCAGCGACGCTCCCCATCCAATCTGACAAGCTTGTAGCGTCATACCCAAGAAGACTCAAGGCTGTAATCGCTGACAAAGGTGCTTCAACACAGTACTGAGTAAAGGGTCTGAATACTTATGTAAATGTAAATTATTATTTTCTTTTTTATATATTTGCAAAAAATGTATTGTCTTTGTCATTATGGGATATTGTGTGTAGATGGATGAAGGAAAAACTATTGAACCCATTTTAGACTATCAAAATGTGAAAAAGTAAAGGGGTCTGAATACTTTCCGAATGCACTGTATCTAATGTAATACATCTCACCTCTGTTTCCACTCTTTCCAGTGCTGGTGGTGGGGAGAGGCCACAGAGCAGGTGGGACAGAGACCGTAGGGGGAACCCAGGACCTGAACCCCTGTAGTTGGGTGTGGGGCTCTGGGACCTGAGATGTGGTAGTGTGGTGCACCGTGGCCCAGAGAAGGCAGTCTGAGCTGGGGCTAGGACTGGGCCGACAGTGGGACAGATCTTGCACAGTCACTGAAGATTGACTGGCTGGAGACAGGACGGTGGTGCTGTTGAAGGTCTGGCTCCCTGCTCTATGGATCTCTCCTGCCCCCTGTTGGCACTGGGAGAAGGCCACCAGCGACTGCATGGCACCTCTGAAGGTGTCGTGGTGCCTGACCAGGTTACGCACCCATTTGGACAGACCTGGGGTAAACAGATACTAATCTTGTTAGTGGAAGGGCATTCCACCACTTACACCCATTTAAAAACATACATTTTTATAATATAAAAACAAATTATTTACAGTCATTTCTAATAACACTTATTCTAAGAATTATATTTTGCTAAATTTCACCTTGTCAGCTCGGGGCATCCAATCTTGCAATCTTACAGTTAACTAGTCCAACGCAATAATGACCTGCCTCTTGTTGCACTCCACATTGAAAGTCAATATATAAATATATATATATATAAAAAGAGTTAACAGGTTTTTTTTTTTTAACCCTTCGCCTGTTACGCGAATGCAGTAAGCCAAGGTAAGTTGCTAGCTAGCATTAAACTTCTCTTATAAAAAACAATCAATCAATCAATCATAATAACTAGTTAACTACATATGGATGATGATATTACTAGATATTATCTAGCGTGTCCTGCGTTGCGTATAATCTGACTGAGCATACAAGCATACACGTATCTAAGTATCTGACTGAGCGGTGGTAGGCAGAAGCAGGTGCTTAAACATTCATTCAAACAGCATTTGTGAGTTTTGCCAGCAGCTCTTCGTTGTGCGTCAAGCATTGCGCTGTTTATGACTTCAAGTCTATAAACTCCTGAGATGAGTCTGGTGTAACCGAAGTGAAATGGCTAGCTAGTTAGCGCGCGCTAAAAGCATTTCAAACATCACTCGCTCTGAGCCTGTGGTTGTTTCCCTTGCTCTGCAACCTAAAACTTCTTACCTGGTAATATTGAAAACTCATGTTAAAAGGAAACACCAGCTTTCATATGTTCTCATGTTCTGAGCAAGGAACTTAAACGTTAGCTTTCTTACATGGCTCATATTGCACTTTTACTTTCTTCTCCAACACTTTGTTTTTGCATTATTTAAACCAAATTGAAAAGGTTTCATTATTTATTTGAGGCTAAATTGATTTTATTGAT
The DNA here is from genome assembly GCF_023373465.1 of Oncorhynchus keta. Taxonomy (NCBI): domain Eukaryota; kingdom Metazoa; phylum Chordata; class Actinopteri; order Salmoniformes; family Salmonidae; genus Oncorhynchus; species Oncorhynchus keta. The sequence continues at coordinate 18,402,983 of NC_068438.1, read as the reverse complement.
GTATTATATTAAGTTAAAATAAGTGTTCATTCAGTATCGTTGTAATTGTCATTATTACAAATAAAATAAACAACATTTTAAACCGCCCGATTAACCGGTATCGGCGTTGAAAAATCATAATCGGTCGACCTCTAGTATGTTTTATTGCCATACACTGGATAGGTGCAGTGAAATGTGTTGATTTTACAGGGTCAGCCATAGTAGTATGGCACTGCTGGATAAAATTAATGTTAAGTGCCTTGCTCTAGGGCACATCGGCATATTTGCACTTTGTCGGCTCAGGTATTCGAACCAGCGACCTTTCGGTTACTGGCCCAATGCTCTAAACGCTAGACTACCTGCCACCCTGCTCAACACAAGCCCTCTATCTTATGGATGGATTACCATCACCACCATGTGCCCAAGATAAGAAACTACACATTGTGTAAGACAACAGGGACATTAGAGGGCTTGTTTGTGAGTACATGAATCTCGAGTGGCTGCAACATGTGATCATTCATTTCAGTACCTGAGATGTATTTGTTGGGGTTGTTCCCAAACCGGTCGTCTACCAGAATGAGGGCTCCCCAATCATTCTTGTGTCTGATACACCTGTGGTAGCAAAAACATCGTCAAGTTCAGGTAGTAACCGCCTGGTTTTAAAAATGTATCCAAACTTTTTCAGCCTTCTGATCATGAGCCTGTTTTGTGAGCTAGGAGGAAGCCTCCTGTGATAGGCTGAGTCAAGGATGGAGAAACAAACAGGAACATAAACAAAGAGACCCGTACCTGCCCAGGGCCTGGTTGAGGGCTCTGTAGGCCTGGATCTCATACCAGCGGGAGCCTGACAGCAGACCCCTGGCTTTACAGTGCTGGTCATTATACTTCATCTTCAGCTCCACCTGAAAACACAGCTGGAATGTTAGATAGAGACACACCTCACAGGACGGGTCATCAGGACACTGCTATGCTGCCACCCCAGACCAATCAAAGCTGAAAACAGAGCAGAAAAGACAACAGGAGACAGACTGGTATGCTTACAAAAACACGGAAAGATTAATAATAGAAAATATTTGTCGCATTTTTAAAAACCTGGTTAGATGAAGTCACTAGTCTGTTACATATGGAAAGGACTGGTCACGATCCAGCACATTTGATAAAATATGGCAGCCCTTTCTGTCTTCTCTATCACGTGATGGGCAACATGACACGCAGTCTGCAATCCACCCTGATCCATAGTAGCCTACTTCATTTTTAATGGAGCATATTCTGCTTGTGTCAAATTTCAATGAAGCATGGTATTATTTTCTACTCTATCCATTTTTTAAAATTAGAGCATTGCTGTTGTTTTTTGGGTTTCTTTCAGGGGGTGTTATGCTATTGTTTGCTGTTATCGGTCTGTAAAACTGAACATGTACGAATAAGATGTATTATATAAACTCAGCAAAACAAGAAACGTCCCTTTTTCAAGACCCTGTCTTTCAAAGATCATTCGTAAAAATCCAAATAACTTCACAAATCTTTATTTGCAAAGGGTTTAAACACTGTTCCCCATGCTTGTTCAATGAACCATAGACAATTAATGAACATGCACCTGTGGAACGGTCGTTAAGACACTAACAGTTTACAGACGGTAGGCAATTAAGGTCACAGTTATGAAAACTTAGGACACTAAAGAGGCATTTCTACTGACTCTGAAAAACACCAAAAGAAAGATGCCCAGGGTCCCTCCTCATCTGCGTGAATGTGCCTTAGGCATGCTGCAAAGAGGCATGAGGACTGCAGATGTGGCCAGGGCAATAAATTGCAACATCCGTACTGTGAGATGCCTAAGACAGCGCTACAGGGAGACAGGACGGACAGCTGATCGACCACGCAGTGGCAGACCACGTGTAACACCTGCACAGGATCGGTACATCAGAACAGCACATCGGTACACACGAGTTACACCAAGAACGCACAATCCCTCCATCAGTGCTCAGACTGTCCGTAATAGGCTGAGAGAGGCTGGACTGAGGGCTTGTAGGCCTGTTGTAAGGCAGGTCCTCACCAGACATCACCGGCAACAACGTTGCCTATGGGCACAAACCCACCATCGCTGGACCAGACAGAACTGGCAAAAAGTGATTCTCTCACGAGTCGCGGTTTTGTCTCACCAGGGGTGATGGTTGGATTCGCGTTTATCGTTGAAGGAATGAGCGTTACACTGAGGCCTGTATTCTGGAGCGGGATCGATTTGGAGGGTCCATCATGATCTGGGGCGGTGTGTCACGTCATCATTGGACTGAGCTTGTTGTCATTGCAGGCAATCTCAACGCTGTGCGTTACTGGGAAGACATCCTCCCCCCTCATGTGGTACCCTTCCTGCAGGCTCATCCTGACATGACCCTTCAGCACGACAATGCCACCAGCCATACTGCTCGTTCTGTGTGTGATTTCCTGCAAGAGAGGAATGTCAGTGTTTTGCCATGGCCAGTGAAGAGCCCAGATCTCAATCCCATTGAGCACGTCTGGGACCACTTGGGTCGGAGCGTGAGGGCTAGGGCCATTCCCCCCAGAAATGTCCGGGAGCTTGCAGGTACATTGGTGGAAGAGTGGAGTAACATCTCACAGCAAGAACTGGCAAATCTGGTGCAGTCCATGAGGAGATACACTACAGTACTTAATGCAGCTGGTGGCCACACCAGATACTGTCTTACTTTTGATTTTGACCCCCCCTTTGTTCAGGAACACATTATTCAAATTCTGTTAGTCACATGTCTGTGGAACCTGTTCAGTTTATGTCTCAGTTGTTGAATCTTGTTATGTTCATACAAATATTTACACATGTTAAGTTTGCTGAAAATAAACGCAGTTGACAAGTGAGAGGACGTTTATTTTTTGCTGAGTTTATATAGTCCATTCAAAAAATGTTCAGACCCCTTATTCCACACTTAGTTACATTACAGACTTGTTCTAAAATGGATTAAATCAAATAAAAAATCCTCTTCAATCTACACACAATACGCTATAACGTCATAGTGAAAACAGGTTTTTAGACAGTTTTGCAAATTGTGCATATCAGAGCAAAAATTAAGCAATGAGGTCGAAGGAATTGTCCGTAGAGCTCAGTGACAGGATTGTGTCGAGGCACAGACCTGGGGAATCAAAACATTTCTGCAGCATTGAGGGTCCCTAAGAACACATAAATTGAAGAAATTTGGAACCACCAAGACTCTTCCTGGAGCTGGCCACCCTGCCAAACTGAGAAATCGGGGGAGATGGGCCTTGGTCAGGGAGGTGACCAGGAACCCGATAGTCACTTTGACAGAGCTTCAGAGTCCCTCTGTGGAGATGGGAGAACATTCCAGAAGGACAACCATCTCTGCAGCACTCCACCAATTAGGCCTTTATGTGGCCAGATGGAAGCCACTCCTCAGGAAAAGGCACATGACAGCCAGCTTAAGTTTTGCCAAAAGGCACTTAAAGGACTCTCAGACCATGAGAAACAAGTTTCCCTGGTTTGATGAAACAAAGACTGCACTCTTTGGCTTGAATTTCAAACACCACGCTTGCTTCTACGCTGAAGCATGTTGGTGGCAGCATCATGCTATGGGGATGTTTTTCAGCGGCAAGGACTGGGAGACAAGTCAGGATTGAGGGAAAGATGAACGGAGCAAAGTACAGATATCCTTGATGAAAACCTGCTCCAAAACGCTTATGACCTTAGACCACCAGGCGAAGGTTCACCTTCCAACAGGACAATGATCCTAAGCACAGCCAAGACAACACAGGAGAGAGGCTTCGGGACAAGTCTCTGAATGTACTTGAGGCCCAGCCAGAGCCCGGAATTGAACCTGATCGAACATCTCTGGAGAAACATGAAAATAGCTGTGCAGTGACGCTCCCCATCCAACCTGACAGAGCTTGAGGAGAGAAGAAAGGGACAAACTCCCCAAATTCAGGTGGGCCAATCTTGTAACGTCATGCCCAAGAAGACCAAACTATAAATCACTGCCAAAGGTGCTTCAACAAAGTACTGAGTAAAGGGTCTGAATACTTATTTAAATGTGATGTGAGTTTTTATACATTTTTTATACATTTGCCAACCTTTCTAAAAACCTGCTTTTGCTTTGTCATTATGGGTTATGTAGCTTGATGAGGAGAACAAATAATTTAATCAAGTTTAGAATAAGGCTAAAAGATAACAAAATGTGGAAAAAGTCAAAAAAAGTCAAGGGGTCTGAATACTTTCTGAATGCACTGTATATATATATATATACATACATACACACACACATATATATATATATATATACACACACACATATATATACACATACATATATACATATATACATATACATATACACATACATATATATATACACATACATATATATACACACATATATACATACATACATACATACATACACACACACACACACACACACACACACACACACACACACACACACACACACACACACACACATATATATATACACATATATACACTGCTCAAAAAAATAAAGGGAACACTTAAACAACACAATGTAACTCCAAGTCAATCACACTTCTGTGAAATCAAACTGTCTACTTAGGAAGCAACACTGATTGACAATAAATTTCAATAAATTTCAAAAATCAATTTCAATAAATAAATTTCAAAAAATCACATGCTGTTATGCAAATGAATAGACAACAGGTGGAAATATAGGCAATTATTCAGACACCCCCAATAAAGGAGTGGTTCTGCAGGTGGTGACCACAGACCACTTCTCAGTTCCTATGCTTCCTGGCTGATGTTTTGGTCACTTTTGAATGCTGGCGGTGCTTTCACTCTAGTGGTAGCATGAGACGGAGTCTACAACTCACACAAGTGGCTCAGGTAGTGCAGCTGATCCAGGATGGAACATCAATGCGAGCTGTGGCAAGAAGGTATGCTGTGTCTGTCAGCGTAGTGTCCAGAGCATGGAGGCGCTACCAGGAGACAGGCCAGTACATCAGGAGATGTGGAGGAGGCCGTAGGAGGGCAACAACCCAGCAGCAGGACCGCTACCTCCGCCTTTGTGCAAGGAGGAGCAGGAGGAGCACTGCCAGAGCCCTGCAAAATGACCTCCAGCAGGCCACAAATGCGCATGTGTCTGCTCAAACGGTCAGAAACAGACTCCATGAGGGTGGTATGAGGGCCCGACGTCCACAGGTGGGGGTTGCGCCTACAGCCCAACACCGTGCAGGACGTTTGGCATTTCCCAGAGAACACCAAGATTGGCAAATTCGCCACTGGCGTCCTATGCTCTTCACAGATGAAAGCAGGTTCACACTGAGCACGTGACAGACGTGACAGAGTCTGGAGACGCCGTGGAGAACGTTCTGCTGCCTGCAACATCCTCCAGCATAACCGGTTTGGCGGTGGGTCAGTCATGGTGTGGGGCGGCATTTCTTTGGGCGGCCGCACAGCCCTCCATGTGCTCGCCAGAGGTAGCCTGACTGCCATTAGGTACCGAGATGAGATCCTCAGACCCCTTGTGAGACCATATGCTGGTGCGGTTGGCCCTGGGTCCCTCCTAATGCAAGACAATGCTAGACCTCATGTGGCTGGAGTGTGTCAGCAGTTCCTGCAAGAGGAAGGCATTGATGCTATGGACTGGCCCGCCCGTTCCCCAGACCTGAATCCAACTGAGCTGAGCACATCTGGGACATCATGTCTCGCTCCATCCACCAATGCCACGTTGCACCACAGACTGTCCAGGAGCATGCCCAGGCGTTGTAGGGAGGTCATACAGGCACGTGGAGGCCACACACACTACTGAGCCTCATTTTGACTTGTTTGAAGGACATTACATCAAAGTTGGATCAGCCCGTAGTGTGTTTTTCCACTTTAATTTTGAGTGTGACTCCAAATCCAGACCTCCATGGGTTGATAAATTTGATTTCCATTGATAATTTTTGTGTGATTTTGTTGTCAGCACATTCAACTATGTGAAGAAAAAAGTATTTAATACGAATATTTAATTAATATCTAGGATGTGTTATTTTAGTGTTCCCTTTATTTTTTTGAGCAGTGTATATATACACACACCCACACACACATAAATAAATAAAGAGAAAATATTTGGAATCAAATGTCTTGGTTGGGGATCAATAAATTAATGTTGAACTGAAGCAGCCTTCGATTTTCCAAAATCGTGACATTTGAATATATCTTGTGTAGCCCGGAGCATTATCTTTGACATGAAGTGAGAAGGACAAATCAATCGCTACCCGTCAGACGCCCCAAAACCACCAAATGTGCCCCAGTGGCTGGAAGGCTAACCATAGCTGTGGGCTACCACCTGTGCTCTGACCTGCCATCCAGCACCTTTCCGGCATCAGGCAGGGCTCATCCACTGAGCACTAATGTGATTAATGTGGGCTGTGGAGTGGGAAGGTGAGGGGCAGACAGGGAGCTCAGGGGGAGACGCCAACCCTGTTAAAAATACATAGGGCCTGAAGAGGTTTATTATTGCCTGCCTAGAATTCCCCCTCAGACAGATCTGTTGTGAAAGGGGGAATAAAGGGAGGATACAGCAGAGGTGAAGAAGAGATGACAGGTAGGAGGGGGTCTAGTCAATACAAGTGATGAAGAAGGTGGTGTGGTAGACAGATCTGTTGTGAAAGAGGGAATAAAGGGAGGATACAGCAGAGGTGAAGAAGAGATGACAGGTAGGAGGGGGTCTAGTCAATACAAGTGATGAAGAAGGTGGTGTGGTAGACAGATCCGTTGTGAAAGATGGGGGGGAATCGAGCAAACAGTCAGGGAGGTGGTGAAACAGGAGGTAGTTGGGGCAGAATAGGTGGTCCAGTCTACACAAGACAAGCAACAAGCTATGCCACAAAAAGGCCACAAAGGCATCTATCTCCATCAATTTGCATCCATCCATCAGTCCTGGACTTTCAGCGCTAACCTTTCGGGATTGACAAGTGAAAAGTTCATATGGCGTCTGACGGGCGGGACATATGGGACATGCCGGTGAACAGGGATCTAACAGGGACTGACAGGTAGGTGCCGTGTGTTCACAGCCCAGAGCACCATGACCCCTAACGACACAGGCGTGTACACACTGCTCCCCTCTCTCTGCTTTCTGTCCTGGGAGAGATGATGTGTCATAACTGGACGTCCACATGGCCTACAGAAAAGGCACTTTTTTAATGTTGATCTAACCATCATGATTCTGTTTTATAAATCATTCATTGAGAGCATTCTGTCCCACTGTTTGACCTGCTGGTTTGGGAATATCAAGTTTGCACAGAAAAATGGGTTGAGAAAGATAGTCAGGACTTGTGGAAAAATAATGGGGCAACAACAGCAACAACTGTCATCTCTCTACCTGGGCAGAACCCTCCAGAGGGCCAATCAAATAGCGGTTGAATGTACCCATCCACTCCACCCTGAATTCCAGCTCCATCCCTCTGAACGCAGGTACAGACTAGAGGTCAACCGATTATGATGAGTCTTCAATATTCCCAGGTAAGACATTTTAGGTTGTAGTTATTATAAGAATTATAGGACTATTTCCCTCTATACCATTTGTATTTCATTAACCGTTGTTCTTATAGGCACTTTTGTATTGCCAGTATAGCTTCCGTCCCTCTCCTCGCTCCTCCCTGGGCTCGAACCAGGAACACAACGACAACAGCCAACCTCGAAGCAGCGTTACCCATCACTCCACAAAAGCCGCGGCCCTTGCAGAGCAAGGGAAACAACCACTCCAAGGCTCAGAGCGAGTGATGTTTGAAACGCTTTTAACGCGCGCTAACTAGCTAGCCAATTCACTTCGGTCACACCAGCCTCATCTCGATAGGCTTGAAGTCATAAACAGCGCAATGCTTGACGCACAACGAAGAGCTGCTGGCAAAACGCACGAAAGTGCTGTTTGAATGAATGTTTAAGCGCCTGCTTCTGCCTACCACCACTCAGTCAGATACTTGTATACTCAGTCAGATTATACGCAACACAGGACACGCTAGATAATATCTAGTAATATCATCAGCCTTGTGTAGTTAACTAGTGATTATGATTGATTGTTTTTTATAAAATAAATTTAATCCTAGCTAGCAACTTAGCTTGGCTTACTGCATTCGCGTAACAGGCAGTCAGTCTCCTTGTGGAGTGCAATGAGAGAGAGGCAGGTCGTTGTTGCGTTGGACTAGTTAACTGTAAAATTGCAGGATTGGGTCCCCCGAGCTGACACGGTGAAAATCTGTCGTTCTGCTCCTGAACAAGGCAGTTAACCCACTGTTCCTAGGCCGTCATTGAAAGTAAGAATGTGTCCTTAACTGATTTGCCTAGTTAAATACAGATTAAATAAAGGTGTAAAAAAAATAATTAAAAAAAAATAGGCAAAATCGGTGTCCAAAAATACTGATTTCCGATTGTTATGAAAATATGAAATCGGCCCATCGTGATTAATCGGTCGACCTCTAGTACAGACTACCTAAGGTTAAAAAAAATAGGGCCACTGTCTCTTTTATTCAGAATGCAATTCTGTAATTTAACAAATGTTGGATGGAGTAATAGCACTTAGCACTTGCACATCTAAAAACCCATTTTTAGATGTTATATGTTTTATGACTGCTGCAAGATGAATTGCCTCTGAGGACATTCGAGTTCTGAATCTGAATGAGTCCGTCCATACTCAGTACACATATTTGATCTGAACCAAATAAAAAGGAGCAGGAACTAGATCACTTTTTATGTATTTATTAAAAAACACTTCACCATGTCAAAATGGACCTGCAGTAGCCATGCTATTTTCTTGCTGGCCAGATGTATACTACCTCATGTTATTTGGGCTCACGAGGTGCAGGCTAGCGGCTGTATGGTGAGATGAGATGTCTCCTCCTGTCAACCAGAGGGGTTGACGCATCTACTTCTGAGACCATGAAACTAACGGAAATGGCCAGTAGCCCCGAGCCGCCAATGTCATCGAAATCCAATGGGAGTCCATTTCAGCGTCCCCCCCTTCACATCCCTGCACCATGTCAACACCAGATCTGACATGACAGGATGCATATGTGAAAAAGCCAATTCTAGCTTCTAGCGAATCTCCTCCTGAAAGTGAAAGAAACCTCCAGCTAGAAGGGATTAGTTAAAATGTCAGGAGATCGCTAGTCGCTCGCTCGCTTTGGCCCGGTCCTCCCACCGCTACCTGTTCATGCTTAAAAACATACATTTGACCAGCAAGCATGGTTTGCAGCTGAGCGGACCCGTTCGTGTGTGTGTGCCCCTGGCAGTCCTAACCATCTTGTGCCTGTCAGTGAGATTATGGAGCGCTCCATCTACCTAATGTGGCAGAGCTGACAGCTGGGTGCCTCGTCCTCAGTGTGTCCCTGTGTGACGTGAACACAGACGCACAAGCACCTAACCAGGAGGCACTCACACACACACCAAAATTCCAAAGTGTCTCCCACTCAACAACATAGGATCAAACTGTCTGGTCCTCCTCCTCCATAAAGTATCAAAGCAGAGACACCAGGTCTCTATAAAACAGTATTCAGTGTCTTTAAATGTCTGCTGTGCTCCTCATTAAGCAAACAGAGATGCCATATCAGCTGTAAGTGTCCTTTTATTGCCTGTTAAGCCAAAGGATTATTTCTCTCCCTCCCTCACACACACACACACACACACACACACACACACACACACACACACACACACACACACACACACACACACACACACACACACACACACACACACACACACACACACACGCCTGTTGGGGGGGGAAAAACTACTCTACATGTGTATAATGTAACACTGTGTGCGTCCCAAAAGGCACCCTGTACCCTATATACAGTAGTGCACGGCTAAGGTCAAAAGTAGTGCACTAAATAGGGAATAGGGTTCATTTGGAATGCGTCCTTGATGTAATAGCAGCTTAGCAAAGCTTTCGGTGTGGAGGACTGTTTCCAGTTCACCTTTGATCTCAGGCACGATAAAAGGCTAGTAAACGCAGTGCTGCTCTGTGAGTCGGTTAAAACCTTAAAAAGTTTTGCTGAGAGTCGAGTCTGGGAAAAGCAGTCTAGTCACGAAGGTAGGCGTCCACACTACATGAGGGGTCTACATAAGCTATAGGGGGTGCATGTTAGAAAGGTGGGACAAGGGGAGTAAGTCTAAGTTAATGTGATCTGAGAAGGGACTGTCTATATGTGCTTGGGTAAAGGTAGAAATGTTAAACAGGTGGGAGAGTGAGAATATACAGTATGTATTTTTGTGGCTCTGGGCATGTGAGTGAGACAATTTGAGTGTAGTATGAGTGTATCTGACCCCTCTATAAGATCCCTGTCACAGCCGGGACAGCGTTGTGTTGCTGTATACCTGTGGCTTACTGCCTGCCCGGCGCCCGCTGGGTTGTTTTAGCTGTCAGAGGGGCCGTGGGGACATACAGTGACCTGACCCTGACAGTCATTAGTGTCATGTCCAGTCCCTTCTTCTGGTAATGGGGGTCAGCTAGCAGACCTTACCACCCCTAAGGGCTCCTCTGGGGCCAGGGCAGGCAGCTGACACACCACGAGAAGAAAGGAAAGAATAGAGAAAAAGAAAAAAGAAAAGGAGAAAGAAAATAAAAAGCAAGAGACAGACCTTTACACCCGCTCATGGCTCCTCTGGGGCAGCTGACATGTGACCTGCCATTTATCCTATTTACTCAGTAGAGAAGAGGAAAGGAGAGAGAATTTAACAGAAAAGATCTGCTGTGCTATTGGGTGAACCTGTTTCTCAGCATGAGAAGGACAGGGGGAGCCCATAGCTCTCTCCAGTCTTCGGCCACATCTAGCCATCTCCCATCCCTCAAGGGCTACTCAAAAGGGAGCTGCGAGCGGGCTACATAAGGCTAAATACTGATGTCGGGCCTCGCAACCTTGACCTGCTCATCACAAACTTCATTTGAACTTACCTGTTGTCTGGTGATTTCGTCCTTATTTTGGGTGGAAATATGAGACAAAATTAACCTGCATGTCTCTGTGTGTGGCTATCATAATTTGCTCATCATCACGTAAGGCATGCACACAATGATGAAAGTACACGTGATGCATGCATGCCAACCAAAGTCAAAGCGGTTTACATGGTTTTGGGCATGTACAAGGTGATGGAAATCTCCACAGCATTACCAGCGTTTTGAAATGTTAAATAATAATAGTACTTTCCTGTGGACATTTCTTTCAACTCAAAGGAACAATCACACAGACAACTTATAGTAAGTTAAAATGCTATATATTATCTGGCTTGTAAGAGAACTTTACAAGTGTTTGCAGTGCTTTCATTCAGACTGTGTACCCAGAAAGCTGGTATCAGACTGATTTATAGGCAACACTGAGCCCTGACAAAAAGGTAAGGAAGGATGGAGAGGAGGGAGAGAGGAGGAGGAGGGTAGAAACAACGGTCAGCTCTATCTAACAGAACAATCACTGAGATTATTTTACAGATCACCAAAAAAGAGGAGGATATGCTTTTTGTTTGTGTGTGTGCACCTGTGTACAGAACAGAACGTTTTCAGGGTTGGCACTGGAGGTCTGTAGGAAAATACATTGGCACCCAGCAGATTCTGTGAAACGCAAAGTCTAACCTGCAGGAGGGAGGTGGTCTCTCCACCTGTATGTGACTGGCTGGACAACTGTAAACATGGGTCTCTCTCTGTCCCTCTGGGTCCTCTGCTGTTAAACAGACCCGATGAGACTCACCACCAAGATGTTGAGCCACCTCTGACCTCGGTCTCTGGTTCTTACCTGCAGGTCCTTGATGTTGGGGAAGGGGATGCCGATGGTGACCACTGCTCTGGCGTTGTCGTCTGTGAAGTCCAGTCCTTCACTCACCTTCCCTCTACATACTGCCATCAGCAGAGCTCCATCTGAGGGGGGCAGAAAGAACACCAAAGGTACCCAACACCAAACATTTTATAACTGTTTGTGCACAGCTACTCAGTGCTGAATTAACAAATTGGTGCTCTGTAATCCCTGGCAGAGAAGAGATAGACAGACAAAGATAGAGACAGAGAGAAGAAGAGAGCGAGAGATAGAATGAAATAAAGAGACACAGCCCAGTCTCACCTCTGTCCCCTGCAAACTCTCCACTGATTCTGATGGCATCATAGTACACCTGCAGCAGCTCATCAAAGTCTCCCTTCCCTCCTCCTCTAGGCTCTGTGATCACAGTCTTCCTCTCCTCCAGCTTCTCCCACAGCCCTGTGTTGGTCCAGCGGTCACGCAGCTTGTCCAGCATCTAGGAAAACAGAAAACCAGCAAATTGATCAGGGCTTCATGCATGCATCAACAATATTAAACAATGTGATTTGTTCATATCTTTTTAAATTTATATTTTTGTTACTAATTTTCCAAACTCAGTCATCAGCAAATTCCTGAAGTCAACACTACATAACCTTCCAATAAATAAATAAATAAACTATCAATTGGTGCTAACATGAATCATGCTTGGCACCACTATGGGATAGAAGCTATTCTTCACATGGGTATTAACCTGTCTGGGAAAAGTCCAAAAAGTTATATTACTGGTCGTAGAAACATATCAAACGATGTATAGAATCAATCTTTAGGATGTTTTTAACATAAATCTTCAATAATGTCCCAACCGGAGAATTCCTTTGTCTGTAGAAAAGCAATGGAACGCGAGGTAACTTTCACATGACCGTGCGTGACTGCTGGCAGACCTCTGACTCATTCCCCTTTCATTCAGCCCCCCTTCACAGTAGACGCCTGAAACAACGTTCTAAAGACTGTTGACATCTAGTGGAAGCCTTAGGAAGTGCAAGATGACCAATATCCCACTATCGTCAATAGGGGCTGAGTTGAAAAACTACAAACCTCAGATTTCCCACTTCCTGGTTGGATTTTTTCTCAGGTTTTTGCCTGCCATATGAGTACTGTTACACTTACAGACATCATTCAAGCAGTTTTAGAAACTTCAGAGTGTTTTCTATCCAATACTACTACTATAATATGCATATATTAGCATTTGGGACTGAGTAGCAGGCAGTTTACCCTGGGCACGCTTTTCATCCAAAAGTGAAAATGTGCCCCCTATCCCAATGAAGTTAATGACCTAATGAAGCAACAGAGCAGGAGTTGAGACTACAGTAAACAGGAGGAAAAACTAGGGCCATATTAGACTAAGAAATGTGGTCCACATTAGAGCACCCTGAGAAAACCTTTCACATAGCAGCATAATATACTCCTCTCACATGACATACAGAGAAATAGGTTTCCTTTCTACAACTCTAAACTGTTTTTAGAGTTAGTGGGTGCACCTTGATTCTGTTCAGGGATACACAGTACAGTACACTGTCCTGACAGCTTGGCATCCAGATACTGCAGGTATGTGTGTGTGTGTGTGTCTTAAAGTCTGAAACAAAGTTCACAGCATGATGGCACGTGAAGCTCCTCCGCCCCCAACCCCCCAGCCAGCCGCTCTCCCCTTTTTGCCCTCCCATGGCTCAGTTCCCCCCACCCCTCCCCTTCCTCCACAAAGTTGAAGCGTTTAAACTCCTCTCCTCCTCCATCCGTAATAAAATCACTGTAGCTGTGGTTAGTGCAAAATTCACGGTCTCTCCTGGGAGGAACATTGATCTAAAAGCCCTCTCGTCAGCTCCTAGCAGAGATCTAGTCATGTCTCCACCACAGCGGATTGTTCACATGGCTTCACAATCAAAGAGCTTATTCATTGGTTTGGAAATGTGTTCGAAGGGTTAAGTAGAAGTTATTTGTGTCTTGCAGTCAGCAGGAAAACTTCTCACAACAGGGCAACAGGGCTGGGTTTGCTCCTGGCTACAGGGGGAAGGCCGAAACAGAGGGGATTTTCATACAGGCCTTGCTGTCCCTGTTAAGTGAGATACAGAGAGAGACTAGGACAGAGAGATTGACCGAAAGAGAGAAATTCAAAGAGAGAGATGGGGAGAGAGCTGAAAGGGAGGAGGGGGTGTTGGGCCCAGTTATCCCCCTGTCCCTTGTTAAGTGTAAACGTGCCGTTTACTGTCAGTGAGCAGCGGCGTACTCATCAGATACCCAAAAAGAATCCAGGCAGTACGTGGTTTAGATCAAATAATTATGTACGAAAAAATTAGATAAGCAGTTAGTAGGTTACTCTAACAAAGTGAGAAATGGGAAATGAAACATTACAAGAGGGTGGATGGATGGTTCCTCTAGTTCCTGGCACACTAAGGTGACTGACTAGCTACAGCCTGCCTGTGATTGTGAAATGAAGCAGAGGCAGATTTCATCAGGTCGCCTCGCTTAGCGCCACAAAACAAACGGGAGGGCCGGGAAACAGAAAAGTTTCCATCAATAAAACATGACACTTTCACAGAAGCCTCAGCGTTACATCGACAAGGCCCCCCGCTGCTCTTTTAGCAGCTTTTCATTCGTCAACCACCACCACAACTCCTCCATAAAACCGGTTGTCCCAACAATTGCTTTCGATCCAATCCTGACTGACAATGGGTGAATTATTAAATGTTATGTACTTTAGGATGTGAAACAAAACATCTTATCTTCCATGCTGCACTTGAGGAAGACCAGAGGAGAGGCCGATTCAAGGAGGAAGAAGGGGGGAAAAAGAGGGTGAAAAAGCTCCCAGCAAGGAGGGGAGAGGAGACATGCGAAGTTCACTCTCTTGCTGATCTAATTGATGGTCTGGGTCACTGTAGTCAGCATCTTGGATTGTTCTTTATGTAGCCGACGTAAACCTCTGCCAGGGAACAGCGAGTAACCTGATAACAAGGGAAGCGTAACCCAATAATAAAAGGCCAGCCAGGGCTCTTAAAACACAGGGTATGCTTCACAAATGGCACCCTATTCCCTACATTTGACCAGAGGCCTATGGGACATGGTAGTAGTGCACTATATAGGGAGTAGGGTCCCATTTGAGACACAGAAGGAACACATGTACTTGAACAGCACAAACGTACAGAGCTTGTTGTTTACATTCCCTGAGCTGTAATTTGTAAAGCCCTTATAAAAGCGGGGGGCGAAATACAATCCAGTCAGTGCCACTCCAGCAGGAGCCCCTTGGCTTGCAGCAGGGCCCAGGGTAATGGTCCCTAATGCTTTTATCTCTCAGACACTAAGAGTAAACATCACTCTGGCTGTGAACCAAATAGAACCCTACTCCATATATAGTGCAATATTTTTGAGTCGGGCCATAAAAGTAGTGTACTTGATAGGGAACAGGGTGCCATTTGGGACAAATACTCGGTGTCTCGTTGCCCTGACTGATGCTGCCATTTAATATTGAGCAGATTTTCCTTAATCTTGACTGAGTAGAGCCAGGTTGAAAGGCGACGAGGCGAGGCAGGGCAGAGAATAGGCAGGGAGCATAAACATTAAAACCAGTAGCTAGTGACAGCGCTGACATCATCCACGTATTCCTATGCAACCAATGGTGCATGAAGCCGGAAGTATTTGAATTTGAAGCGCGCCATATCGCTGAACCTTATACCTCAGTGGGCTGAATGCCCCCTCCAAAAACGCAAAGGATCATGGTAACATCCATCTAAAAACATTTTGTTTGGCCATTCTGGCCATAGGCTTTCTAGGGCAGACCAGGGCTTTCGGCACCGCTAGGTTGCTACTCATTAGCCGACCATCAGAGCTCGTGACTTAGACCGGACAATGGGGACCTGGCAGGGAGACGAGGAGCCAAGGAGGGTTGGCTAGGTCTAGGAGAGGAGACTGTGCTACACTACTCTATGGAAAGGCAGGCAGACAAGTGAAAATCACCTAGCTATTCATCAAGACTCGCTTCCTCTGCCAGACAGCTCACCTTGACCTCCAACTGATCCAACCAAACTAATGACAGCTAATGAAATGTTGCAAGAACTATGTACAAGCAACCTATGAATATCAAAGAGAGGACCTGTGTAGAGTGTATGTGTCTGAGTTCACACGTAGTACAGAGAGTATGACTGGAAGGATGCCATCGTGTGCCATGGTGTGTGTGTGTGTAACTTCGCCTTCATGACTCATTTAAGGGCATTATCTGACAGGGAGGTGGTGTATCTACTGGGCCCACATCGGTCTGGGGCGGTCTGCTGAAGCGCTACGGCAAATGTCAATCTGCACACTCGGCTGGCGCCCAGGTGCACAAACACAACAGGAACGACCCAGTGTACCCCCACAGAGGACAAACCACCACACACACATTTCGAAGTAAAATGGCTCCTTTTGAATTTAACAGTATTGTACTAAATTTAGACAAATATGAAGGAAATAGAAACTGAAGGTTGCAAACATGGGAATCAAACCCCCGGCCCCTAGTGGCAATGTGTAGTCCACAACCACTGGCTCTCCAGCAGGGCAGTGCTAGCATGGCCCCTCATTCAAAACATGGGAATCAAACCCCCGCCAGCAGGGCAGTGCTAGCATGGCCCCTCATTAAAAACATGGGGATCAAACCCCGGCCCCTAGTGGCAATGTGTAGTCCACAACCACTGGCTCTCCAGCAGGGCAGTGCTAGCATGGCCCCTCAGCAAACCCCCGCCCCTAGTGGCAATGTGTCCACAACCCCTCATTCAAAAACACATGCAGTGGCCACAACCACTGGCTCTCCAGCAGGGCAGTGCTAGCATGGCCCCTCATTCAAAACATGGGAATCAAACCCCCGGCCCCTAGTGGCAATGTGTAGTCCACAACCACTGGCTCTCCAGCAGGGCAGTGCTAGCATGGCCCCTCATTAAAAACATGGGAATCAAACCCCCGGCCCCTAGTGGCAATGTGTAGTCCACAACCACTGGCTCTCCAGCAGGGCAGTGCTAGCATGGCCCCTCATTCAAAACATGGGAATCAAACCCCCGGCCCCTAGTGGCAATGTGTAGTCCACAACCACTGGCTCTCCAGCAGGGCAGTGCTAGCATGGCCCCTCATTCAAAACATGGGAATCAAACCCCCGGCCCCTAGTGGCAATGTGTAGTCCACAACCACTGGCTCTCCAGCAGGGCAGTGCTAGCATGGCCCCTCATTCAAAACATGCCATAAGGTTCCACAGCAGTCCTGAGATGCTGTTGGTCCACGCAACAACATGGAATGAGGAGGACTACAGTATTTAGCCAGTCTCAGAGTAACAAACAGGCACAACTAACAGTGAATAATTCATGGTGATTTCTGGGTATGGTGTATGTGTGTGAGCGAGTCGCTCAGCATGGTAGAGTGGGCCAGATCTCTGCGTTGTCTGGTCTGGAGGGTCGAGTGTCACTCTTAGGCATTGAATTGTACACTTCCTCTCTCTTTCGCACGTCTTCGCTCCCTCCATGCCCCCAAAATCTCCATATTTCACCTCTTTCCGCTCCCCCCCAGTGTCGGTGGGCTGTGTTGCGACACGTCACTTTTCTCCTAGCGCCTGATAAATAATGGAGTTGGTCTTGGGCGACGGTAGTATTTATTAAACATTAACGGGAGACATGTTGTAGCCTTGAATTATACATTTTGGGACTGTATCAACAGTGGACTAATGAAACAAATATCAAAATATAGTTTGAGTGGAATTCCCCTTTAACACTGTAGCTTAGTGAAACATTTAGACCACAACAGCAGCGCACCTCAAGTTCCCACTGTAAAAGAACATATAAAACATCATCTCAGCTGGAACTTTAAAGACAGATATGTGCCTGTCTGAGCAAGGTGGCCCACAAACACACACTGTAGAGATGACCGCACACCTTCAGCTGAGTAATAATCTCTAAGTGTGGCTGGGAGACAGCAGGGTGTGTGTGTGTGTGTGTGTGTGTGAGAGCATGCCCCCAGCCTCCTCCTCAGCCCCCTTCAGGCGCCAGCGCGGCTGTGTCTTCACACAGACAACTAGGCGACATCACCCCTAATGGCCCTTATCTCAATCTGCTTTAAAAGCATCTTGCGTTTCCCTGCAATCTTTTCACCTCTGCAAATCCCACTTTTTAATAAACCCACCTCTCCACCCCTCCCTCCCCAACCCTAACGGTGTGTTTTGTCCCTTTCCTCTAGCGGTGCGTCCAGACGGCGAGGCGCGGGCAGAGGGGTACCGTGGTTTTAATGGGCATTAACTGGGGGGCTGTTGAGGCTCAAGTGCTACAAACCACAGTTCCAGGAGGGCTCTTGGAGATGTCTGAGTGTGTAATGTCTGCATGAGAGTGTGTGTATGCCCACACACACACACACACACACACACACACGTGCGTGCAAGCGTGAGAGAGAGAACCTTTAACTGTGTGTTCTTGAGTTGTAATGTATGTCCTGTGGGCGTATGCACATTCAGAGTGTGTCTGCCAGGAATGTGTGTATCTGTCAGAGGGCGACAGACAGAGCCGAGAGGGAAGGAGGACGCCTCTACGGCCTTTGTGTGAATGTGGCCTGTTTCTCAGTACTGCAGCCTCTCCGATAGGCATCACCCAGACACACTGACAAGAGGTGAGCCTGGAGATGACCCATCCTCTGTCTCACACACACACGACTCACCGGCTCCAGAGGGCCTCAGACTCTCCAATTAATACCCCAAGTAGCCCCTCATCTCTTCATCTTTAAGCTCCGAATGTCTGCACATTAAATATTAATGCACAGAGGGCATAGAGCTCCTACACTAGCCATCAATAATACACAATATCCACCCAGAGTTGTTCTGCGGCTGTCTCTGCCCGCCTGGCGTCATGGCTGGGGGGGAAATGAGAGGGGAAAGAGACAAAACTGGATCCTAGGAAGAGACTGTCAGCTTTCCTTTCATATTCTGATATCATTGATATAGTCTCAACTGGATAGTCAGCAAGAGGAAAAGCTGGAGCTTTGACAACATCAAAGGGTCAAATACAAACCATAGACCTATTGTATATAAGCATAAAGAATGAGTGCAATGTAAGACACTAAACAGACACACAAGTGGCCACACAAAGGTATGCAGCGCTGTGCAAAAACGCTAACACACCTTCACATGTAACACTCTCGTATGTGTGCACGTGTGAGCTCCAAAACGCCAACAGTGACATGAGTGAGCCAGCTGGGCCATAAGTGGACTGGTGACAGAGACCGAATGGAAATCTATGATTGATGCAGGAAAGCATAACAATCAGAGGAGGACCGAGTATTTATCAACGGGCCCTTAGAAGTGTCTGGTTAACTGAAAGGGGATACAGGGTTTTATGTAAGGTATTTGTTAGCTTACCGCTATTTAAGAGATACCCATTAACTCTACATTACAGCTGCTCACCATATATGGACTCTTAGGACCTCTTTCTTTGTCACTCAAATCAAAATCTAATTTTATTGGTCACATACACATATCTAGCAGATGTTACTGTGGGTGTCGCAAAATGCTTGTGTTCCTAGCTCCAACAGTGCAGCCGTATTTAACAATTCACAACAACACACACAAATCTCAATGGAATTAAGAAAAATATCAATATTAGGATGAGCAATGTCAGTGGCATTGACTAGAACACAGCAGAATACAGTATATACATAAAACACGAGTAAAACCGTATGTAAACATTATTAAAGTGTACAGTCCTTTCAGAAAGTATTCAGAACCCTGGACCTTTTCCACATTTTGTTCTGTTACAGCCTTATTCTAAAATGGATTTAATAGAAAAAAAATCCTCATCAATCTACACACAATGCCCCATAACGACAAAGCGAAAACTGGTTTAGACATTTTTGCAAAAGTATAAAATTCAAAAACAGAAATACCTTGTTTACATAAGTATTCAGACCCTCTGCTAGGAGACTCGAAATTGAGCTCAGGCGCATCCTGTTTCCATTGATCATCCTTGAGATGTTTCTACAACTTCATTAGAGTCCACCTGTGGTAAATTCAATTTATTGGACAAGATTTGGAAAGGCACACACCTGTCTATTTTTATTTTAATCTTTATTTAACTAGGCAAGTCAGGTAAGAACAAATTCTTATTTACAATGACGGCCTACCTCGGCCAAACCCGGACAACGCTGGGCCAATTGTGCGCAGGCCTATGGAACTCCCAATTACGGCCGGATGTGATACAGCCTGGTTACGAACCAGGGTCTGTAGTGACGCCTCTTGCACCGAGATGCAGTGCCTTAGACCGCTGCCCCACTCGGGAGCCCTCGGGTGTCTAGAGAAGGAAACCTGCTGAAGAGATGAAAACCTGTTTCAGAGCTCTCAGAACCTCAGACTGGGGCGAAGGTTCACATTCCAACAGGACAACAACCCTAAGCACACAGCCAAGGCAACGCAGAAGAGGCTTCAGGACAAGTCTCTGAATGTCTTTGAGTGGCCCAGCCAGAACCCGGAATTGAACCCGATCAAACATCTCTGGAGAAACCTGAAAATAGCTGTGCAGCGACGCTCCCCATCCAACCTGACAAATCTTGAGAGGATCTGCAGAATGGGAGAAACTCTCCAAGTTTGTAGCGTCATTCCCAAGAAGACTCAAGGCTGTAATCGCTGCCAAAGTTGCTCCAACAAAGTTGAAGGGTATGAATACTTATGTAAATGTGATATAAGAAGCAGAGCTGCCATGTCTGCTAAAAGCTAAAAGCGTCTGCTAAATGGCATATATATGTCTGTCGGCGACATTTATTTTTTATTTTTCTATTTGACCTTTATTTAACCAGGCAAGTCAGTTAAGAACAAATTCTTATTTTCAATGACGGCCTAGGAACAGTGGGTTAACTGCCTGTTCAGGGGCAGAACGACAGATTTGTACCTTGTCAGCTCGGGTGTTTGAACTTGCGGTTACTAGTCCAACGCTCTAACCACTAGGCTACCCTGCCGCCCCGACATCTTATGTATCTTTCTGTTGAAATCAAACAAAATGTCTCTACTCTCTACTTATTAACTCAACTTCCTTCTCATACCAGTTGTGCCAAATTTGCTTATACACAGCAAGGATAGCATGAGAGTACATTAAAACATTCAAACTCAATATGTGGTCTCTAGCCCCTCCTGGTGGTAAACGGTAAGAGAAAGAGTGGTGAGTGAAGGATCACATCAGCTCAGTGGTTCTTAAGCAAAACGTTTTGCATACGGAAAACAAAAATCAATTGGAAATATTTCAATCCTCCACTAACTAACTTTACCTTGTAGGAGGGCAAAAAGCAGAGCACTCCCCTTCCAACGGCCTGGCAGACCCGAAGCAGCAGGGCTCCCACCTCATCCTGGAAGGCATAGGTCTCAGCATGCTGGAAGGTGGCACACAGCTTCCTCCCCTGGGGGCCAGAGCCCAGCGTACCCACCCACACCTGGCGGAAGGACAGGGACACGTCAGACACTGACTGAACACACTGAGCAGGGGTATACCAACTGACAAGTATGCAGGATGTGACTGTTTATACATTGAGGGGGCCCTTCTGTCAGGATAAAATTCACGAAGGACAAGACTCAGTCAAATCTTATTCATTTGGGCTTTTTTTGCTTGGCTACATAGTCCAGTTCCATTACATTTAATTTAAGTCATTTAGCAGACGCTCTTATCCAGAGCGACTTACAAATTGGTGCATTCACCTTATGACATCCAGTGGAACAGCCACTTTACAATAGTGCATCTAAATCTTTTAAGGGGGGTGAGAAGGATTACTTTATCCTATCCTAGGTATTCCTTAAAGAGGTGGGGTTTCAGGTGTCTCCGGAAGGTGGTGATTGACTCCGCTGTCCTGGCGTCGTGAGGGAGTTTGTTCCACCATTGGGGGGCCAGAGCAGCGAACAGTTTTGACTGGGCTGAGCGGGGACTGTACTTCCTCAGTGGTAGGGAGTTCCTTTCTGAGCAGTTAACCATCAATCAGACTGTTTCTGGATACTATGATAAAATCACTACCCATAACACCTGAAATGAAGGCAGAGATTTCTACTGACCTGTGACTTGCTGATGACGTGGCTGGCCTCTAGCTGGATAGAGAACTTGACCCCCAGTTCTGAGGAGAAGGATCCCATAGGAGACAATGTGCCTGAGGTCAACACGATGCTGTGAACACTGTCCGAAAGGTCTGAGAACGCCTGCCACGCGCGCACACACATACACACACAAAGACCACACCCCTTAGGACAAAGTAATATAATAATACGCTACTTATCAGTAACAGGTACTTTCCCCACCAAATAAACAGTATACAGTACATCCTCCCTGCTACTCACCACAGCAGGGTTGAGGCACCAGAAGCTGAGTGTGTGTACGAGGGTCTTGGTCTTGGCACTGTGGCGTCGGCGGTTGGGCCTGGCGAAGAAGCCCTGAGCATCTGCTACGTCTGGAGCAGTGGTCCAGGCGTAGGACTGCTGCAGTGCCACGCGGTAGTCCTCTGCAAACCTGACCACGGGAACATGACCAGGACAGAAGTCTTCGTCGGTGATCGAAAAGTGTTTGCATAATGTATTTTGTAGTATGTTGTTGTGTTGCTCTTGTTTTTCCACCCTGACTACAATACACATTTTCCAATTAGGACAATACAAATATTGACTGATTGTTAAAGACTTGTTCACAGACTGCCTCTGACCTGCTCTTGTCCCTGTAGAGGAAGTCCAGCACCATGAAGAGACTCTTGAGGACAGAGGAGCTGGCTGAGCTGATGGTGGGGACCTCCACGGTGTCCTCCCTCCCGTTCACCAGCCCAACTCGCTCCTCCTTCTCCAACACCGCTGCCAGGTGTTTCTATACCGGGGGAGAGATGAGGGAGGGAGAGAGAGAGATGGGGGAGAGAGAGAGATGAGGGAGGGAGAGAGAGAGAGATGAGGGAGGGAGAGAGAGAGAGATGAGGGAGGGAGAGAGAGAGATGAGGGAGGGAGAGAGAGAGATGGGGGAGAGAGAGAGATGGGGGAGGGAGAGATGAGGGAGGGAGAGATGAGGGGAGGAGAGAGAGATGGGGAGGAGAGAGAGATGGGGAGGAGAGAGAGATGGGGAGAGAGAGAGATGGGGGAGAGAGAGAGATGGGGGAGAGAGAGAGATGGGGGAGAGAGAGAGATGGGGAGAGAGAGAGATGAGGGAGGGAGAGAGAGGAGGGAGGGAGAGAGAGAGATGGGGGAGAGAGAGATGGGGGAGAGAGAGAGATGAGGGAGGGAGAGAGATGGGGGAGAGAGAGATGCTGTAGACCTCCTTTCTAAACACACAAACCTTGCAACAAAAAGGAAAAAGGGGTGAAGGTGAGAGAGATCAAAAAGACAGGGACTGAGACAGAGAGACAGGTGAGAGGAGACCTAGGTGGTCAACAACATTATCTGACCTGCAGCATGGCAAAAGTGTCAGCAGTGATGCCCATGGTGTGGAAGAGTCCTAGAACCTCCTTGCCGTTCCACACCTTACAAGACATCTCATACTCCCTTTCAGCCAGAACACTGCAGCTCTCCTGCATCCAGCTACACCACAGGAGGAAGAGACAGCCATGAGAGGCAGCCATCTTAGAACTACTGTTTGATATTGAGGAAAGTCTAGTGAAGATATTCTTTAGAAGTATTGATTACATTTAAATAAATGTTTAACCAAGACGTGTTGATTAGTAGACCAGTTGTGCTTGTGTTGGCCTAGAAAGAAAAACATGCACCAGGAATAGACAGGTAGAGAAACACTGCTGTAGTTTCAGTAGGGGGGTCTTACTTGAGCAGGCTGCAGCAGAAGACCCAGAGGGGTTAGGGTCTACCTAGAGGGGTTAGGGTCTACCTAAATGGGTTAGGGTCTACCCAGAGGGGTTAGGGTCTACCTAGAGGGGTTAGGGTCTACCTAAATGGGTTAGGGTCTACCCAGAGGGGTTAGGGTCTACCTAGAGGGGTTAGGGTCTACCTAAATGGGTTAGGGTCTACCCAGAGGGGTTAGGGTCTACCTAGAGGGGTTAGGGTCTACCTAAATGGGTTAGGGTCTACCCAGAGGGGTTAGGGTCTACCTAGAGGGGTTAAGGTCTACCTAAATGGGTTAGGGTCTACCCAGAGGGGTTAGGGTCTACCCAGAGGTTTTAGGGTCTACCCAGAGGGGTTAGGGTCTACCCAGAGGTTTTAGGGTCTACCTAGAGGGGTTAGGGTCTACCAAGAGGGGTTAGGGTCTACCTAGAGGGGTTAGGGTCTACCTAGAGGGGTTAGGGTCTACCTAGAGGGGTTAGGGTCTACCAAGAGGGGTTAGGGTCTACCCAGAGGGGTTAGGGTCTACCTAGAGGGGTTAGGGTCTACCCAGAGGGGTTAGGGTCTACCCAGAGGGGTTAGGATCTACCCAGAGGGGTTAGGGTCTACCAAGAGGGGTTAGGGTCTACCAAGAGGGGTTAGGGTCTACCTAGAGGGGTTCGGGTCTACCCAGAGGTTTTAGGGTCTACCTAGAGGGGTTAGGGTCTACCTAGAGGGGTTAGGGTCTACCTAGAGGGGTTAGGGTCTACCCAGAGGGGTTAGGGTCTACCTAGAGGGGTTAGGGTCTACCCAGAGGGGTTAGGGTCTACCTAGAGGGGTTAGGGTCTACCCAGAGGGGTTAGGGTCTACCTAGAGGGGTTAGGGTCTACCTAGAGGGGTTAGGGTCTACCAAGAGGGGTTAGGGTCTACCAAGAGGGGTTAGGGTCTACCTAGAGGGGTTAGGGTCTACCCAGAGGGATTAGGGTCTACCCAGAGGGGTTAGGGTCTACCTAGAGGGGTTAGGATCTACCTAGAGGGGTTAGGGTCTACCCAGAGGTTTTAGGGTCTACCTAGAGGGGTTAGGATCTATCTAACTCCAGGTTAGGGTCTATTTACTTGAGCAGGGAGCAGCAGAAGGCACGTAGGGGTTCGTGGTTGGAGCGTCTGATGTTATGGGTCACCATGCCGTCCAGCTCCTCCCTGGCAGAGAGCAGCTGGGGTTTGTTCAGGGTGTAGCTGGCACTCTCCCTGGCACATTCCTCTATGTTGTGGGCCTCATCCAGAACCACAATCTGACCCTTCAGGTTGATCTGCATCTGCAGGGGAGTAGAGGGGAAGGGGAGGAGGGGAAAATATGACATACAGAGACAGCCTCCCCTCACTCCTTTTCTCCCCCAGTAGACATGCAGTGGGTTTGACCAGGTGGTGGTCAAGGAATATGTTCAGCTAAAAGTAAAGGAGAACACATCTATACTTCAATTGTGTGAAACCACCTTTATTCTGGCCTACATCCTCATCCCTCACTCCTCTTACTCAAACAACAATTCCCTCCATCCCACGCCCCACCTTGCATCCTCCTCACCCAAGCCCCAGACTCACGCTCTCCCTGATGAGGGGGTCCAGTAGATAGTTGTAGGGACAGAAGACGATACAGGCTTCCTGCATGAGGTCCCTTGCAGCGTAGTAGGAGCAGGCCCTCAGCCGGC
Organism: Oncorhynchus keta; assembly: GCF_023373465.1. Taxonomy (NCBI): domain Eukaryota; kingdom Metazoa; phylum Chordata; class Actinopteri; order Salmoniformes; family Salmonidae; genus Oncorhynchus; species Oncorhynchus keta. The sequence continues at coordinate 18,377,750 of NC_068438.1, read as the reverse complement.
CCCCCAGCCGAACCAGGTCCTCTATGTCCCAGGCCTGGTGGAGACCATGGACCCACTGCAAAGCGTTCTGGTCCTGCATCTTGTGCACGCCGTTTTTGAAGCGGCACGACACGCCCTGCGTGTGGTAGGAAAAAGAGAGAGGAGGAGTTGTTTTCATCCTTGACAATACACAAATGAAAGTTATTTAGTTCAGCACACTGGTGACCTTGAGGACCTCTCAGAACCGACACTTTGGTCAAAAAAAACTTCATCGTGGTTTACACACATAGTACATGAGTCTGTTGGCTGGAATTTACCCTCGCCCCAAACAATATTGTAACAAATTCCCTGAGATATTGGTAATGCCAGAAGAGTTGATGTTGGCATCAGCCTATATTGAGTGTGTATATGTCAGAAGGCCCATTACCTGGTCATCAGAGGCGCCTCAAATACCACCATGCCACAACCAGGCAGCTCCCCGGTGACACACACGTGATGACTATACTCCGTTACCGCCAAAGGCATGGAAAAGCAGCTATCAAAGCGGTGGGTGAGCCCTCACTTTCTGCCAGACATCAAGGATAAACTTCGGCACTTAAAACAGTTTTGTTTCAAACAGTTCAGTGTGTGTGTGTGTGTGTTTGTACGTGTGTGTGGCGAAGGTGAAAGGACTAGCATCCACTCAAGTAATTGTTATTTTCGGGCAATGGCAGCTTAGGGGTGCGATTTGACTTCATGACTCCACAAAAAGAGAAAGCACAACAGAGGAGTCTTAACACAATTGAGCTCAGTCGAAGCCAGAAGGTGGGCTGTATAGTGCAGTAACAAGAGACTGGCCTTAGACAGGGCCTAGGTGACTGGAGAGTGGAGGGGGCGGAGCGATAAACAGGGCTGGTTGAAGTAGGATGAGTGCAATCGAGCTGTGGTCATTCTATCCTCTGGGGTTGTCGCGGGGACACCCACTCTCTGTAACAGATCAGGATGTGACACTGTCACATTAGACAGAGGCAGACAGGACAGATAGACACCTCTGGTGACAGCGCAATAGGGGCTTATTATACGGACAGTCTCACATTTGTGTGTGTATGTGTGAGTAATAGGTGCTCATTACACTAGACACCTTACCTTGAGGAGAACAGGAGATAGGACCGTAACACTGACTATAAAGAGTCTCCCATCAGTCTGAATCCTCATCGTCCTGCTAGAGAGTCTGTCTGACCAATTGGGGATATTATGTAATTGCCACCCGGGGCGACGGTGATGGGGGTTGTCTGCCTGTCCTTTAACTGTGGGGTGGGGTTACGAATCCTTTCTTTCTAGAGCTCAGAGGCAGCTCGAATTCACACTTTAAGTGTCTGTCACTGGGATTAGAAACACCAATCAAACTCAGGATTGGAGGTGTGTGTGTTTCCATTTCTGAGGAAGAGTTGGTTTTCACATTTGGATTGGGGTAAATCTCCATCCAAAAGAATCCAATTCAGGCCCAACCACCTCCATTGAGAGGTAACAGGGCAACATTAACGTAGCCTATGTAGGAGCTGAGCGGGTCTAAGCCTTAGGGTGGAGCAGGGCAAGAGGCCTTGACCTCGGCTCTACACAACAAGACCCTATTGGTGACACTAAGGAGGACACCATGTTACTACAAAGAATGGCGGTAGGTGAGTCAGAGGTTGGGGAAGCGGGCCAGCAATTGGACAGTAGTCAGTTAAAATTCCAGGTTTTATCGAAAAACAAGTGTGTATAGGGTTGCAAAGCAAACTGTAGTTTACCAAAATTACCGGAATCTTCAGTAATTAAGAGGAAATATTAAATCACTTGAATCACTTAAAAAATGTATTCATTTTTTATATCTGTGTCTATATTGGCCATAATAATAATATAATAATAATATTATTATTATTATTATTATTATTATTTATTATTATTATATTGGCCATGAGTTTCTAGCAGATAGACCAGACGGTTCAAGAGAAAATAGCCTTATTAATTTAAAAATAATAAACAATTGCATTATTTTCAATTAACTCTGCAACTTTTCCAACTATTGTCTATTTTCCCACTGCCACCAGTTTGATGCCGAAATATTAACAAATACACACTGACATAGTCAAACACACACTGACATAGTCAAACACACACTGACATAGTCAAACACACACTGACATAGTCAAATACACACGGACATAGTCAAACACACACGGACATAGTCAAATACACACTGACATAGTCAAATACACACTGACATAGTCAAACACACACTGACATAGTCAAACACACACTGACATAGTCAAACACACACTGACATAGTCAAACACACACTGACATAGTCAAACACACACTGACATAGTCAAACACACACTGACATAGTCAAACACACACTGACATAGTCAAACACACACTGACATAGTCAAACACACACTGACATAGTCAAACACACACTGACATAGTCAAACACACACTGACATAGTCAAACACACACTGACATAGTCAAATACACACTGACATAGTCAAACACACACTGACATAGTCAAATACACACTGACATAGTCAAATACACACTGACATAGTCAAATACACACTGACATAGTCAAATACACACTGACATAGTCAAATACACACTGACATAGTCAAATACACACTGACATAGTCAAATACACACTGACATAGTCAAATACATACTGACAGTCAAATACACACTGACACAGTCAAATACATACTGACATAGTCAAATACACACTGACACAGTCAAATACATACTGACAGTCAAATACACACCGACATAGTCAAATACATACTGACATAGTCAAATACATACTGACATAGTCAAAAACATAAGTGTGTAAAAATATATATAAAGGATATCATTCTGAAACCCTCATATTAAACACCAATGATACTCACTACGTTGATGGTTTAGATTTAGGAAAATGTTTTACAGATTTGTCATTCTATTTTGTATTTGAAAATCATATTTAATTATTAATGTTTAATAAGGACACATATAATTAGACTCCTCTACAGATCTGAAGCACCAAAAAGGACCACCATGTGTCTTGTGATAGATTATATAAAATCGTTGAAAGATACCAATTTTCTAGAAGTTTACTGGTAAACTTAGAAAAGTTTCTAGAAATATACCCTCCCTTTGCAACCCTATGTGTGTATTAGGTCTATGTATGTGTAGGTCTGTATGTGCTGTGTGTCTATACTCTACTCACATTCTTGGCTTCCAGCAGTTCCTTGCAGCGTTCGTTGCGGTTGGAATGAGGCACCACCTCTGGGTGAACACAGGTGTGGTCCCTACTGGACAGAATGGTCATGGGGGCGGAAGAGTAGAGCGTACGCTTCATCTCGTGGGCGACCTGAGTGATCTGTTTGTGGGTGCGCGTGCCAAAGAAGATCTTGGGGACTTGTTTCTTCTTGCCCTCTTTGTCCTTCTCCTTTGAAGACTTCCACGGGGCTCCATTCTGGCCGCCTTTGGATGAGGCACAGGGGCAGAGAGAGCAGGACAGCATGGGGGACTGGTGGACACATGAAGGAAGAGATGGGGGGAGAAAGAAGATAAAAGAACAAGATATCAAGAGAGTTCTCTTCAATTTTACATTGCTCACTATAAAAAAAGTTAATGACCAATACCGGACAACTGGTGAACTCTATATGTTCTAGTAGTTAACATATAGGAAAGTATAGCAAGAATGTGTAAACACATAATACTGCCTGTCAGCCATGGTTAGATGACATTCTCTGACTACTGAAGGCTGATAGGTGGCCATTGTTGGGGATGTGAAAGTGTAGCTGCTTTTTAATTGGCTGTCAGTAACCACAGTGGATGTGTGGTGTCCCTTTCTCTTGACACACAGGTGAAGCGTAGCCGACAGCGCTGCTGAAACCAATACCAGTCAGGTGGTGAGCTCTTTAAAGTGGGACACTCCAACCCTTTCAATAACACTAACATAAACCTTAAGCTTAGTAACTGCATAAGTCCTGCTTTTACAATAATAAGAAATCCCTCACTCTCTTCCATCTTTTACAATCTGGCACCAACCGGTTTATATCCCTCACCGTATAAAGGAAAGCTCAGGGTGTGTGTTACACCTCTCTGCCAGCAGATCAAGCTTGCTGAGCCTGTGGTGCTTCAGTTGAGACTAGAGGGCCCAGGCGGTTCAGGTAACCCTCCTTAGTGCTCCTTCTCCAACCATCCAATATTACAATGTGTGTTAGGGGACCCTAACTGAGCTCAGCCACTTTTCCCTTGATTGAGAGTGAATACCTGTTCACTCTCAGCATCACACATGGGGCAACAGGCAGCAGTGATGGGTGGAATTGTCCAGTGTTGAATGAATGAGACGATGTGTGCCTGTTGCAGAGGGTAGCCAACACCATCAGGCCCTGTTAGTTAGTTATCTACATTCCATTCCAGGGGGTGTCTGCTCGCTCCTATGAGCCCAGCGAAGCCCCAAACCGTGTCAGTCTGCACCTTGGATGGGGACAGGCATGTAAAGGGATACCCTTGTCAGCAGTTTCCTGCTGCTGCCTCTTGACAAGGGTCTCTTTTCAGCAGTGACCCCATCCTCCCACCTGTCGATGAATAAGTCATTATTTGCCATGATCTCGCCGTAGAAGGAGGGATATGCGGAGGGGCCTAGTTAACGTGGCAGCAGCAGGTGGTAAGGTGATCAGGCTCTGTTGCCCAGGTGAGTAGCGGAGCCGCAAAGCCGACTAGTCTGTTCCAATGATCTGGCCCTGCTGTAACCTGATCCTACTAGGGGACCCTAGAGGCCCCTCTGTTTATTCATCATGTCAGCTCAGGGTTCTTTATCCCCTTAACTCACAGAAGCGGCCTCCCAAATGTCACCCTATTTCCTTGCTTGTGGCTTCTCCCTACAGTGTTCATAAGAAAACCCCTCAAAGATATCACTTGGTATGTTTCAAACCGTACTAGAGTCATCCTTATTGTCAGGGCAGCGACAGTCAAAACCATGCCCTGGATGTAGGTGTTGGTGTGGTTCTCAGTCACTCCTTATACTTTTGGCCTCGTAGACCTAGCCGATTCCAGCCCTGTGTGCCTTTGAGTTTCAGCATTGTACAGCTGACACTTGAGAGACAGGAATCTCACACTCCGGGGGGCCAGGTGATGGTGGTGGGGGTTTGGCGGGGACAGGCTGGCTCTCTGGTGCCACTCGCTGGACGCCAATTTGCTCCTCAGTCCTCAGCCTTTAAGGTTCGGAATGCATTCCAGTGGGAGGTGGGGTGCACATAAACACACACAGACTGACTAAGTCTCAAAAAGATGACTGCAGTGCCATCCTGATCAAATACCTTAGGAGACATGACACAAACTAGCCATCACCCCTCTGCTCTGGAGTGAATCTCAAACGGCACGCTATTCCCTATATAGTGCATTACTTTTTAACAGGGCCCACAGTGGACTGTGTATGCAATAGGGCCCCATTTGGGATGCACCCTGGTCTGCAACTGGTACAGGTGTGATGAGGTTGTGGGGCCCCCTGAAGGACTACCAGCCTTCCCTCCTCAGAAAGCATGTGTTTATCCCTTTAGGTCCCAGGGCTCAGTAACCAGCAGGTAAACTCCATTCAATATTTATCCCTGGCTTTCACAGATCAGCGGCGAGGCAAACCCTCTTAATTAAAACTGGAGCTCTATCCCATAAAAGAGCCCCATTCATGACTTCAGTCAGCAGTTCACAGCAGAGAGGAGCCGTTCAGTTATCAGCTGGGGAAAACAAGAAGAACAGCGGGAGGGAACTTTCTCCACCTTCCACCTCTCTTCATTTCTTTTTTACCCCCTTCTCCTTCTGCAGCCTAAACACAAGCTATATTTCATGACACATTCACTTGGCACACAAGAAATGTGAGAACAATGCCAAATGGAGCACAGCCACAAATTAAATAGGCTATGCTGCCACCCAGTGGACACAATGTAGTACTTAGCGGTCCAAAATTGGGTAGCAACAGTAAAATATTTATCTTCATGGATTCTAATGGTTGGCATAAAAGTGGTAGTCAGTTGAGCTGATCCTAGATCAGCATTAAAAAACAACATATCCTTAGTTAAAAATAGATGTACTCACACAATAGTGTGCCTCAGGGGGCAGGTCCATCAGTTAGGGCTGGGCGATATGGCCAAAATAATTATCATATCACAATATTTTCCTATTTTTATTAACAGTATGGCGGTATGTGACTATTTTATGTTTTTGAATAATAAAACAGTTCTAAATATGTTTTATGAGTAGTGCATGAGCCTATGATGGAAACAAATGAATTCTAAGTGATTTGAACAGACTTTCTACATTCTGATGGTTTTATACTCAACCAAACTAAATCAAATCAAAGTTTATTGGTCATATACACAGTTTACCAGATGTAGGTGCAGCGAAATACTTATGTTACTAGCTCCTAACAACGCAGTAAAATATTAAACAATACAAAATAACAAAAACATAGGAAATCAAGAAAGGTCAGAACTAGGTCACAACTGCCTGGGAAAGTAGTCCAATTTGTAGAACTTTTCATTAAATTTAGCACTGTATCAAAATATCTTTGTAGACGGTAAAAATCCATATTGGTATGTGGATCTGTACCGGTATACACAAAATATTTCACAGCCCTACCATCAGTTGAGCTGATCCTAGGTCAGCATTAAAAAGCAACATATCCTTAGTTTAGAATATAAGTACTCACATAGTGCGCCTCAGGGAGAAGGTCCATCAATTTAGATCAGCACTCACAGGCAACTGGCAACATATCCTTAGTTAAGGTACAGTAGATGTACTCACACAGCAGTTTCTATCAAGTGGCAGGTCTATAGTCTGTGCCTGGGTACTCAGCTCCACAGTCCAGGTCTGTGCTCCAGGCACTGGCCGCTCTCCTTCTGGCTCATCATCTATAAACACCACTCCCGGCTCCACGCACCTCCTCTTACGACCCTGAGGGAAACAGAGATGTTATTATTGTGTCATTATCAGCACAGGCCTGCATAGATTATAAGATCTTTATATCTTGTTTAAGTAGTTCCTGAGATGTCAAATACTTCTTTAGGCAGGAAAGGCAGGAAATAACTGAAAATCAGCAGACACGCAGATTTTGTATACCCTGGAACTTGAAACAGGGACAAATCAGAAAGGTTCAACTTATTGTTAATATGGCTACCCATATAAATACGTGACATTCTATAAGGTGTCCTACCTTCTGCTCCATGGCAGGGGTGCGGATGCGTTTCCTATCAGGCTGGAAGTCATCATCCTCGGAGGTGAGGGAGGTCTGGACCTTGTCAGACAGACGAGAGGCTAGAGACTTGGGCTTGTACTCCTCTGGTGGAGGGGGCACTGAACAGACCAAGACAAAGGTATCAACATTTGTATTGAATTGAAAAATGTACAAACTGAGCTGAGCTAGGGGATTGAGAGTATGACTTACAATGCAGTACAGATTTGTTTTCTCAATCCATCCCTGAGGGGATCCCAACGGGGTGCACATTTCTGTTCAAACTCAGCATGAATACACTATATTCAACTAATAAAATAAACACCAAGCCCTTCATTTGTTGAATCATACGTTTTATTAGTGCTGGGTTAGAATAGAAATATTCACCCCCTGGGCATCCCAATACCGAATGAACACTTATTTTAACTTAATATAATACATCAATAAAATATATTTAGTCTCAAATAAATAATGAACATGTTCAATTTGGCTTAAATAATGCAAAAAACAAAGTATTGGAGAAGAAAGTGAAAGTGCAATATTAAAAAAGCTAACGTTTACGTTCCTTGCTCAGAACATATGAAAGCTGGTGGTTCCTTCTAACATGAGTCTTCAATATTCACAGTTAAGAAGTTTTAGGTTGTGGTTATTATAGGAATTATAGGACTATTTCTCTCTATACCATTTTTATTTCATATACCTTTTGACTATTGGATGTTCTTATAGGTACTTTAGTATTGCCAGCTTAATCTTGGGAGCTGATAGGCTTGAAGTCATAAACAGCGCAATGCTTGAAGCATAGCGAAGAGCTGCTGGCAAACGCAGGAAAGTGCTGTTTGAATGAATGCTTACGAGCCTGCTGCTGCCTACCACCGCTCAGTCAGGCTGCTCTATCAAATCATAGACTTAATTATAATAACACACAGAAATACGAGCCTTAGGTTAATATGGTCCAATCCGGAAACGATCATTTCGAAAACAAAACGTTCATTCTTTCAGTGAAATACGGAACCGTTCCGTAATTTAGCTAAAGGGTGGCATCTAGATCTGAAGTCTAAATATTGCTGTTACATTGCACAACCTTCAATGTTATGTCATAATTACGTACAATTCTGGCAAATTAATTACGGTCTTTGTTAGGAGGAAATGGTCTTCACACAGTGGAACGAGCCAGGTGGCCCAAACTGCTGCATATACCTTGACTCTGCTTGCACAGAACGAGAAGTGACAATTTCCATAGTTAAAATGAAATTCATGTTAGCAGGCAATATTAACTAAATATGCAGGTTTAAAAATATATACTTGTGTATAGATTTTAAGAAAGGCATTGATATTTATGGTCAAGTACACATTGGTGCAACGACAGTGCTTTTTTCACAAATGCGCTTAAATCACCTGTTAATTTATTCAATGATAAATTAACAGGCACCGCATCGATTATATGCAACGCAGGACACGCTACATAAACTAGTAATATCATCAACCATATGTAGTTAACTAGTGATTACGTTAAGATTGATTATTTTTCATAAGATAAGTTGAATGCTAGCTAGCACCTTACCTTGGCTCCTTGCTGCACTTGCATAACAGGTAGTCAGCCTGCCACGCAGTCTCCTCAAGGAGTGTAATGTAATCGGCCATAATCGGCGTCCAAAAATGCCGATTACCGATTGTTATGAAAACTTGAAATCGGCCATTCCAATTAATCGGTCGACCTCTAACACTGACCAACATAGTGGATGGCTAAGTGGTTAGGAATCTCACTATTACTATTTCTCAACTAAGATTACCTGGGTCTGTGGGACAAGATGATCCCTGTGCCATCACTACCTCCGGTGAGCCTGTGAGGTCCACCACCACAGTGGCTAGTGCTTTGGGCCTGTTGTCTGGGACACTGGCGGGTTTGCTATGACAGGCACACGGACAGGGGGTGGTGACAGCTGGCTTCTTACCCTCTGTAGGATTGCTGCCGTCCTGTTCAAGCTTACCTGGACACACACAGGACATACATACTGGAATCATCACAGTTAACCTCAGAGACGATGAATTCTAGTATGCAGCTGCAGAATATGCTACACTTGAATATACACTACATGCAGTAATGCTTTATGTGGACCAGAAATGTAAAATAAAGTATTGCTTGCAAATGCAAATAAGCCAAGAATCAAAACTCATAAGAAGTTGTCTAAACAGCACCCTTACCATATTGTGCCTGCTGCCAGGCCAGGGCAGAGCAGAGCAGGGCTAGGCTCTTGCCACTCCCTGTAGGGCTCTCCAATAGACAGTGCTGTCCATGATTCAGCCCTCGCACTATCTGGGGAGACAATCACACAAACAGGGGTTAGTCAGTCACACACTCAATAACAGACTGATAACACAGAGTAGGCTAACTGCATACAGTATTTATGGGATATGGGGTGAATCTCAAAAGTTGTCCGCTCCTCAGATCTTATCCTCCAGTCTCCTTGCTTCCCTCTGACCTTTTAAGGAGAAGGCAAGGAGAGAGGAGGAGGAATCAAGAAAATACTTTTGAAAATCACCCATGGTTAAAAGTGTGTGATGCTTACACACTTACAGAGTTCATCATGGCCAGCTGCGAGGGGTAGGCTTTGCAAGGGAACTGTATCTTCACCCCTCCTATGGTGTACTCCACTGGGGGAGCAGCCATGGTGACTGCCTTGTCCAACTGATATATTATCTGAAAAAAAAATCAAAACAAGCTTGAAGCCAGTAACGTTACATGTTGCTGCAGCTGACAATATCATTCAAATCAATTGGTCACATCCCCCTCACAATATGGCTCTGACTAGTTAACTAGCTAGATCTAGTTATTTGCTTTTTGCGAAATATACGTCTCTGCATCTCGTTACGGTAGCTTATCGAGCTAGCAAGCTATGTGTCATAACACACACAGTAAAACTAACATCACGCGCTAAAATGTAACGTTTGCTACTGGAAACAGACTGCTTGCTTCTTAAAGTAAGATTAAGCTAACTAACCTTAACCGCTTTCACTTTTATGTGTGATTTGAAGTACCAGGTAACTAGCTAGCTGTCCTTGCTAGCTTGTATAGCCTCCATCTACCACAACTTTCAGCAATCATAAACGATCTAGCTATTTACAATATCAATGAAATTCATGTTTGAATGGTGTTAATTTACCTTTGTAGCTACAAATTTGATATACACCGCTTGTTAGCTGACTGTAAACATACCTGACAAGCTAGCTAGAAGTTCCCGCCGTGTAAGCAAGTCCCACAAACCAATCAGATTGGATAAAAACATAGTCGTCACGGAAAATGAGAGGTGACAGTAGCCAATTACCACAGAGCATTTGCTGGGGTCTCCCATGTGCTAGCAAAATATGAACAACCAATGTATAATTGTCTACATTACAACAGTTTTGTAAATAACATTATACATTATCATGCTAAATGTGTTTTTTTTTTTATGGAGGACCAAACATGCCATCATTATAAATGCATAAATAAATACATGCACATATAAATGGATGAATGAATGCACACATAGTTACACAATTATTTAAATAATTAATCCCACTTTCATTCATTTATATTATTTCTTAATTTATTTATGTATTTCTTCCTCCAAATTGGAAGGCAAAAATATATTGGTGGTATCTAACACACCATAAGTTAATTAATGTCACGGCGCAGTGCTCTGTTGCATTTGCCTGGGGTTGGTTCAGTACGTCAGAACGGTGTTTAACATTTAATTAAACAGACACGGTAAAGTACTGAACGACCAGTTGAACAACGGCGTGATTATAGTGGCCCAGGCGGCAATCGTCTATAGTGTACTGCACCAGGACTCTCTGTTATCACTTCAACTCTGACGAAGTCATCAGGCAACTTCATCCAAATGGTTAAGAACTAACGGCCTAACCTACCATCATTTATGATAAGTCGCTGATTGATATAGACTGCAATTATGATATCGTTGGATCACAGTTCTTTAAAACAGATACTTTATTTTGAGTTGCAAAACATTCAAGACAGCCCCTTTAATCACTCAGTGTTCTGAGTAAAATTATTTTGAGACCACACCACCCCCAAATTCCCAGCCACAGTCCCACGTACGGTTTAGACACAAGCTGTACCCAGAGTGTACAAAACATTAGGAAAGCCTGCTCTTTATGTGACAGACTGACCAGGTGAATCCACGTGAATCCAGGCTATAATCTCTTATTGATGTCACCTGTTAAATCCACTTCAATCAGTGTAGATGAAGGGGAGGAGTCAGGTTAAAGGAGTATTTTGAAGCCTTGAGACACAGATTGTGTATGTGTGCCATTCAGAGGATGAATGGGCAATACAAAACATTGAAGTGCCTTTGACCAGGGTATGGTAGTAGGTGCCAGGTGCACTGGTTTTAGTGCCTCAAGAACTGCAACGCTGCTGGGGTTTTCACTCTCAACAGTTTCCAGCCAACTTGACACAACTGTGGGAAGCACTGGCTTCAACGTGGGCCAGCATCCCTGTGGAACACTTTCGACACCTTGTAGTCCATGTACGACGAATTGACATGGTTCTGAGGGAAAAGGGGGGAGCAATTCAATATTAGGAAGGTGTTCCTAATGTTTTGTACACTCAGTGTTTGTGGCAGGGACTCCAGACAATCACAGACTATAAAGGGAAAGGCAGCCACGTCGCAAACACCGACGCCTCGCTCCCAGACAAGCTACAACTTCTTTGCCCGCTTCGAGGAAAACACAGCCGTCTATGCGGGTCACCGCTGCTCACAAGGACTGTACCCTCACAAGGCTGCCGGTCCAGACTGCACCCCAAGCCGCGTAATCAGAGCTGTGTATGTGTGTATAATAAATATATAATATACTGTATGTGTGTATACACAGTACCAGTCAACAGTTTGGACCCACCTACTCATTCAAGGATTTATTTTTACTATTCTCTACATTATAGAATAATAGTGAAGACTTCAAAACTATGAAATAACACATATGGAATCATGTAGTAAGCAAAAAATGTGTTAAACAAATCCAAATATATTTCTTCAAAGTAGCCACCCTTTGTCTTGATGACAGCTTTGCACACTCTTGGCATTCTCTCAACCAGCTTCATGAGGTAGTCACCTGGAAGTATTTAAATTAACTGGTGTGCCTTGTTAAAAGTTCATTTGTGGAATTTCTTTCCTTATTGTGTTTCAGCCAATCAGTTGTGTATACAGAAGATAGCCCTATTTGGTAAGACCAAGTCCATATCATGGAAAGAACAGCTCAAATAAGCAAAGATAAATGACCATCATTTCTTTAAAACATGAAGCTCAGTCAATGCGGAAAATTTCAAGAACTTTGAAAGTTTCTTCAAATGCAGTTGCTAAAACCATCAAGCACTATAATAAAACTGGCTCTCATGAGGACTACCACAGGAAAGGAAGACCCAGAGTTACCTCTGCTGCAGAGGATAAGTTAATTAGAGTTACCAGCCTCAGAAATTGCATCCAAATAAATGCTTAAGTAACAGACACATCTTAACGTCAACTGTTTAAATGTTTTAATTTAAAAATATGTATTTTTATGGTCGAATTGCTGCAAATAAACCACTACTAAAGGACACCAATAAGAAGAAGAGACTTGCTTTGGACAAGAAGCACGAGCAATGGACATTAGACCGGGGAATGTGTCCTTTGGTCTGATGAGTCCAAATTTGAGATTTTTGGTTCCAACCGCTGTGGCTTTGTGAGACGCAGAGTAAGTGAACGGATGATCTCTGCATGTGCGGTTCCCACCGTGAGCATGGAGGAGGAATTGTGATTGTGTGGGGATGCTTTGATGGTAACACTGTCTGTGATTTATTTAGAATTCAAGGCACACTTAACCAGCATGGCTACCACAACATTCTGCAGCGATACACCTTCCCATCTGGTTTGCACTTAGTGGGACTATCATTTGTTTTTCAACAGGACAATGACCCAACACACCTCCAGGCTGTGTAAGGGCTATTTGACCAGGAAGGAGAGTGATGGAGTGCTACATCAGATGACCTGGCCTCCACAATCACCTGACCTCAACCCAATTGAGATGGTTTTGGATGAGTTGGACCGCAGAGAGAAGGAAAATCAGCCAACAAGTGCTCAGCATATGTGGGAACTCCTTCAAGACTTTTGGAAAGCATTCCAGGTGAAGCTGGTTGAGAGAATGCCAAGAGTGTGCAAAGCTGTCATCAAGGCAAAGGGTGGCTACTTAGATTCTCAAATTTGCTTAACACTTTTTTGGTTACTACATGATTCCATATTTGCTATTTCAAAGTGTTGATGTCTTTATTATTATTAAACCTGGTAAAAATAGTAAAAATAAAGAAAAACCCTTGAATGAGTAGGTGGGTCCAAACTTTTGACTAGTACTGTATGTGTGTGTTCTGGACTCTGACCTTGCTAGTCTTGATATTATTATTATTTTTATTATTATTATTTTTTTTGAGTGGTGGTATTTTTTGTATTGTTAAGTATACTGCACTGATGGAGCTTGAAACATGAGCCTTTCGCGTCACCTGCGATAACTTCTGCAAAATATGTGTACCCGATCAGTACGATTTGATTTGAACTAGCTGTTTCAACATACATGCTCCTTAGCTCTGTCTTTACTGCCTGCATTGCATATAGCACACATTATTACATTTCTGAGATAGATAGCTGTCTCACCACAGAACCATATTTGTTCCTAACCGTTGCCCATATTTTTCCCTTAGTGACTAAAATGCAGATTAGTACCAGAAGTCCTTATTCCTAGCGACAGGATGCAAAGCCACAAAACCACACAAGACATTTTGGAAGCTCTTTGTGCATGGCAAATGGCAACCTATTCCCTATATAGTGCACTACAATGGCACCCAAAAGTAGTGCAATATATAGGGTGCCATTTGGGACACATCCCTTGTCTTTGGAATCAGCATGTCTCGTTGCTGAGGTCAATGGAAAATATCTGTGGTTTGACATTATATTTAAAGCAGCAGTCTAAAAAACAGCAGTCTAAGACCAGTTGGCTTGGCTCACTTATTCTGTCAACCAAGTTGCTACTACTTCAGACAACATTTTTGCCAAATTAGGGCAAAGTTGAACTTCAGACGAAAACGAAATGGACATTCAACCTCCCATTTCTCTGGCCGGATGATTTGTATGTTTTACAGAGTATTCCTTTTGCATTCTGAAGTGTGTTGATTTGAAAAACAGAAAATGCATATGCTCATAAAGTCAGCTGTTTTGTGGATACACTCCACTTATAAACACTATCAGTTAAAATCCAATTGAATGTCCAGCAGAGGTCAGTGTTGTCTATAATATACACCATTGACAGGACATCATTACCTCAGCTTGGTGGTTGCGTTATATTGTGAGTGCACTTGCATAGTGTTGCTGTATGGTTTGTCCAGCAAGTGCTGTTCCTCTTTCTGGCCTGTCTGTGAGAGGGGTAAGTGTGAGTGAAAGAGGAGAAGGGAGAAATGGACTGAAGTTAGAGGAGTAGAAGAGATCAAAGGGAGAAACAGACTGAACATGGAGCAGAAAAGGAGAGGAGAAAACAGAGAAGGAGAAAAGTTGAACGGGGAATGTGGAGGAGGATAGGAGAGAGGGAAACGGAGTGAATGTGGAGGAGGATAGGAGAGAGGGAAACGGAGTGAATGTGGAGGAGGATAGAAGAGAGGGAAACGGAGTGAATGTGGAGGAGGATAGGAGAGAGGGAAACGGAGTGAATGTGGAGGAGGATAGGAGAGAGGGAAACGGAGTGAATGTGGAGGAGGATAGGAGAGAGGGAAACGGAGTGAATGTGGAGGAGGATAGGAGAGAGGGAAACGGAGTGAATGTGGAGGAGGATAGAAGAGAGGGAAACGGAGTGAATGTGGAGGAGGATAGGAGAGAGGGAAACGGAGTGAATGTGGAGGAGGATAGGAGAGAGGGAAACGGAGTGAATGTGGAGGAGGATAGAAGAGAGGGAAACGGAGTGAATGTGGAGGAGGATAGGAGAGAGGGAAACGGAGTGAATGTGGAGGAGGATAGGAGAGAGGGAAACGGAGTGAATGTGGAGGAGGATAGGAGAGAGGGAAACGGAGTGAATGTGGAGGAGGATAGAAGAGAGGGAAACGGAGTGAATGTGGAGGAGGATAGAAGAGAGGGAAACGGAGTGAATATGGAGGAGGATAGAAGAGAGGGAAACGGAGTGAATGTGGAGGAGGATAGGAGAGAGGGAAACGGAGTGAATGTGGAGGAGGATAGGAGAGAGGGAAACGGAGTGAATGTGGAGGAGGATAGGAGAGAGGGAAACGGAGTGAATGTGGAGGAGGATAGGAGAGAGGGAAACGGAGTGAATGTGGAGGAGGATAGGAGAGAGGGAAACGGAGTGAATGTGGAGGAGGATAGGAGAGAGGGAAACGGAGTGAATGTGAAGGAGGATAGGAGAGAGGGAAACGGAGTGAATGTGAAGGAGGATAGGAGAGAGGGAAACGGAGTGAAAGTGGAGGAGGATAGAAGAGAGGGAAACGGAGTGAATGTGGAGGAGGATAGGAGAGAGGGAAACGGAGTGAATGTGGAAGACGAGGAGAGAGGGGGAAACATAGGAAACTTGAGTTTAGGCGACAGAACCAGAGGCTGGACACCTGATATCACCTTATCCTCCCGGCAACCCCTCAGCAACCTCCCGGCAACCCTGACACACTGAAAGAATTAGTCCTGTCGCCCAGCGTCACGGCTCTCCTTTCCCCTGCTTTCCCCAGCCTGCCAGACCCCTCGGCTCTGATTTATATTAGGTTTCTTATCTAATAACTCCAACTGCAGGAACCGTGGACCCAATGCTGTTTAACAGCAGCTGTAAAACACAAGTTGTAAAACCACAGCACACTACAGCCACAAACACACCCCAACTCCTTATTCCATCACACAGACCCCAACCAACGCCCTCCATGACACAGGCCCCAATCAACCCCAACGCCCGCCATCACACAGGATCCAACCAACCCCAACGCCCTCCATCACACAGGATCCAACCAATCCCAACTCCCTCCATCACACAGGATCCAACCAATCCCAACTCCCTCCATCACACAGGATCCAACCAACCCCAACTCCCTCCATCACACAGGATCCAACCAATCCCAACTCCCTCCATCACACAGGATCCAACCAACCCCAACTCCCTCCATCACACAGGATCCAACCAATCCCAACTCCCTCCATCACACAGGATCCAACCAACCCCAACTCCCTCCATCACACAGGATCCAACCAACCCCAACTCCCTCCATCACACAGGATCCAACCAACCCCAACTCCCTCCATCACACAGGATCCAACCAATCCCAACTCCCTCCATCACACAGGATCCAACCAACCCCAACTCCCTCCATCACACAGGATCCAACCAATCCCAACTCCCTCCATCACACAGGATCCAACCAATCCCAACTCCCTCCATCACACAGGATCCAACCAACCCAAACTCCCTCCATGACACAGGCCCCAACCAACCCCAACGCCCTCCATCACACAGGATCCAACCAACCCCAACTCCCTCCATCACACAGGCCCCAACCAACCCCAACTCCCTCCATCACACAGGCCCCAACCAACCCCAACTCCCTCCATCACACAGGCCCCAACCAACCCCAAATCCCTCCATCACACAGGTCCCATCCAACCTCAACGCCCTCCATCACACAGGTCCCATCCAACCTCAACGTCCTCCATCACACAGGCCCCAACCAACCCCAACTCCCTCCATCACACAGGCCCCAACCAACTCCCTCCATCACACAGGCCCCATCCTCATGGTCCATGAGGGGATAATGAGACAGTAGAAGACAGACAGCAGCAGTATGGTCCATGAGGGCGTAATGAGACAGTAGAAGACAGACAGCAGCAGAATGGTCCATGAGGGCATAATGAGACAGTAGAAGACAGACAGCAGCAGTATGGTCCATGAGGGCATAATGAGACAGTAGAAGACAGACAGCAGCAGAATGGTCCATGAGGGCATAATGAGACAGTAGAAGACAGACAGCAGCAGTATGGTCCATGAGGGCGTAATGAGACAGTAGAAGACAGACAGCAGCAGTATGGTCCATGAGGGCATAATGAGACAGTAGAAGACAGACAGCAGCAGTATGGTCCATGAGGGCATAATGAGACAGTAGAAGACAGACAGCAGCAGTATGGTCCATGAGGGCATAATGAGACAGTAGAAGACAGACAGCAGCAGTATGGTCCATGAGGGCATAATGAGACAGTAGAAGACAGACAGCAGCAGTATGGTCCATGAGGGCATAATGAGACAGTAGAAGACAGACAGCAGCAGTATGGTCCATGAGGGCATAATGAGACAGTAGAAGACAGACAGCAGCAGTATGGTCCATGAGGGCATAATGAGACAGTAGAAGACAGACAGCAACAGTATGGACCATGAGGGCATAATGAGACAGTAGAAGACAGACAGCAGCAGTATGGTCCATGAGGGCGTAATGAGACAGTAGAAGACAGACAGCAGCAGTATGGTCCATGAGGGCGTAATGAGACAGTAGAAGACAGACAGCAGCAGTATGGTCCATGAGGGCGTAATGAGACAGTAGAAGACAGACAGCAGCAGTATGGTCCATGAGGGCATAATGAGACAGTAGAAGACAGACAGCAGCAGTATGGTCCATGAGGGCATAATGAGACAGTAGAAGACAGACAGCAGCAGTATGGTCCATGAGGGCATAATGAGACAGTAGAAGACAGACACCAGCAGTATGGTCCATGAGGGCATAATGAGACAGTAGAAGACAGACAGCAGCAGTATGGTCCATGAGGGCATAATGAGACAGTAGAAGACAGACAGCAGCAGTATGGTCCATGAGGGCATAATGAGACAGTAGAAGACAGACACCAGCAGTATGGTCCATGAAGGCATAATGAGACAGTAGAAGACAGACACCAGCAGTATGGTCCATGAAGGCATAATGAGACAGTAGAAGACAGACAGCAGCAGTATGGTCCATGAGGGCATAATGAGACAGTAGAAGACAGACAGCAGCAGTATGGTCCATGAGGGCATAATGAGACAGTAGAAGACAGACAGCAGCAGTATGGTCCATGAGGGCGTAATGAGACAGTAGAAGACAGACAGCAGCAGTGTGGTCCATGAGGGCATAATCAAATCAAATCAAATGTATTTATATAGCCCTTCGTACATCAGCTGATATCTCAAAGTGCTGTACAGAAACCCAGCCTAAAACCCCAAACAGCAAGCAATGCAGGTGAAGAAGCACGCATAATGAGACAGTAGAAGACAGACAGCAGCAGTATGGTCCATGAGGGCATAATGAGACAGTAGAAGACAGACAGCAGCAGTATGGTCCATGAGGGCATAATGAGACAGTAGAAGACAGACAGCAGCAGTATGGTCCATGAGGGCATAATGAGACAGTAGAAGACAGACAGCAGCAGTATGGTCCATGAGGGCATAATGAGACAGTAGAAGACAGACAGCAGCAGTATGGTCCATGAGGGCATAATGAGACAGTAGAAGACAGACAGCAGCAGTATGGTCCATGAGGGCATAATGAGACAGTAGAAGACAGACAGCAGCAGTATGGTCCATGAGGGCATAATGAGACAGTAGAAGACAGACAGCAGCAGTATGGTCCATGAGGGCATAATGAGACAGTAGAAGACAGACAGCAGAGTATGGTCCATGAGGGGATAATGAGACAGTAGAAGACAGACAGCAGCAGTATGGTCCATGAGGGCATAATGAGACAGTAGAAGACAGACAGCAGCAGAATGGTCCATGAGGGCATAATGAGACAGTAGAAGACAGACAGCAGCAGTATGGTCCATGAGGGCGTAATGAGACAGTAGAAGACAGACAGCAGCAGAATGGTCCATGAGGGCATAATGAGACAGTAGAAGACAGACAGCAGCAGTATGGTCCATGAGGGCGTAATGAGACAGTAGAAGACAGACAGCAGCAGTGTGGTCCATGAGGGCATAATGAGACAGTAGAAGACAGACAGCAGCAGTATGGTCCATGAGGGCATAATGAGACAGTAGAAGACAGACAGCAGCAGTATGGTCCATGAGGGCATAATGAGACAGTAGAAGACAGACAGCAGCAGTATGGTCCATGAGGGCATAATGAGACAGTAGAAGACAGACAGCAGCAGTATGGTCCATGAGGGCATAATGAGACAGTAGAAGACAGACAGCAGCAGTATGGTCCATGAGGGCATAATGAGACAGTAGAAGACAGACAGCAGCAGTATGGTCCATGAGGGCATAATGAGACAGTAGAAGACAGACAGCAGCAGTATGGTCCATGAGGGCATAATGAGACAGTAGAAGACAGACAGCAGCAGTATGGTCCATGAGGGCATAATGAGACAGTAGAAGACAGACAGCAGCAGTATGGTCCATGAAGGCGTAATGAGACAGTAGAAGACAGACAGCAGCAGTATGGTCCATGAGGGCATAATGAGACAGTAGAAGACAGACAGCAGCTCTGGTCTAGAGAATAGTGAACCCGTACAGGCTCTTAGCACTGTATGTTTTAGTGTGGTGCTACACCCCCACCAGTCTTTATTTCATTTCCATCGCTCCCCACTCAGCTTTCTGTCACACCTGCATTCTGACCCTGTTCCAGAACACCAGCCAGCACAGGAAATGGTCTGCGGCAACAAATAGCACTCTATTACTTATTTAGTGCACTACTTTTGACCAGGGCCCATAGAGCTCTGGTTAAAAGTAATGCACTATTAGGGAATATGGTGCCATGTGGGATACATTTTCCCAGACCGACCATTGACCTCTGCATCCCAGCTCTGGTCCAGGAGGGCTGCTGGCCGGGGTCACCTCAGGGCTGACCTGCTGTAAATCTCTCTCTTTCTCTCGCTCTCTGTGACCCTCTCTCTGACCTCTTCTCTTACTCTCTCTCGCTCTCTCTGACCACCCCCTCCCCCTCTCTTTATCTCTCTCTCCCTCTCTGTGCCTGTTTTAATCTCATCATGGAGGGAAACGGGGTTCCCACTGGGCACACACCTCTGAATCAATGTTGTTTCCATGTCATTTCAATGAAACTACGTTGAACCAATGTGGAATAGATGTTGAATTGACGTCTGTGCCCAGTTGTGTATTAGAAGCATGGGGAGTTGGTGACTGGTTCAGCTGAATTGTCTGCATGTATTTCCTGGCTTGGACAACCTCCACACTGTCTTAGTGGGGAGTTGTGATGTGTCCTAAATCACCCCTTATCCCTGTATACTGCACTAGTTCTGACCAGAGCCATATGGGAATAGGATGCCATTTGGGACATCCTTGGTTTGCATTTTTCAAACAGGCCCTGCAGAATGTTTCAGTAATATGTTTTGTCTTGGTGTTGCTACAGTACATTCTCATAAATGCTGTCATCAGCTATACGTGCAGTTGCCCAGGCTGTACTCTAAAGAGAAAACACTGTGATTTCTTCTGTAGTTAGCCAGTCTCACCTCTTCTCATTAACACCTGGCCCACTGCAGTAGACATACATGGTGCAGTCCAGGCCTTGTCTAATATAAGGGAGAGGCTGAGTCACAGTGCTTCTCTCAACAATAGACCTCTTCATCCTAAACCACCCTTCTCTCAGCCCTGGACCCAGGGACCACCTCATAACCTAAACAGACAGACAGAGGCAGACGGACCCCTTCCAACCCTTCCCTCTCCCCTCCCAGGTCTGTATCTCAGGTTCACTCAAACTCTATGTGGCTGTTTGATATGTCTAGTTCCACAGCTGAGAGTCTCCTGGTGGGAGAAAGTACAGAAGGATTAAATTGGCGTTGGCTTTCCTGTTGAGGGAAGTGGACGTTATAGCCCCCCCCCCTCTGGACTTCTCTTAATTACTCCCAACTGAGGCTCCACGTCTAATTTCCCTCCCATTCTCTCTGTTCCCGTGTCAACTGGTTGACTCTGAAGCCTTTTCCCAGCATCCTCCACTCTAATCTGATTACTGGAGGTATTCCCAGTGCATTGTGGGAGAAGGCTGTGTGAAGCCCAGCAAGCTTCAGAGCGATACAGAGATAGAGTCTCACGGAGATGAGGAAGGGAAGAGGATCTCTTTTTTTCTCTCTCTCCCACTCCCTCTCTCCCTCTCTCTCTCTGGTGCTGCGGAGCATCAAACGCTGCGTGTGTCTGGGGAACCACACACTAACTACAGACCTACAACAGAGAGAAAAGAGAGGAGAGCAGTCTTATAATAGCAAACTACAGGTGGAAAGACTAGAAACATAGCTAGCAAGGCTCTAGCAAAAAGACAATCTCTAAGAAACTAGCTTCTCGAGGAGACCATCTCTAAGAAGCCAGCTACATATTCTTGCATTTTATTTAAAATGTTATCTGAATCATCATGGAACACATAGGCCAGACTTGTAGCGAAGTTCCCTGTGGTAACGTCATGTCTTCCTGATGGTAAAAGCCTGGACCATCGGGCCGTGACTGGGCCTGGAAGGCGTTGTTGTTTCACGCATGGAGAACAATCAGCCGTGACGCCTCATTACAGACTGGTAGTGGAGTGGTTGGCCCTCTCCTCCCTCCTATCCACCTCCCCTCTCTCCTCTCTCCTCTCCCCTCAGCCCTCTCCTCTCATTTTGCAATGACATTTTAGTAATCTAGCAGATGCTCTTATCCAGATCGACTTACAATTAGTGCATTCATCTTAAGATCGCTAGGTGAGAGAACATATCACAATCGTAGCAAGTACATCTTCCCTCAATAAAGTAGTTATCAGAAAAGTCAGCGGTAGTAGGAAAAGACAAGTGGGATTTCTCCTCTCCTCTCCCCGAGGGGCTGGGAGTGTTAGCCTCTGGACTACAGAGGAAGCAGGAGTGGCTGGGCCATGCAAAGCCTTTTCCGGACCATAAACGACAGGTTTATTTTTAAAGTTCTGCCTCAGTGTGCCTCGCTTCCTAAAATACCTTTCATGCAAAACAAAATGCTGGGTGTGCAGGGCCTTCCAGAACCCTCTCTCTCTGCCTGTCTGCCTGTTGGAGGACTGGGTTGATTGGCTGGCTGGCTGGCTGGCTGGTTGGTTGGTCAGGCAGGCAGCAGGCCTTGGTTTCTGGGCATTGGTGGAGAGAGACAGGGGTGGTCATCAGGGCCAAATCCCCAGCCACAAGTGGCCTAGACAGAATTATCATGTTGTCAATGGGTGGAACAGTGTGTGCATTCTTGTATTTGTGTGCGTGTGTGTGTGTGCATATGTGTGTGCTTACGCGTGTCCTTGCTTGTATGTGTGTGTGTGCGCGTGCGTGTGTGTGTGTGTGTGTGTGTGTGTGTGTGTGTGTGTGTGTGTGTGTGTGTGTGTGTGTGTGTGTGTGTGTGTGTGTGTGTGTGTGTGTGTGTGTGTGTGTGTGTGTGTGTGTGTGTGTGTGTGTGTCATTGCAGTGGAAGGGTGAAGCATCATGTTCCTGCCTGCAGGGGAATGAATGGAAGAGAGAAGTATTATTTATGGTGTGGGTCTTTTCCATGCCACAATGTGCTACAGTACTCAGCTCTGATGTAGGACTTGAATAATATTTCACAGATGAAATAGAGCAAAGCAACATGTTGCTAAATACATTACCACTGCCGTATATTTCTGTTTTTTTTCCGGAGCTTGCAAAGACCATGCAAAGGCCCCTAAATGCCGCCTTCACGTGACTTAAAATCCTTGTATGTTTTACTGTATGTTATTGACTGGATATTCAGACTTATTTAGTGCCTCTGTGGTGATAAGGGTGTAGAATTGATATTTCAGTTTAATTTTCAACTCCTTATTTACAATTTTATTTGTTTTACCTCGTCTTCTACAACCCCAATAGCTACAGTGAGGAATACGCTGCACCCCGCTGCACCGCAGGCCTCTCTACCCTGCCTCTCTTCACCCCGCTGCACCACAGGCCTCACAACCCTGCCTGTTTTCACCCCGCTGCACCGCAGGCCTCTCTACCCTGCCTCTCTTCACCCCGCTGCACCACAGGCCTCACAACCCTGCCTGTTTTCACCCCGCTGCACCGCAGGCCTCTCTACCCTGCCTCTCTTCACCCCGCTGCACCACAGGCCTCACAACCCTGCCTGTTTTCACCCCGCTGCACCGCAGGCCTCTCTACCCTGCCTCTCTTCACCCCGCTGCACCACAGGCCTCACAACCCTGCCTGTTTTCACCCCGCTGCACCACAGGCCTCTCTACCCTGCCTCTCTTCACCCCGCTGCACCACAGGCATCTCTGTGAGGTTACTCCACTTCCGCTGAGCTCTACACCCTCAGACCCTGTCACGAAAACACTGCCGCCAACGCAGCTGAGCCAGCACATCAAACACGGCCCCACACCTAACAAACAGACACTTCTGGCCCAATCAGAAACATGTGGTGAGCGGATGGGGTGCAGCTGTTTGCCGCTCCAATCAATGCCCACACCCCTCCAAACGACCGACCGACAGACCTGGGCCAGATGTGAAGATAGGGAGAGAGAGGAAGAGGACCATCTCACGTAAGGTACAGATGTTTCTTCTCCCTCTCCGTCCTGCCTTAGAATAACCACCACAAGGAAAACTTTGCTGCTGTGTGACTATGAATCGGTGCTAGTAAATTTAGCATGTTGGTGCTCCACCCAGATCAGATTCAGTATTGGAGTACAGACAGGACAGACCACTGAGCTGAGGGTTGCCACCATGCAGAATGGAGGGGTAGAAGAAGGGAGGGAGGGATGGCTGTTACCATGCAGAAAGCCGTCTGAAAACAGAGAACTGGAGAAAAACATGTTACCCCTTCCAGACGAGGCAGTGAGAGTGCACCACTAACTACCCCCTCCACCCTGAGCTCTGCTGATAATACAGTTTATATAGTAGCCATCTGACACTATGCTGAATGTGACATTTAATGTGACGGTCTTGAATGACAGAAGCTATCGCTCTGTGTCTCTACAAAGATGTAATTTTGGTGTTAGCAAAAAAAGAAACTTGTTTACCACGGAGGACCTTGGAATGTCCCTTGGAGTGGGAGGATGGTAAGGACTGACAGTAGACCCTGGGTTCCATGGCTGTGTGTCCCGAATGGCACCCTATTCCCTATATAGTGCACTACTTTTGACAAAAGCCCTATGGGTTCTACTCTAAAGTAATGCACTAAATAGGGAAAGGGGTGCCATTTGGGACACAGGCACTTACTCTCACCCTTTCAAACCACCATTTCTATATTTGGTGGAAATATACACTACCGTTCAAAAGTTTGGGGTCACTTAGAAATGTTAAATTAGAAATGTCCATTAAAATAACATAAAATTGATCAGAAATACAGTGTAGACATTGATAATGTTGTAAATGACTATTGTAGCTGGAAACAGCAGAGTTTTTATGGAGTATCTACATAGGCATACAGAGGCCCATTATCAGCAACCATCACTCCTGTGTTCCAATGGCACATTGTGTTAGCTAATCCAAGTTTATCATTTTAAAAGGCTAATTGATCATTAGAAAACCCTTTTGCAATTATGTTAGCAATTATGTTAGCTGAAAACTGTTATTCTGATTAAAGAAGCAATAAAACCGGCCTTCTTTAGACTAGTTGAGTATCTGGAGCATCAGCGTTTGTGGGTTCAATTACAGGCTCAAAATGGCCAGAAACAAAGAGTTTCTTCTGAAACTCGTCAGTCTATTCTTGTTCTGAGAAATGAAGGCTATTCCATGTCAGAAATTGCCAAGAAACTGAAGATCTCGTATAATGCTGTGTACTACTCCCTTCACAGAACAGCACAAACTGTCCCTAACCAGAATAGAAAGAGGAGTGGGAGGCCCCGGTGCACAACTGAGCAAGAGAACAAGTACATTAGAGTGTCTAGATGGAGAAACAGATGCCTCACAAGTCCTCAACTGCCAGCTTCGGGATGCTGGCCTTCTAGGCAGAGTTCCTCTGTCCAGTGTCCGTTCTTTTTCCCATCTTAATATTTTATTTATATTGGCCATTCTGAGATGGCTTCTTTTTTTTTCTGTCTTGAAGGCAAGCATCCCGGAGTTGCCTCTTCCCTGTTGATGTTGAGACTGGTGTTTTGCGGGTAATATTTAATGAATCTGCCAGTTGAGGACTTGTGAGGCATCTGTTTCTCAAACTAAATACTAATGTACTTGTCCAATTAATGAACATGCACCTGTGGAACGGACGTTAAGACACTAACAGTTTACAGACGGTAGGCAATTAAGGTCATAGTTCTGAAAACTTAGGACACAAAAGAGGACTTTCTACTGACTCTACTGCCCAGGGTCCCTGCTCATCTGTGAGAACATGCTGCATGGAGGCATGAGGACTGCAGATGTGGCCAGGGCAATAAATTGCAATGTCTGTACTGTGAGACGCCAAAGACGGTGCTACAGGGAGACAATAAGGACAGCTGATCATCCTCACAGTGGCAGACCACGTGTAACACCTTCACAGGATCAGTACATCCGAACATCACACCTGCAGGACAGGTACAGGATGGAAACACCAACTGCCGAGTTACACCAGGAACGCACAATCCCTCCATCAGTGCTCAGACTGTCCACAATAGGCTGAGAGAGGCTGGACTGAGGGCTTGTAGGCCTGTTGTAAGGCAGGTCCCCACCAGACATCACCGGAAACAACGTTGCCTATGGGAACAAACCTACCGTCGCTGGACCAGACAGGACTGGCAAAAATTGTTCTTCACTGACGAGTCGTGGTTTTGTCTCACCAGGGGTGATGGTTGGATTCGAGGTTTATCATTGAAGGAACGAGTGTTACACCAAGGCCTGTACTCTGGAGCAGGATCGAGGTCGAGGGTCCGTTATGGTCTGGGGTGTGTCACAGCATCATCAGACTGAGCTTGTTGTCATTGCAGGCAATCTCAACGCTGTGCATTACAGGGAAGACATCCTCCTCCCTCATGTGGTACCCTTCCTGCAGGCTCAACCTGACATGACCCTCCAGCATGACAATTCCACCAGCCATACTGCTCGTTATGTGCATGATTTCCTGCAAGAGACGAATGTCAGTGTTTTGCCATGGCCAGCGAAGAGCCCGGATCTCAATCCCATTGCGCACGTCTGGGACCTATTGGATCGGAGGGTGAGGGCTAGGGCCATTCCCCCCAGAAATGTCCTGGAACTTGCAGGTGCCTTGGTGAAGAGTGGGTAACATCTCACAGCAAGAACTGGCAAATCTGGTGCAGTCCATGAGGAGGAGATGCACTGCAGTACTTAATGTTCTCAGCTATACTTTTCACGGCTGTTTATTTACCACCACAGACAGATTCCTGCACTAAGACTGCACTCTGCCAGCTGTATAAGGAAATAAGCAAACAGGAAACCACTCACCCAGAGACGGCGCTCCTAGTGGCTGGGGACTTTAATGCAGGGAAACTTAAATCAGTTCTACCAAATCTCTATCAACATGTTAAATGTGCAACCAGAGGGAAAATAATCTAGATCATCTGTACTCCACACACAGAGATGCGTACAGAGCTCTCCCTCGCCCTCCGTTTGGTAAATCCGATCACAACTTCATCATCCTGACTCCTGCTTACAAGCAAAAATTAAAGCTGGAAGCACCAGTGACTTGGTCTATAAAAAATGGTCAGATGAAGCAGATGCTAAACTACAGGACTGCTTTGCTATCACAGACTGGAACATGTTCTGGGATTCTTCTTATGGCATTGAGGAGTACACCACATCTGTCACTGGCTTTATCAATAAGTGCATTGAGGACGTCGTCTCCAAAGTGACTGTATGTACATACCCCAACCAGAAGCCATGGATTACAGGCAACATTCGCACTGAGCTAAAGGGTAGGGCTGCCGCTTTCAAGGTGCGGGACTCTAACCCAGAAGCTTACAAGAAATCCCGCTATGCCCTGCGACAAACCATCAAACAGGCAAAGCGTCAATACAGGGCTAAGATTGAATCATACTACTCCGACGCTCGTCGGATGTGGCAGGGCTTGCAAACTATTACAGACTACAAAGAGAAGCACAGCCGTGAGCTGCCCAGCGACACGAGCCTACCAGACGAGGTAAATCACTTCTATGCTCACTTCGAGGCAAGCAACACTGAGGCATGCATGAGAGCATTAGCTGTTCCGGCCGACGTGAGTAAGACCTTTAAACAGGTCTACATTCCCAAGGCTGCGGGGCCAGATGGATTACCAGGACATGTGCTCCAGGCATGTGCTGACCTACTGGCAGGTGTCCTCACTGCCATTTTCAACATGTCCCTGATTCAGTCTGAAATACCAACATACCTCAAGCAGACCACCATAGTCCCTGTGCCCAAGAGCACAAATGTAAACTGCCTAAATGACTACAGACCCGTGGCACTCACGTCCGTAGCCATGAAGTGCTTTGAAAGGCTGGTAATGGCTCACATCAACACCATTATCCCAGAAACCCTAGACCCACTCCAATTTACATACCGCCCAAACAGATCCACGGATGATGCAATCTCTATTCCACTCCACACTGCCCTTTCCCACCTGGACAAAAGGAACACCTATGTGTGAATGCTATTCATTGACTACAGCTCAGCGTTCAACACCATGGTACCCTCAAAGCTCATCACTAAGCTAAGGAACCTGGGACTAAACACCTCCCTCTGCAACTGGATCCTGGACTTCCTGACGGGCCGCCCCCAGGTGGTGAGGGTAGGTAGCAACACATCTGCCACGCTGATCCTCAACACTGGAGCTCCCCAGGGGTGCGTGCTCAGTCCCCTCCTGTACTCCCTTTTCACCCACGTCTGCATGGCCAGGCACGACTCCAACACCATCATCAAGTTTGCTGACAACACAACAGTCTGATCACCGACAATGACGTGACAGCCTATAGGGAGGAGGTCAAAGACCTGGCCGGGTGGTGCCAGAATAACAACCTATCTCTCAAAGTAACCAAGACCAAGGGGATGATTGTGGACTACAGGTCAAGGAGCACCGAGCACGTCCCCATTCTCATCGACGGGGCTGTAGTGGAGCAGGGTGAGAGCTTCAAATTCCTTGGTGTCCACATCAACAACAAACTAGAATGGTCCAAACACACCAAGACAGTAGTGAAGAGCGCACGACAAAGCCTATTCCCCCTCAGGAAACTAAAAAGATTTGGCATGGGTCCTGAGATCCTCAAAAGTTTCTGCAGCTGCAACATGGAGAGCATCCTGACCGGTTACATCACTGCCTGGTACGGCAATTGCGTGACCTCCGACCGCAAGGCACTTCAGAGGGTAGTGCGTACGGCTCAGTACATCACTGGGGCAAAGCTGAAGGCCCTGAAGATTGTCAAAGACCCCAGCCACCCCAGTCATAGACTGTTCTCTCTACTTGCCAAGTCTAGGACAAAAAGGCTTCTCAACAGTTTTTACCCCCAAGCCATAAGACTCCTGAACAGGTAACCAAATGGTTACCCAGACTATTTGCATTGTGTGCCCCACCCAACCCCTCTTTTACGCTGCTGCTACTCTCTGTTTATCTTATATGCATAGTCACTTTAACTATACATTCATGTACATATTACCTCAATTGGCCCGACCAACCATTGGCTAACCGGGCTATCTACATTGTGTGCCACCACCTGCCAACCCCTCTTTTTACACTACTGCTACTCTCTGTTCATCATATATGCATAGTCACTTTAACCATACCTACATGTACATACTACCTCAATATGCCTGACTAACCGGTGTCGGTATATAGCCTTGCTATTCTTATTTTCAAATGTCTTTTTACTGTTGTTTTATTTATTTACTTACCTACACACACACACACATGCATACTTTTTTTTCTCCGCACTATTGGTTAGAGCCTGTAAGTAAGCATTTCACTGTAAGGTTCTGTTCTATTCGGCGCACGTGACAAATAAACTTTGATTTGATTTAATGCAGTTGGTGGCCACACCAGATACTGACTGTTACTTTTTATTTTGACCCCCCCTTTGTTCAGGGACACATCGTTCAATTTCTGTTAGTCACATGTCTGTGGAACTTGTTCAGTTTATGTCTCAGTTGTTGAATCTTGTTATGTTCATACAAATATTTAAATGTTAAGTTTGCTGAAAATAAACGCAGTTGACAGTGAGAGGACGTTTCTTTTTTTCCCTGAGTTTACATATTAACATGTAGATTCATTTTGAAATCAACCAAACATTCTTCATACAATACAATATCAGAAGGTAAACTATTATTAATATCATGAATTTTGCGTCCTATTTATAGGGCTAATTATAAATACTTCTAAACTTCCTGTCAACCATGGAGGACTGTGTACCTGAAATGACGGTGTCCTTTGTTGGGCAAATCAGATGTCAATGTAGCCTACAGTACATAAACCCAAACTCACTCCGAATTGACTTTCACATACAGCTTGTATAAGAAAAGTTAGAGGAATTACTTTCATCTAGTCAATGTTATTTAGGTTGTCTACCTGCTGAATATTTTTAATGTTTCTAAGTGGAATTTTCAATGCATTTTCGATGTATACATAGTGCTGATGTCATTCCTGCTCCCTCCCTCCAGACTATCCACCGGTCCTGGCTTCATTATTACGCACACCTGGTGTCATTCCCTCCTTGATTACTCCCCCTTTATTTAGCCCTCAGTTGTCTTCAGTCACTAGGTGTTATTGTTTTGTCTCATGTTCAGTACGCTCCTTATGTTTGTTCATCTGCATTTTTTATTTTCATGTTTTTACTTCTAGCCTTTTTTCTCCCCAATTGGAAGTTACAGTCTTGTCCCATCGCTGCAACTCCCCTACAGACTCGGGAGAGGTCAGCTTGCAGGCTGGGCTGACACAAGGAGTCGCTATAGCGCGATGGGACAAGGAAATCCCGGCCAGGCAAACGCTCCCCTAAGCCGGATGACGCTTGGCCAATTGTATGTCGCCTCATGGGTCTCCCTGTCATAGCCAGCTGTGACACAGCCTGGAATCGAACCCAGGTCTGTAGTGACGCCTTACACCGCTGCGCCACTTGGGAGGCCCCTGCCACTCCTGTCTTGTACATTACAGAATAACACCTCAACAATATCGAAGCTGCAGAAGGTTCAACCCTCTTCCAGACGGTTAATGAAGGTCATCTACTCCAACACCATGACCAGCTGGTGTAACTGGATATGGATATAGGAGGACCTCTGTGTTCTACACCGCCTCGACCCCAGCAGCGAGGTCCTCCATTCCCATATCAGAGTGCCTCCTACCACGGGTCGTCACAATGAGCCAGCCCCACAGCCTACCCTGCCGTCTACACAGGTCAGCGCTGCCCGACTATCCCTTCCGGAGAAATATGACGGCACGCCATTAAAATTCCATGGCTTCCTACTCCAGTGCTCCCTCTATTTCACCTATCAGACGGGAGCCCCCACCACCGAGAGGTTCAAGGTTGCCACGGTCGTTTCCTTGCATCTACGTTCCCACAGGGGTGAGAGATCGGCTGTTAACCGGGGCACACACATCCCTCGCTGCTGGAAACCCAGGTATCACCCGCACCGTCCAATCCCTCTCCCAAAAGTACTGGTGGCACACCTTGGTGCAGGACGTCACCCGCTATGTCAACTCATGCCTCCAGTATGGAAACTACTTGGGTCCAGGTGGCGGACATCCTGAACCCCAACATCATCCGAGATTTCCTTCTCTGCCGTCCGGACCGGCCCGCTCCTCGTCCTCAGGGCCGTCCTCCTGGCCATCATTGTCCTGCGGCTGAAGCCGCGCGTCACGGGGGGTACTGTCACTCCTGCTCCCTCCAGCGCTGGCTTCATTATTACGCACACCTGTTCCCCATCATTACGCACACCTGGTCGTCATTCCCTCCTTGATTACTCCCCCTTTATTTAGCCCTCCGTTGTCTTCAGTCACTAGGTGTTATTGTTATCCTCATGTTTGTTCATCTGCAGTGGTTATTTATTAAATATGTTACATCTGATGATTATGTTGAAATTAGATTGATATTGTTAGTCAGGTTAAGTATATCTATTTAAGTTGAAGTTTTACCCTAATTTCAATGTTTACAATGCTGGCTGAAATTAGATGAAAACAGTGCAGGTTGATGACTTTTTTTCAAATCCAAAATATTTTCTATGTTGATTCCATGTAACAAATTAAATTGAAACAACATCGACAATCGATGTTCTATCTGACTCAGCTGGCTTCTGTCAACCAACATTTAAGTGTCTATTTTGCACTTTTATCAAACTCTTCCACTGAAGGATAGAATCAATTATCGTTGTTCCTTGTTGGGGCAGGATACTGTAAAATCTTGATCTGAAAAGACAGTCTGTTGCATTTAGAGGTCAATGTCCCTATTTAAATTTATGGCCAAGCACAAACACATCATCACGCACAATTTCTCTTTACGAGGAGACTCTGTCAGGTTCTGTTTCCGTTGCTGCTGGGTCCAGAGCTCAGGAGAATAGAGGAGAGAAGGAGGAAATGAGAGGAGGAGAAGAGGAGAGGGGTGTAGACTAACTCACCATAGAGAGCTTAACTCAGCAAGAGAAGAGAGGAGAGAAGGAGGAAATGAGAGGAGGAGAAGAGGAGAGGGGTGTAGACTAACTCACCATAGAGAGCTTAACTCAGCAAGAGAAGAGAGGAGAGAAGGAGGAAATGAGAGGAGGAGAAGAGGAGAGGGGTGTAGACTAACTCACCATAGAGAGCTTAACTCAGCAAGAGAAGAGAGGAGAGAAGGAGGAAATGAGAGGAGGAGAAGAGGAGAGGGGTGTAGACTAACTCACCATAGAGAGCTTAACTCAGCAAGAGAAGAGAGGAGAGAAGGAGGAAATGAGAGGAGGAGAAGAGGAGAGGGGTGTAGACTAACTCACCATAGAGAGCTTAACTCAGCAAGAGAAGAGAGGAGAGAAGGAGGAAATGAGAGGAGGAGAAGAGGAGAGGGGTGTAGACTAACTCACCATAGAGAGCTTAACTCAGCAAGAGAAGAGAGGAGAGAAGGAGGAAATGAGAGGAGGAGAAGAGGAGAGGGGTGTAGACTAACTCACCATAGAGAGCTTAACTCAGCAAGAGAAGAGAGGAGAGGAGAGAAGGCATATGGGAGGATGCATAGTGAGTCATTAAGGGCCTGACGTTTTAATGCAGTGAATATGAATAATGGTAACACCAGGCCTGAGAGAGAGAGAGAGAGAGATAGACTTCTGCTCCCCCAACCTCCCTGTGTTGACTAGAAAAACACTAGTGTATATTACACCCTGTTATTCTTTCTCTCTCGCTCTCTCTGTCTCTCTCTCTCTGCATGTTCCCTCACTTTCTCTGCATGTTTTCTCTCTCTCTGTGCACCATTAATAAACATCTCAGAGCCAGGTTCACTGAACGGTACATCGGAAGCAAAGTACCCTCACTGTGACCCCTCCTTCCCTCCCTTC